>NC_083465.1:13130800-13452466 GCF_030014155.1 Tachysurus vachellii
CATATGCCTATACAAAATATTCATTTTGCAATGATTCACTGTCTGTAATCTCATTTCTGCTCCAATCTGTAACAATTTATATTCATTGCTTACCCAAGTGTACCTCCATTTATGTTTATCTGTACATACACTGTATATTTCTTGGCTACTCTTGTTTGTACAATGTACATAATGCACACATTTGCACAGAAATAGAGAAATATGTTTAGACATATTGCACTGTCCATACAACTAGCACATATTCCTACGCACAAACTATTCTTATGCACACACTACCTGCCATAACTTTTTCATTTATTACATTTATTGCTTTTGCATTTTTTGTACATATATTTAAATTAATATATGTATCTGCACTTTTTTACTACTATTTGCACTTCTGGTAGATTTTAAATGGCATTTTATTGCTATGTGTCTGCCTGTCTGTCTGCTTGTCTGTCTGTCTATTTAAAGTTTCTTTAAACATGTGTGTGTGTGTGTGTGGGTGGTTGTGTTCAAACCTCAATGATCCACTGTTGTATTTTACAGCAGATATCAGGTGTTTTATCTTTTATGTGGTCATCTGTTGTAGCCTAACATGCTGAAGGTATGAATGACCAGTCTGTTTGATTTTGGTCTCATCTCAACACAAAAATGCCAATTGCAGGTCTAATGACGATTGATGAGTAACAGGTTTTGCATTTTATGAGTCACTTTTAAGAGAGATGCTCTTCGTTTTTGCATCACTTCCAAACAATGTGTAGTTATAAAAGTGGTCTTTAATAGTTGGTTTTGAGCCTAATAAACAAGTGATTCTGGGGTTTTACAATTATTATTATTATTTTTTTTACTTTTTTACTATCAGTCACATTGTCTGGGGTCATAGGATGCTCATGGGTTCAATTCCTGGCAACTTTTTCGGTTCTGAGAACTTTTTGTTATAGTTATATTTAAAAAAATGTATTTATTTATTTGTTTGTTTGTTTTTCAAATGTTAGGAATTTTGCACATCTGCAACCTTGTAATTATAATTCATGCAAACACGGCTAAAGGCGAGTTCTTGTTAAATGAGAGTTGAAAATATAATAAACTTGATTTTTTCAAGGCCAGTTTGTTTGCATTTATTTTAAATATTCTTTTGGTTTGTTAAGAATGTTAACATACATAATAAAAATATTGTTATTTCAAAACAACAGTTCTAAAGAGATTCTTTTTTTTTTGATAGAAGAAATAGAAACAGTTTATATAAACATATTATTTAGTGAACATTTTATTTATTTTTATTTAATGTTTATTTTTACGAAGGGTACCAGTCATTTTGGAAGGCACCGATGCCACGGCCATAATGAATGATGCTGCTTGGTATATTTTCAATGCTGTAAAAAAATCTGAAGATTGTGTTATGGTTTTAACTGCAGGCTCTTGGTTGAGCCGAGCCCGCGTTTATTTACGGCCGCTGGAGAGCTGGCACTGTCACATGTTCTGATGTTTACAGCTGGAGCAGAGCTGTGATCAGTCTCTCAGCAAAGCCATCACAAACTTCCTCTGGACTGTGGAAAAACTGGCGACCCTTCAGCTCTTGCTATCACTCAGCACCTTGCAGAAATTAAACATCCCCTGAGGACATGTCTGCTCCTTCCCCTTTAAATAAGATGTCTTGGGGTGATGACTCTGGAATAAATGTCTATGAGAATATGGCAGGCAGCCACATCATGCAAAACACTAAGTGTAGTGCAGGTAAACAAGCACGGAGGTCAAGTTATTGATGCAAGGTCTGTTGCCATGCCACAATGCAAATAGCCTAACAATCCTCGATGCATATAAAATGAACACCAAATCATTAGAGCTGGATGACTGGCATGTGTGTAGTGCTTTTCTTTTTCTTTTCTACTCTTTCTTCTTCTTTTTTTTAAACTCAGATACTAACTGTAATTGTGAAGACGTATGTGACATTTCAACAAATAACAGTAATTACTCGTCACTTAACGTGACAAAGTAGACAGTGCTACTTTCATTGAATTCATTAGCAAAATGGGAATTTATTTCATTTATTATATTGTATTGGAGTGGACAGGCAGAAATGATTTGCTCAGCCTGTGTTGTTCCTTAGTTGTTTTTGACGGCCTCTATCTAACAGCTCTGAATGTAAAAACCATGGCAACTTCAGCGTAAGGAAAGATTTGTTTAATATTTGTTTATTTGTTTAGTAAAACTTTCTGGTTATTTTACTCACCATAATATACAGGAGGTAAATATAACATGGCTAATATGAATCTAGAATGAATGGAGTCAACACTTATAGCATAATTCTACAGTATTGAATTTAAGAGCCACTACATTTCAGAAAGAATTCAGATCCTGCATGAATTAAAAAAAGATCTATTTTCTTTTATAACCTTACTTATTCTTTATAATTCCGGTGTTTTCTTTTCTGCAGAAGATGATCGCTAGGCCTGTCTGGCTAGCGGGAGCTTGGCGTGTATGCCATTTTGTTCTGTAAGTTTTTGATTGTGTAAATAACACAGTATCTCATCATACAGCTGCCTTGCATTTTGACAGTACAATAACCCATAATTCCCTCTGTCACTCAGTATTTCAAGGGCAGTGTTTCATTGCGTGAACTGAGCAGGAGTGCATTTGCATTTTGGAGGATGTGGGCTTAGGTGGGGGCTTTAGGGGGAAATGGATTTCATGTCTTGTGTCACTTCAGATTTTACCCCTCGCCCCCTTTTTCTGCAGAATCCATTTTAGCCAGGGCTTGCAAATACGCCCTGGACCGGGAACTGTTTTATTGTTTTGTTTGTTTTGTTTTGTTTTACTGTTTCCAAAAAAAAATGAATCTGACATTAAACATTGACATTCTATACTCTTCTGGACCGTACTACACACTGTACACTATGCACCTTAACACTCTGATTTGGACTGGACTATTTACATTTAAATGTATTACTTACACATTTTTTAGCATTTAATGCATGCGTTATTGCCTACGTTTGCGGATAATGCTGGAATTTGTGAATTTCCCATTGAGACGAATAAAGAATCTATCCATCTATCCGTCCGTCCGTCCATCCATCCATCCATCCATCCATTGATGAGCAAACAGGGGCTGTATATTTCATGCATGTTTTCCATATGTTATCTGAACCAAAGAACTTGAACGCACATCAGATGATATGCTATAATTATTTACTCACTACATATGCAACCTAATTAAATTGTAGTTCCCTTATTATGAACACATAAATGTGTTTTAATTACAGCGGATGACAGAGGTACAGCTTTACTTTATCTAATTTGCTATAATACTGTTAGCTAAAGTAATTTGCTGTCGTACTGGGCAAATTATTTTAAATGGCTGAGAATCGAGTTGCTTTTTTCAGTCATTTAATATGACAATTTGACTTGAGCTACACATATAATGAATCTCTCCTGCTATTCTTAGCATAGCTGTGGACTTTACACGTATTAAACGGACTCTGGAAGTCGTACTATAATAATACTGTACATCTTAAAATTCATTGCAATTAACCAGACAGCTTCTGTCTTCTCTTTTGGATGCTCAGCTGTAATATGTGTCTGCTAGATGAAAATGATTCCTCATTTGCTAAGACAGGGCCCTATTACAAACGTGTTTGAGCTGGGCTGCTCTCTCTAAAACTGTGAAGAGCTCTATTGTTTGGAAAAAAGGCTGCTCTTTCTCAGTGCCATTAGAGAGGTGTGCAAGAGCTCTTAGCAAGATTAAACACTTTATGATAGCTCTGCTGGCATCTGATTGGATGTCAAAGAGATTCTCTCTTCAACTACAACATCCCTTATTACCTGCTTGAAATCCACATAGCCTATTTTGTCATGTATAGTGCTAAAGAAATGCCCACGATCCCCAGCTCAGAGGAGGCCTGCTGTGTGAAGTGATATTTATGCCAACAGCAGACACAGGAAACATTTCATCCCAATGGTGTTTAAGTAGCAGTTTGTAGTTTTGTACGATTGGCATTTATAAACACTGATAGCTGAAATCAATGGGTGTGAAACTGACTGTAAGTGTTGACCTACTGTTTGCTGAAGTGGTTATTGTGTTGTTGTTTTTCCTTCTCCATTTTTGAAAGCTACATTTACAGCATTTTGGCAGACACCCTTATCCACAGCAACTTACGTTTTAATCTCATTTATACAAGTAAACAATCGAGGGTTAAGGGCCCTGCCCTGGGGCCCAGTGGTGGCAGCTTGGTGGACCTGGGATTCAAACTCACAATTCTTTCCATTCTCTTTCCACTTTCCATTCCATTAGTCTAACACCTTAACCACTAGGCTACTGCATTCCCCTCTGAGAAATGTGCTCAGACTCATTATTTAAATGTTCACAATTCACACTAATTAGGTGACATATACTCTAAGCCAGGGCTATTCATCTAACTTTTAAAAGTCGGGTTACATACTGTACAGTTCCTTGCATGCAAAGATGTTGATAAGAATTTAACACGAATGATTGATTGAATGACGACAATCTTAAACACTTCGGCTCTAAATAAGTCGATGTGGGTGTGTTTTCACTCGAGCGCTTTCAGTTCGAAAAGACTTCCTTTCAGATTGACACGAGGAGAATAAAAACATTCTGTCTAAATTGCTTTCATAGTTGACTTAAATAAATATGACGTGGCATCTGTTCACTGATCGCTAAGAGAGGGTAAATAAACTGAAAATTGAAAATGAAAAACCTATGAAAGTCTGAGCTAATGTCTCTAAATGATCTCAATGATCTCTAATGACCCTGTAAGCTTGTCTCAGGTCTGATGAGCCCGCTTCAGCAAAATAACTTACATGAAATAATATATTAAATATATTAAACACCCATAAGACTTGTCAACAAAAATAGTGAAGTTTTTAGTAGGGTTAAGGGCCTTGCTCAGGGACCCAGCAGCTTCAGCTTGGTGGATCTGGGATTTGAACTCACACCCATCCGTTCAGTGATCCAACACCTTAAACACTAAGCTACCACGTCCCTTAAGGAGTATTCGAGATGTCATTTGAATTTACAACTGTTGTAGTTTAAATACACATGTAACCATAACATTACGTTACATAAAGTTAGTGATCGTACAATATGTATGTATTGTATGAGTGATGTATTTAGAATTAGAGATCTCATTAATTCTGAAATCTACATCATCTCGTAATGCATCTGCAGTAATTACCAAACCATTCTATCTTTGATGACCGCACACATCAGACAGACACTTCATTAAAATACAGAGAGCTAATGAGTAACACAGTGAACAGACTGAATAAGACTGTAATAAAATCCATATGTAGTTATTTATGTGCACATTAATTAAAGATACTTCATATACAAATATAAAGTGAGTATTACTAAAAGAAAGCAGCCGTATTACTGTTAGGAGTGTTTGGTGTGAGTTGTTAGCGTGCTCCTGACTGTGTGAAGCATAGCTTTACTGTATGTTTACACGGTTGTTGTGGCGCTCACTCTGCTGCATTGTTTTAAACACCGGTCCCTTGGGCAATGTTCTTAAATGTCCCTTTGCACACCCGTGTCTTTACTGTTGCTATAGAGACCATGTGGGCTTGATCAATAAGGCAGTGATCAAATAGGGCATGCATACGTTCTCCCAGTTAATCGGCATTGCTTTTTTGGTTTACTTGCTTATAAGTGATGATGCACTTAAATAATGCACTGATCTCTGTAGATACATTAGACTTAAGCACATTTATTAGTCAGATGCCGAAAGTCTCTGGTGTGAGATTTGTTTTGTCCGACATGTAGCCTACTCACATCTTTTCACTTATTGTGAACAGTGAATGCTTTCTTTCTCTAGCTATTTGTCCTATTATGCTACCTGTGCTGTTTCTCATTTTAAAATAAAAAGCAGAGTATGCTAAACAAATATGAGCTCTGTGTTTATTTTACTATTGTCCTTTAACAAAGTGAAAGAGAGCAGAGTGGGAGAATGGAAGGGAAAGCAGGGGCAAGCAGAGACTGATTTGGGCATTGAGGGGAACCCAACCTGGCCCAAGTTCACTCGTAAGCCTGTTGGACATCCGGCTTTGTTTCCTTTATAGTGCGCTTATCAGAGGGCTGATTCACTTGTCCCCTCGCATGTTCCTCTTCTATCTCAGCACAGCCAATTTTCGACAGGCTAAGTGCTCAAATTGAGCCATTTTGTTTCACTTTAAACTAAAGCGGGACCTATTATGCTTGATTTTTCATTCATAGCTCCCACTGTTCTCTCCTTCTGTCCATCTCTCTCTCTCTCTCTCTCTCTCTCTCTCTTGCTTGCTCGCTCGCTCGCTCTCTCAGCATACTCACAAGTGGGAGGCCTTGTGAGGCCCCACTGTTTTCTTGCCAGGCATGTCAGCTTCAATCTGCCACCCCTGGGTGTGAGGCACTGGCCATGGTGTGGGGGCTTACAGGTCAAGCTTGCCTGTAATTGATGTTGCTTATTCATCTGTTTTACTCTGGCTTTACTCTCCCTGTCTCAGCATCCACATATACGCCAAGAGACTACACACTATACACACAATACTTCAGGGCATTTCCAGACTCTTTCATACACACACACACACACACACACACACAAGCCTAATACGAATACCAAAAATAACAATTATTAATCTGAATAACAGCCTCATGCTGGAATGTTCCTGTTCTTATGAAGTACCTCCCCTGGCTCAGTTTAAGAGTTGTGTAAGCTAAAGCAGGATCATTGCCAGTGTTACTAGTGTTGACATTTCAGATTTCAGCACTGATACTATGCTTATAAGGCACACATGTACAGTTTTGTACACATTGTGGACTGTTATAAGCTTGGTATTTGAATGGTTGTAGCTTAAAAGTAAAAAGGAATAAAGTATAAATAATAATAATAATAAAGTATAGTATAAGTATAAAGGAACACACAAATGAAGTGTGCCATAACACCAAAAGTAAGAGAAAGCAACAGTACAGGACAGCAGGTCATGAGCATAAGGATACATCCAGTGAAGAGTTAAATGTAGATGCTGGGGATTTAATCGGTCACTCCAGTTTTATGTGCTTTTTTGCTTGAATTGGTAAAATTTCAAGCACAGTATTTTTCTATTAAACTCCTAGCATTGAAGACACATAATAATCAAAGTGGGCTTTGGATGAATATTTGTTGTGATGATGTGACATGACGCATCTTGACCCAAACTTGCAGAAAATCTGCTGTAATTTTGAATAATTGCAAGCTTCTCCATATATTGTGGAGTTTTTCATTAATTTCCATTGAAAAGACATCGCAAAATCCTGGAGGGACTGAGCAAAACTGAAATGTGCACATGGGTATACTAGCTTCAGACGTAATTATGGGCTTCAGAACTATTCAGAAGATACATTGGTGTTATTACCACGTAATAACTTTTACAGAGGCAAGTCTCAAGTCTGCATGTTTCTGAATATGGACTTGACGAGCAATATTGTCCAGTGCACGTTAAGTCTGGACATCTGATGGATCTCCAGCTTCCTCTTTATCACGAGGACAGTTTTGTTTGCATAAAGTTATGAAGTAAAAGAATGTGATCCATAAGGATAGCAGATGAGTGTTTGGTCAGATAATCTTTCTAACTTTAGCCACGTTTCCTTTACAGGAGAGCATTATTAGCGTTATTTTACTACTTTGCAAATCAAGTGTTAAAAGTGTGCTAAAAAAATTGTTGTATACAATTTCATGATCTCGATTTAGTAGCTCATAGCTTCATTAAGTTATGCGCATGAGGAACCATGATACCATGATATAAAATTAATTACATGCAAAGTAATAGGATGGAGTGCTTTTTTTTTTAAGTTGCTAAATAGTGAGTGTGGAAGCTTTATTATACCAAATATGTATACTGTAATAGACAGAATTGGCAGGATATTAGACTATTATTGGATGTTTATTTGAACGCTTGACATCTTCTCTAATATATTATTAGTCTTATTTATTTCAAATTGTCTTGTGCATTTATGTGAAGTTCAAATGATCTGTTTGTTCGTATTAAAGGTGATGGTCTTTAGGTTAGTGAGGTAACAGATTATTTCACAGTTTATATTTTCAAATGTTAAGTTATTCAACTGGGATGTGGTAGCCTAGTGGTTATACCACCCAGCTGCTTCGATCCCTCCACTGGCTTCCGGTAGCTGCACCCATCAGATTCAAAACACTGATGCTGGCCTACAAAGCCAAAAATGGACCAGCTCCCTCTTACCTCAAAAGCCCTCATCACTCCTCGCACTGCACCCCGCACCCTCAGATCTACCAGCACTGCTCGACTGGTTCCACCATCTCTCAGGGTAAGAGGCAAGTATACAAGACTCTTTTCTGTTCTGGCACCAAGGTGGTGGAATGAACTTCCCCTAGGGGTCCGGACAGCTGAGTCACTGGCTATTTTCAAACAACGGTTGAAGACCTACTTATTCATGAAACACTTCAACTAGCACTTCCTTTCCTTTTTGTTGTAGGTATATTAAAAAAAAAAACTTTGAACAGTGTTTTAGAATTAATGCTATCTTAAGTATGTAACCTAGTGAACCAGAGTTAATGTATCCAATGATAGAGACTTAAGCACTTTTGTACGTCGCTCTGGATAAAAGCGTCTGCAAAATGCTGTAAATGTAAATGGTCAAGGCTGCTGATCAGAAGGTCATAAGTTTGAATCCAAGGAACACCAAGCTGCCAATGCCGAGCCACTGAGCAAGGCCCTTAACCATCAATTTCTCAATTGTATAAACTGAAATAAAATGTATATCACTCTGGATGAGGGTGTCTGCTAAATGCTGTAAATGTAAATGAAATGGAAGCTGAACACTTGTAAGGTGGATGTTTAAAGTGTGTTTATGTTTGAGGGTTTGTGCACATGACAGCTCTCTAAGATTACCTGAATTCTGCAAGGGTATGTTTTATTAAATGTACTAATTAAGTAAACAAATGCATTATACATTACTTTGTGCTTCGCCATGAGAATCAATGACCACCAGATCACTGTTCTGTAGGAATTGGGTTTTATAGCTTTATTAATATTGCCTGAGAAAGGAAGTAAACATCAGAGGACTGTAAAAGAAAGGAAAATTTTTAATTACTGATCTCTGTTTGATCTTTGCCTCTGACATGGCGTTGTGCTGCATGGGTGGTACATCTCAGGGGGCCTTTGAAGAGGACGATTTTGTAAGAGATTTGGATCATTACACAATAAAGAACACTTCATAAGTCATGAAGTGAGTTGGGGAAATGATGGTTAATGATGTTGACAGCAGTTCACCTCTATAGTATTACACTGAGATTTGACTTGACTTGCCTCCTCTAATGAGTCCTGCTTTTCCAAGGTAATGGAGCAGAGAGAGGGGTGGGGGTGGGGGGTCAGGGAGGGTGAGAGAGAGAGAGCAAGCGAGAGAGAGAGAGAGAGAGAGAGAGAGAAAGAACCTCCTTTTCCATCAAGTTAAGTCAGTTAATGCTGCACAGAGCAGCCATCACATGTCTCTTTTAAAATGTCATGTCAATGTGCCATAGAGGGCATCTTCAAACAAGTGAGCAGCAAATCTTAACATCCCCTTTAATATGTGTGGAATGCAGGAATAGCTCTACTTTAAGGATGACTAGGCATAAGCTGTTATCATCATCACAAAGTCACATCTTTTCTTCAAAATGCTAGGTTGAATAGTTTCATTCACAGAAAGAGCTCTCAATGGTCAATGCTCTCTTGTTTGATGATTACAAGATCAGTAACACCGACTCTGGAATTTAATCATGTTTAATTCCATGCATAAAAAATGGTGATAGTTATTGCAACATCACACACTTTCAATCCTTTAATCCTCAACACTATGGAGCTTGATGGGTTTTAGAGAAAAGGGTCTGCTCCATGGAATCTCATGGGATGTAAGGTGTGTTTAACTGCTTTGGATGTGTGTTTAATTGTCACATGAAGTTGTTCCTCGGAGAAGATTATGTAATTATCGTTCTGAAACACTGTGTAATATATTTTTTTTTTCCTTGCGTGTCAAAGGAAGATGTCTGTGTACCTGACACTTTAGCGCCAGCATAATAATATATTGGAATGACAGCTAATTATAACATAATAACAAGCTGATGAAAGATTGGGGTGGATATGCCTCATATATTTAAGGGGCAATGTGGAGAGCACTGCAATTAAATCAAACCAATCCATATTTAATTAGATCCAGATTTAATTATGGGTACTTACAGATTTCGTAGTCCAAATCTTTTATGAGGTATCTCAACGCTTATTTTTGTTATTTATATAGCTATTAATATTTGTAATTATTCCAGAATTAATGTGAGTAGCCAGTGTTGTTGTTTGTGTAGTTTCCGTGATAATCTCTAAAACTGGGCCAGTGTGGATTACATGCAGATCGGGTAAGGCGGCGATAACTTGATGGCAATTTGGACGAGGGGAGAGCCGCTCTCACTGCCTGCTTGAAACCTTTTAATTAGCACTAATTACCCAGCAGAAAATGTTGGGGCTTGAAAGGATTTGTGTCAGCAAGTGAGAGATCAAAGATTGCGGTGCTCGCATTTTAATCTGCCGAGTAAAAACTAATAAGGACCATGTAATGGGGCCCCAGAGAGTGACAGCGCAGGTGGTAGACAATAATCCTCTCTGCTGTGCTCAAGCCCCACGTCTACTCCCAATTAGATCATCAGATGATTTAATTTCCCTCTAATATTGAAAAATTATTATTTCCTTTTTCAGTGACCAAAGGAAAAGCACAGGGGTGTGGACGTTTTTTTTTCCCTTTTCCCTTCTAAATGCCTATTTCTAGCTTTGATAGCCTCGATCGAAGGTTTTTTTTGTGCAGAAATTATGTGGCACAAGACAAGAGCATCATGCTTGTCTCATATGGCTGTGAGGAAAGATGAAACTAATGCAAAGCATGGGCATGGCTCATCCATCAAGTGTCATCGATCATTTGCCACAACATGACAGCCAGGTAGTGATTATTTGCTGTTAGATAAATGCTCAAGAATAAAGAATCACAATGTAAGAGTTCAACCAACTCACTTCCAGATATTGTCAAGAGGCCAGGATTCGTTTTAGGTTCTGGGATATCTTTACATTGATTTTTATTTCCATTCGTGTAAGAGCAGAATCTGGGTTCAGCCAGACATTATAATTCAAATATTTTGTATGTTTTGCGGTATTGACTTTTATCATTAGTCTTTTTGCAATTCATTAATCTTTTGGCACATGTGCCTTAAAGATACATTTCCCTCAGAGATAAACAATGACAGGATGCCTGCAATAGCATCTGTAAAGAATTGGATTGATTTTCAATGTGGTGGTACAAGAGGGAAAGTGCATTTGTTTTGTGCATAGAGGTATAATCAGTCAGTGTTGTCATTTTAAAGAAACTGGGTTGCAGCAGGCCCACCAAAGCCAAGCAGCATGTACAGGAATTGTGTGCAATGTTTCTTTACTTGCAGTAGTGCAATACGTACAAACTACCAGACAGAATATGCGTTTTCCTTTGAAATGTCTTGGTGTGTGTGCAAATGAAAACAGTCATGTTTACATAAGAGTTAGTGTGTATATAGCGCCAGGACGACGATATGTTTAATATACAGTTTCTACCTTCCCTGAGATTTTCTTTGTTTGTCTTTCCTGTGTTGGTGTTGCCTTTTAGAGTTTCAAACTGGCGACTCATGTGTTCAGTAATGCCAGTGGTTAGTCAGACAGTTGTGTTTTCAAGGTCCTGTGTGTCCCTGACGAGGCCCATCAGGTCAGTCAGCCCCTGTGTTGGAAACAAAGTTTGCTGAGGCCAGAGGTCAAACCCGGCTTAAAAAGTCAAGCCTGTCAAAAGCCTCCGTCACATTCCTACCTTACGGCCAACCTCGGCTGATCCCCGGCCATTAATCACAGCAGAGAGCGGCTCTGACCTCAGCCCACTCTCTCTTTGAAGTGTGCTGTCCTCTGCTACATGAGGAAATCATTTAATGCCTGATTCAATGAGCCATCAGAGGAGCCAGTGGACCTAATGACATGTGAGAATATTAACCTCCTTGTACCAAGAGCTGTGAATCTTGAAAGGCAGTCTATAATTCACCAGCAGTTTCAACCACAATCTCAGACCCCACACCTAACCCAACCAAAACCAACTCGGACCCATTTGCTGACCCGATCCTAACTGAGAACCGGACACCATGGGACATATTAAGGGTTATTTTTTTTACAAGAATGGTGACTAACATGTGTGCATAACCAGATTCTGAACTTTTCCCACATAAATATTGACATAACCTTTGGACTTCAGTCATCATCTCTGACTATGGCCTCATGAGCAGCATGTTCCTATAGGACCAAACCTAGCTTTGTTCTTAAAGGTGCATCTCTCAAATACTGTGCCAAGATATCAATGACGGAATATATAGAATTCTACGACGGGCAATTGTAAATGAATTATGCATACTATTATTAGTATAAAACAGCATGATATAAATTTCAGAAAAAGACACCAAACATCTCTACACAGCAGGACTGCTAGTCTGTAAGTCTGTAACAAATGTGAACTGTCATATGTCTCATTTTGATTTCTTTACCTGTGTGATCTGTAAATTGTGCTACCTGAGGGTTGCTGACAGATCAGGACTCAGCCTGCAGGGCAACCGAGAGATTAAGCCACATAATGGCATAATACTGCTGCTCCCAAGATTTATAGGACTTCAGCATCCAGGACCATCATGATGCTGCATGCAGTATGACAGTGGACGGCCAGTAAGAAGTATAAATATAAGTAACATATATAAATTTGAAGCTTATTGACGTAATATAGTACATTTAAACTTGTTTCTTGTTTAATGCAAGTGTTTTTCTATTATATACAAAGCACATAGTATGTCAGCCTGTGCATTCTATCTAGATAGTGCCAGTCTCATCACGCATAAAATATAAAATCATACTGCTCACTTATAAGGCAATAAATGCCCCCCCCCCCCCCCCCATTGCTCCAACACTATGGAACTCCCTACCCATTGCACTCAGAACCATCACCACTCTGTCTGAAGTTAATTCAAGGCTTAAGACCCACCTTTTCAACCTTTACTACCAGTAAATGGATATGTATTAGGAGTCCTTAATTTTCCTGAAATATGGTGTATGTATTGTGTACTATGTAGAGTCCTATCTCTTGTACTGTATGTTTTTGTGTATAGTCCTGTCTTCTGTCATTATCTCATGCAGCTGCATGTGATCCTTCGTCCTGGGCAAATGTCCAACAAATATGTATATGTATGTATATGTATGATCCGTCGTCCTGGGCAAATGTCCGACGTATATGTATGTTACCTTGTAAAGCGTCCTTGAGCTTGGGAAAGGCGCTATATAAATTAAACATATTAGTGTGAGATATTTCAGTCGTGTCTGCCATCTGCCATCTTGTCATGTCCACGTTTATAACAAGTTTATTAAAGGCACTCCTCTTTTTACAGCTCCACACTCATCTCCTATTCATTATGGTTGCTTATCTTGGCAGGCAATCTGAACTGCCAGCTAGTCCATTATGCACATATGAAGCTCATCACTCCAACTGTATTGGCCAATTCATCAAACATTTATCTTTTGCCCTCTTAACAGTGTGTCAATTTGGCTGTCATTCCTGAGGCTCAGGTGCTTTCTTGGAATAAAAGCAATACTTTTTCTACCTTGGTGGCAGCACTGGGTTAAACCCTGTACACATATTCTCACATACAGACAGACAATTTTGACTAATATTTAGGATGGAGCTTGCAAGCAAGTTAAAGTAGTCTTAAATTCATTAAGCATCTTTGTAAGTGTGGCACAATTTAGCCAGACCCCGAGAACCTTTTGAACCTTCCATAAATACGTGTGTAAATAAGTGCAAAAAACACCTATTTGAGAGGCATTTAACTGACAGTGTAATCGACCAATCACAAGACTTTCTCACAGTCCATCAAACCTGCTGGAAACCATTCAAAAGAAACATGTAAAGATATGATGTTTTGGAATCCATTGACCGGAAAACTTATGTTACTGTTCCAAAGTTTTCCACTAAAGCAAGTACACATACATGTGTGTTCGAGAAGTGCAACTTCTAGTTCTTTAAAACTCAGCATTGAGTATGCTGCTGAGTATGCTATAGACACGAGAGTGTTGAGACATGTGCTTCCACATGGGGTTTGAGACACATGAAATAGCTTAGTGGAGTGATGTGGATGTGAAGAAGACTGATAATCAAAGGCTCAGCACAGCAGCACTGTCAGGGCAAACACACGAGGGACTTAAATAGCTGCTGGGAGAAAAAGAGAAAGGCCCTTTAAAAGTAGAGCATAAACAAGGGAATTAATGGCCCTAGCAAAGGGAAATATCAAAGGTAGAGATATCATAAAAAGGAGTCTTTCACTGAAGAGGATCAATGTTGAGATGGAATAAAAAAAAAAATGTAAGTGTCTAAGTGATCTCTGACTTTTAGATCAGCTTTCTTTACAAGCATCTGTGTGGGAGTGGACTGTTTGTGCTTAGGATGTTTGCTAACGTTCATTGTTAAAGGTTTAGCAGGTGTGGTTTAGCAGGTGTAGTCCTGTGTAATAACAGTAATAGAATACCCCTCTCTCTCTCTCTCTCTCTCTCTCTCTCTCTCTCTCTCTCTCTCTCTCTCTCTCTCTCTTTTCTGTCTCCTCCCCCTCTAGCCTAGGTGGACATGTGAACTGAGATACCCACAGACTAATGGTTGCAGTGACTGACATTTCAACCAATAATCACAGAGTGTGTCCCCCCTCTTGTCAGTAGCAGTTTATCAATCAGCGTGTCTGCATTAGTATTTCTCTATTGATCCATCCATCTCTGTCAGGCCATCTCTTTGTCATTGTCTGCGCTCATGTCCTGTTATTTGGCTTCCTTTGAGGATAGGCAGAATAGTAATTTGTTTAACAGGCCCTGCCTTTAAAAAGAAACTTTGCATGTCAAAAGTTTTAAAGGACCAGTAGAGCTAAATGCACCATGACCACATGGCAATGGAAAGTTTAAGTGTGTGTATATATACTTGCCTTTCCTCTAACAAGAAAGTCCATTCCCATTTAAATAACTCTTTCAAAGCATGTGTATTGACATCTATAAGCTCGTCCAAATTGTGCTTTAAATAGAAAACTGGTAGAAAAATTCAAATGGTAGTAATATTAAAAAACATTCATGTGGTAAATATTATTATAGAATATAAGTGTATAGCTTGTCTGACTGGAGTGTCTTTAATACCTGCCTAGTTTTAGTTGCACACAATCTACAATGCATAAAATCGTGCATATTCAGTTCAAGAGCTTCAGTTAATGTTCACATCAAACATCAGAATGGGGAAGAAATTGCTTTCAGTTATGTGACATGGTTGACAATGTGACAATTTCAGAAACTGCAGAAACTATATCTCTAGTGAAAAACAAAAATAACTTGAGAGACAAGAGGAGAATTTACAGGAACTATCAAATAGTCATTCTTTACAACTGTGCTGAGTTGAAAAGCACATCAGGTTTCACTCCTGTGAGTGAGGAACCTGAGGCTACAGAGGCAAAGGTTGACCAAAATTGAACAGTTGAAGAATAGAAAAAGCTCAGGCTGATGGTGTAATTGCAGGAAGCATACAGAGTTAGTCCTGATATCCTGTAATAGGATAGACTTGTGTACATACACAAGCCAGGCTTAAGTGGACACGTGTATATTTGCATGATATACTGCTGTAATATGTCTGTATCAGTGTATACCTTTATAATAAAAAAGGATCCTATACAGTGTGCAGTATGGAAAACATCACAAGGTTGCAAGGTTGAATTATTTTCTCCTCAAACATGAACATATTCAAACATATCGCAACAGGTAAGGGCCATTTTAGCCATTATCTGATTATCTCATCATCTTAATAATATAAATGAAAAGTAAGCTTGTGTTATTAATAGATGATTGATCAGAAGAATTAAAAATATCATTAGTTCTGTCTCTCTCGCTCTCGCTCTCTCTCTCTCTCTCTCTCTCTCTCTCTCTCTCTCTCTCTTTCTTTCTCTCGCTTTCTCTCTCGCTCTCTCTCTCTCTCTCTAACTCTCTCATATCTCCAATCATACACAGAAAGTGTGATTTTATTAGAATTGAAGAAAATGATGGTGAAAACTTGTGAGCCTCTTTCCCCATGGGAGAGATGTACAAATCAGAAAGGTTGCAACCTGGTGTGTGTGTGTGTGTGTGTGTGTGTTTGTGTGTGTGAAATCTCTAGAGAAATCCGAATTCATTTTTGCACCATTAGCATAGTTCAAAACAAAGAAGCTATTTACCCAATTAACTGTACACATTTTTGAAAAGTTTCCTCAGTTTATACTGTACAGATGGATTAATGGATTATGGATTATGATGGTGGAAAGAGCCTTGAATCTTTAGGTGAAATGTGCTCTGAGTGCTTAGAGGCCGGAGGCTATTACAACTCAATCCCCCCATGTTGTTGTGAATGTGATTCAGTCTCTCCCTTGGCTGTGAATTTAACTGATTAAATCACAGAGTGCACACAGCAGTGGTGACATGAAAACAACAATTAATAAGCAGCAACCCCCCCATGCCACACACGCGCCTCTTAACCAAGCAGCTAATAACATTACACATGCTGTGGACTAGCCAACGCAGACAGGTGGAGATGAGCCTGAGCCCAGATTTCATTTACTCACCTGGCAAATAAGAGCCATTGTACTGCACATATAGAGTGAGATACACTTGTGCACACACACAGTGTGGTAATAATGTCTAGAGAGAATGCCTTATAAATGCTTTTTCTCCCTTTGTCTCCGTGTTAGCTACTTACTGATGGTGTAGTGATGCGCTACATTGACATAACGGATGAAGAAAGCTTCAAAATGTCTATTCATAGCCACAGTGTGTAGAGATTTGTTCACTGACGACACTGCCTTTTCCCTAAAGGCAGGATTTGCATAAATAAGCCGACCTTTACTCCTCTCCCATTTACCCAAGTGATATTGCCCCTAGATTTCTTACTTCTGTTCAGGATTTAAAAAAGCACCAGATAAAAATGCAAACCATGCCATACTGTCATTGAAGCTTTATTTGATTACCGCATGTCTTTTAGTTGAAAAGGAATGAAAGCCGGCATCTATTGCTATTGAGTTGTTCTTTTTCCAAGGTGAGCTGACAGAGCTAAATGTCAGTTAACTGAAGGTAGACACATTAACATTGTAGGTTGTCAGCCTCTGCCATTTGAGGGATTAGAAACACACACCCCGGCTTTGTGCACCATCCACACGGTGAACTTTTGTAGGCCCCAACATTACCCTGAACACCACCCTTCATCATGTTTATGCCAGACCAAGGCTGGGGGAGGGAACCATACAGCAATAAAGTCCTTGGGGAGTGTGTTTTTGTGTTTTGTGTGTGTATGTGTGTGTGTGTGTTTGGGTATCACTAAGGGATTAGAAGTCATGCTGCTGGATAAAAAGTGAACATCAAACTTTCCCCATTAAAAAAAAAACACTGTTGTTTTGCACTCCGAATGGGCTCATCATGGTGGAGTGGTGGAAGTTGTACTCATTCCATTTGTGGCGGGTTTTATAGTTGCACTGGGAAAATGATGGATGACAAGTTAAATTTGTGTCGGGGGAGTGAAGGTGAACTGTGACAGAGTTATTTATCTTGGGAATGGAGGGTTAGGGTCAGGCAAAGCTGGGTGCCTGAAGGCACAAGACATTGACAAATTCATCCCGCACACTGCATTTCTGAAGCCCTTTTGTTTTGAATCCTGGCTACTCACGAGTGACCCTCATCACTCATACTGCCAGTGTGCGAAGGAGGCCGCGCCATGCCAGGGGATCTTAGCGCCACTAATTCTTGTCATTCACTCTACTGACAGGCCCAAGCCTGAACTATTCCGGCTTGTGAAAGAGACTGGCTGAAATATTTATTTCTGCACATAATGGCTGCCCAGATTTAGGGCCATATCATTTTTCCTCTTGTGCCTTATCATTGCAGGTCACTGACAGGCCTGAAAGCATTCAGCCAACTGGAAGAGCTGATTGTGGACAACAATCTTCTTGGAAATGACCTCCGGTTGCCCAGGTTACCGCAGCTCCATACCCTAACACTCAATAAGAACCAAATATCCTTTCAGCCCAATACTGCTTTTGTGTACCATCTCATGATTTACAGCAGAGTGAAGGTCGAGTTATAGTAAGTGGGAATTCTCTTGCTGCATCTTACAGTTTAGGATCTTGTCTTTACACACTTCAAACCTTTAAACGCTCTTTAAATGGTGTTATTGTATTAAATTGAGATCCTCTTAGATGGCGAGCGGTTTAGCTGTAGAAGCCAATATAGTGATGCTGACTCTGTGCCACGGCGACCTCTAGTGGAAAAGCAGATCAGAAAAGCCCTGACGGTGTAACGGCCTTCTTCCCTCACTGAGTCTTATGATATATGGTACAGTTCTTATTTCACAGTACAGAAGATACGTTTATAAACACAAATGCAGAATCACAATCATTTCCTATCATAACAATAAAAAAATGGTAAAATCGATAAGAATTGTTCTGTAAAATGGCTTATGTGCTGGAACTTTGGTTTCAGACACTCCGATTTGTGAAAAACAAGGTCAGAAAAGTTACAATAATATTTACAAGTGTGGAGTTGTGTTCCAGATTACAGCGAGTGTACAGCGGAAAATCTGATTTGATCAGTTTTTTTTTTTTTTTGCACAGTGTTTTCCTCTGAGTGGTTTTGAGGCACAGTGTAATGAGACTGCATCACACGTTGTTCTCCTTTTCCACCATTACAGGCAGCTCTCCTCCAGCTGAGTGTCAGCAGCTCAAACCTGAGTTCTGCTGTGAAGTGGTCTGCACATGCTAATGGGCCAATTATTTACACCCTGTAGTGGCCCGCTGCCATTGAAATTCAAGTGCTGCATTAGTGCAGTTGTATTTTGACACATTCGGGCTCCGTTTTCCAATGAGGTGAATGTAATAGTGATGAATGCACTGTGAAGTGGCTGTTTGTTTCCCTGCATGGTGGGAAGAGAAAAAGTCACTAACCCTTTTTACCACAGGGCATCCATCATTTTGTCAAGGTTTTAATGTTGTGCACCAAACCACCTAGGAAATGGAGAGCAAGGCACAGGATGGAGACAGCCAAATGTGACCCTGGCCACCGTAAACGTAGCTGATCTTATTCCTTCTAACATGGTGAATGCGCTTAGAGGAGGTGAGCCAGACAACAGCGCATGTAAATAGCTTGAATTCCTTGACTTTGATACCTCTCAGACATTGAGGCCTTGCTTGAGCATTTGCAGGAAGTGACACCAGCTCTAGAGTACCTGAGCCTGCTGGGAAATGAGGCCTGTCCAAATCAGCTGGTCAGCCTGGATAAAGATGAGGATGATTACCAGAGATACAGGTCTGAAGCAACACACACACACACACGCACACACGCACACACACGCACACACACAGCATAGTTAAGCTAATTAAATTTCAGCTTTTTTTTTTACAGTTTCCACTAAAAAGGTCAAAAATTGACCCACAAGGTCACTATATTTTTATACTCATGTTAACATTTGGAATAAATAAATAAACATTAGCATGGGCATTTTTGATTTAAATTCAAGCCCACACTCTAACCCTCACTCTGCTAATCATTAACAAGCAGCTTGTGACAAATGAATGACATTCCACATTACAAAAATACAAATATACCTGTTCAACACATGGCTATTGCTTTAGTGTGGCTATTTTTAATTTTTAATTTTTTTTAAATATTTCTGACACAAACGTATCAGTTATTGCAATATAGTAACATAACATTTTGACCTGTTAGTATTTTAATTAAATGTAAAAAAAAAAAAAAAATGCAAAAGCATATTTTTCTAAGGATGCATTCTGTAAACTTTTCCAACATAAACGGATGTCATAAATTAAACTAGCTGGCACAGGCAAAAAAAAAAGACGACGAAGATATTAGCTCATTTCTCTTAAAGGTACTCAACCTCACCTTTTTTCCCCTTCCTTTGCGATGAGTTGCAAAATCGATTTCATGTGTGAATTGTGATAACCACCAATGAGAGTTTGGTATCTTTGCTTACAAGATGAAACAATGCATTCATTATCGAGCCCGGGCCCATGGGAGTGCAATGCCATGCTATGTTACCACCATTTGTCAACTTTTCAACATGAAACCCTGTCGGCTACAGGGAGGGAGCAGGCGAGCACAGGAGGGGAAGAGAATACCGTCTTTTGTCTGTGGAGCATTTTATCTGACACTGTGTTCGGTATGAATCATTTAGCGTACAGATGAACCTAAATGTCGCCGCTTGCTTGCAGTGCCTCCATGCTTCAATTAGTGCTGGGGAAGGCCATACTGACAGCAAGTGTGAATCTGTGCTGGAATATTCATAACGTGTCATATAACATCAGTTTGTCCGTGATGTAGATTTTATATCTGACAAGCTTAGACGACACACGGGTCACGGCCGGACTGACCTCGAAGCAAACAGGCGTCAAAATAAATACAGCATCCTCAGCAGTGGCATAGTAATACACTGCATATTTTAATTCGCTGAATGAAATGACTCTGTGCATTTTACTACTATTTTCCTAATCGTTTATCATTGTTTACTACAATGCTCAGGATTTATTTCCCACTAGCAGCACTTCAGTACATTTCCACCTGTCTTATTTAAAATGAGTTTTGCAGACTAAAAGTGAAAGGCAGTGTGGCTTCAGGTGTTGGCTGAGGTTGAGTAAGCACAACACAATATATAATAATCAGGAAACACCTGACAACACGTTGCATATTGTGGGAACTTAGAGCCCGTCTCCAAGTCGGCACATATCAGGGTGAATTATACTGATATACTTTATAATACTTTTATACTATATAATTGTTACTTAAACTTAATTTACTGATAGCACTAACATTAATACGACTTAAAACAATGGGAAAGCTCCTCAGACCTGGATGAGAATGAGCAAACTTCTTTATTGTGGTCAATCAGCCAACAATTCTCTAAGAGAAATTGCTAATTTGAAAAGTAACAAAAGAAATCCCAAAAACCCAAGAAAAGAAAAAGCATCTTCATGAAGAGCATTGGCATGCAAAAACAAAAAAACCCTCAGGACGGTCCTGCAGAGTAACGGGATTTTTTACGCATACATTTTTTGACTTCAAAATTCTCCTCTATATATACGCTTCCAAGAGCCTCCTTATCGGTCCCCCTCCTTACAGACCCATTTTCATATCACCTTATCCTTATATCTCATATGTTTTTGTAACGTCCTGTTCCTTACAATCCCCTTGTTTTTCCTTTACCTTTTGCCCATATGCCCATTTATGGATTTTCCTCTCCTTAGTTCCCCGGGGCCCAGATCCGGAAGCCCCGGCCTGTGGCCCTGGGTCTTCTTCATCCGACATAACAATTATATCTAAACAACAATTTTGTTATTAAAAGTGTGCTTTAAAAAAAAGAGCCTCACTCCCTGGTCGAAGTTACTGTACATTTGCCTCTAAGTTTTTCCATGCCAGACGTCCTGAAGATTAATCCTTCATTCAGCTACAATGGGTGAGTTTCTCCTTTGCTATTTTCTTCTATACATGATTTTAATAATTATAAATCACTCTATGAGTCTGATTTTATGTCAAAAGTTATTATGTTAAAAGAAAGCTTTTATCTATTTGTCATCTTATATTGTCACTGTGGCTAAAACTCTTGCTAAACTATTGCTACTATACTGTTGTCATTATTGTTAAGCTATTGCTACTATAATGTTGCTTGTGTACATAAAAGTAAAAAATGGAGTTCTTTAATGACTCCTTTAAACTGCTAAAAGCTTCAACTTTGTTTTGATCGCATGTTTCATGTTATGATCCCAGCCTGTCCTTGCTCAGGCTGGAATTGTTCACCCTTATCTCAAGTTCCCCTTATCTCTCCTCAGACCCTTCGCCTCCAGGTCAGTCAGCTCATCCTAGTCGCCCTATCAGGTCTTCGCCTCACCATCCTCGTCCTTCTCCCTACCCCAGGCCAGTACCCGCTGAAGTCATGGAGACCTATCGCCGCTTCCAGCTACTTCATATCACCTATGAGCTCATTACGTGTCTGGAACAGCTCTGTTCTATGGCCCTGAGTCCCCTGTTTACACTCTTTCTTCTCCTGTCTGCTGAGTTACTATAATAAAGAGTCCCTCTTTTATTCACCCTCTGACTTCTGGTTAATAATATAAAATACAATAATAATATAATATAATAATAATAGTATAATGTATTCTCTTAAGGTTCAAGGATTTTTCACAACATCTCTCCCCCTCTGAGACTGCAAAAGTCTCAACAAAACCCAAGAACCTAACCACGACGACCACCCTAACACAAACGAGAAACAGAAACTAAAACAGACATAAAACACATAGAACATAAAACAAAAACACAAAATCCACAAAAACCAACAACGCACCAAAAACATACCCAGAACATAAAAACATACAACATCTCTCCCCCCCCCAACAACAACAATAAGCACAGTAGACCACAACACACGTGCCCTTCTCAAAAAGGTGAGCCAGGAGTGAGCGAAAAACCCTCATGATGCCAAATTGAGGGAAAATTCTCACTCTGCCCGCAAATATAGCGCGACAGTGAAATCAGTGTCACCAGGGTCACCGAAACATACAGCATAAACACATGAAAATCAAACAGTACTCGCATGGCATGGGAGTCGTCCTTATGACCACCACCAATAATGATTACAATGCATGGTTTGAATCCACCATGGCAAGGGGGCCCAAATGTGTCAGCCTGCGCGTAGGGAACCCCAAATGTTTCTGTTGCGATAAGCGTGAAAGTCTCGAGTTACAGGAACAACCGCATCTGAATCACCTCCTGTCCATGAGCATATGAACGTGGGCGGTTCCTTCATATCCTGTAGTCCTTGCTGCACATCTTGAGTGTGAGATGTCCAAAGTTTATATCCACAGAAGAATAGAGTACAGTACTGTCGTATGGCGGCCTGCCGTATACGGCGGGAAATAATATACGCATGTTTATATCTACGTCCATACGTTGAGGCCACACAAAGGGAACGACGTATCTCATATGTGTGCACCTGCAAAAGCAGTCCTTTGTCGAGAATATAATCATTCTGATGGCACGAATGAACCCACAGTCCATCAGGGAGGACTAGATCTGTGTTTGCAAGGATCAGTGTCCTTCAGCAACGTGAACCAGGTGTCAGCCGTCGGCGGGGAGGGGTATGTCAGCCAAGTCCCTCCAGATGAAGTTAGACTGGTCCACCTCGGTGTCCAGTTGCATGCGTTGCATGCATGTGTAGCAGAACCAGGCGTCGTCGAGGCGTCAAACAACACCCCGTGGGCTCGCCTCCAACCGTGCACAGGTGAGGGGTCGCTGGACTCGTCGCCGGCCTCTCTGTGGGCGCGACATGACCTGCACACAAAGCTCTGCAACCTTGACTGCAGTGGGGGTAGCTAACCTGAGAACACAAGAGTCTGTAGATATGGGTTAAATGCTTCACATAGCTTGACATTTCGCCTTCCATGCCTTCCATCTGTTCAAGCGATGGGCCCTTATTGGGTCCTCGTGTGAAAGCCACGGGCATTGGCCTGCCTGTCAGCATTTCATGAGTGTGTTATACGATTCGTCTGCGAACGCATTTTCATCAGAGCCAAAGGCAAAGCCTGTACCCAATTCAGACTGGTGCTAGCGCATATTTTTGCAATTTTCTCTTTCAACACGCCGTTGGCTCTTTCTACTCTTCCTTGTGAACTTGGGTGATAGACACATCCCATCTTATGATTAATGCACAATGCTTGCGCAAGGGCCTCAATTACTTTATCTACAAAATGAGGTCCATTATCTGAACTCAACTGATCTGGGATACCAAACCTCGGGATTACTTCCCTACACAAGAATTTTGCCACTGTTTTAGCATCATTCTTGGCACTGGCCACTGCTTCCACCCATCTACTGAACATGTCAATCACTACCAAAATGTATCGCTTCCCTTCTGCTTTTTCTGCCATATCCACAAAATCCATCATTAAGTGTCGAAACGGCCCTCTGGGTTCTGGAATGTGTCCTATTGGGGCTGTGAAATGCTTCCTGACATTTCTTTTAGCACATAGCTCACATGTTCTCAGTATTTTTCTACAAAGCTGGCTAGATATGGAGACCACCAATTTTTCCTGATAGTGTCTACTATCACCTTTTTGCTACAATGGTCTATCCCGTGGGCTTCCTTTATCAACATTGGTAATAGGGCTGTGGGTGCTACCCCTTGCTGTTGCTGCATTAGTACTGCTGATACAAAACCTTGTCTTTCTGACACGTATAGGTGAAATGGTTTGCTGTAATCTGGACTAGCCAGCGCTGGGGCTGAGGCTAGTGTGCACTTCAACATCTCGAATGCTGCTAGTGCTTCTGGAGTCCGTGTCAGCTGTGCATTGGGCTTAGCCTGATCTGTAGCTTTTATTATGTCTCTAAGTGGTTGTACTTTTAAGGCAAAGTCGCATATCCATGGTCTACTAACCCTGCCAAATGTGTTATGATCCCAGAAGGTATCTAGGGGTATGGATGAGATGCAACAACATGAAAGGATAAGGTTGGATTTTCTTTGGTGTGCACTGAATGTGGCAATCAATACAGGGGGGAGGAACACGAGCTGTGCCAAAACAAAGAAATAAGCAAAACAAAACCACTCTACCTTGAAATTAACCCTCTAACCTAAACTACAAAAGGAAAAGTAATAAGACAGAGCTTCAGCGTCAAACGATGCTCTAACTAACCTACACTACCTACCCCAAACAAAACGTACAGAGGGTGGCACACGCTCCTAACCTAATGTGTCTAATACAGGAATGCGTACCTATGTGTTGCACAATGTATGTCACTTGACGTACTTACCTGTCCACTTTCCCCAATATACACAATGTCACACACACAGGGCGAATGACCACTAATATACATACGCACGGTTTGAGGTCATGGTGCATCACGCATAGCTTGTACATGAGCCGTTAATATTTTTCGTGTTGTTCCTTCTAGAACTCGTCCTAAATATTCCACCTTTCTCTGGCAGAATTGTAGCTTCTCTTTACTAACCTTGTGCCCATTGTTTGCTAGGGCCTTCAGTACTGTTATTGAATCCTGTACACATTGTTCCTTTGTTTGGCTACAGATCAGTAAGTCATCAAAATACTGGACTATGAGTCTATCCATTTGTAAATTCACCAGATCTCTGGTCAGTACTTGGTTGAATATTGATGGACTTTCGCAATATCCTTCGGGCAGCCTTGTATAAGTATACTGTGGCCCACGATAAGTGACCGCAAACAAACAAGTGCTGAGAGTCAGGGTGCAATGGGACACTGAAAAAGGCTGAACATAGATCAATTACTGTGTACCATTTTGTTCCCACTGGAATATTTGATAACAAAGTGTGTGGATCTGGGACTACTGGAGTCTCGGCCACCACAATCTAATTGACTGGTCTCAAATCGTGGACCAATCTCCATTTGTCTGATTTAGGCTTCCTGACCGGAAAAATTGGAGTATTGCACTGACACCTAGTGGGGATTAAAACCCCTGCTTCTACTAACCCTTTAATAGTTGGCCCTATCCCCTCTCCCGCTTGTTTGGATAACTGGTATTGTCTTTGATAGGGTAGTGGAACATTGGGTCTGATTTGTATTTTTTCTAGCCCTGCTGATTTGACTAGTCCTACATCTGTTGCGTGCTTAGTCCATAGTTGTTCCGGAACTTCATCTAGTGCTTTAACTACATATTTTTCTGTTAACTCTTCCTCATCTGCTATTTGTGGCATCTGTACCTCTACTCCTACTCTTACTTGTATCTTTGTTTGCTGACTTACTAACATAGTAGTAGCTCCTAACTGCTCTGTCCCTTTATAATCTATCTTTAGAAATGTTTTGTCTTCTGACATATATACCCTAGAATTTCTCGTCGCGTTCCATTTCTCTACCCTTCTTGCTTCTCTCATCATAGGCCCTAAATCTTTTGATTCAAAACCTTGCCCAATCATCAGGGAGATGTGGGAGACTGCGTCCCCTACTTGATACCATTCGTGAATCTGTTCAGGGAGTATAGCATATGCAGCTACTCCTTGCCGACCAAGTATTATGCTGTCCGTGCTGATGACATATTTTCTTCCTTCTAGTTGTTCTTCCCATAATGATGCGTATTCTTCATCTTTTCCCCCTTCATCATATTTCAGGGTACAATGCCATGGTCCTCTAGCCTCACGGCAATCTGGGCGTATGTAGTTTAACCATGGTTTCCATTCTGAATATTCTTTCCATATTTGTGATGTATTTTTGTCTCTGACTTCCATCCAATCCACTTTGTCCAGCTCTGTCATTTCCTCTTCTTGGCTTACTACTAGGTATTGTCGAGCTAACACTTCTGGCAGTGTTATCCACACTCCTGTTGGCCCACAGTGTATTTTTGCTCCTAGTTTGCAGAGCACATCTCTTCCAAGAAGATTAGCTGGAGTGTCTGGGGAATAAAGTAGAGGTGCTTGCACTACTATTCCTTCTACAGTAATCCATTGTGGCTCAGTAAATCGTAGAGTCTGAGTTTTTCCTGAGAAGCCTACTGTCTTTATTGCTCTACGTGTGAGGGGAAGCTTTGCACCTTCTTTTCCAATGCTTGTAAATGTTGCTCCTGTATCAACCAGGAATGGGGCCTGTACTTCATTTCCAATTCCTACCACAATTGTTGGCTCTTGTGCAGGGTGCAGTGAGATGGTACACTGCACCAGCTCCCCCTCTGGCTTCTCTAGGCCTCTTCACATTCCTCCTGGAGCTGGGCCCAGTGGGCTCCCTCCAGGTGGTACTGGGGCTTGTCCTTGAAACCCTGGGCCCATCCATTGGCCTGCCCAATTTCCCGCTCCTTGTGAGGTTGCTGCGGGTACTTGCTGCATTCCTGACTGCCCTG
The DNA here is from genome assembly GCF_030014155.1 of Tachysurus vachellii. NCBI lineage: Eukaryota > Metazoa > Chordata > Actinopteri > Siluriformes > Bagridae > Tachysurus > Tachysurus vachellii. The sequence goes on from NC_083465.1 coordinate 13,157,753, forward strand.
CTCCTTGTTGAAACGTTGGAGCAGGCGTCTGTCCAGGCATCAGTTGTCTTCCTTGGTTTCCCATGGCCCCTCCTAGTGCTCCATACTGTAAGTAGGGACAATCATATCTTACGTGACCTAGGTTATTGCAATTCCAGCAGATTTTTCCCTGTCCTACTGCTCCCCAGGCCGGTCTCTGTGGAGGCTGTCTTCCTTGTCCTCCTCTTCCCCGACCTCTGGTCGGTCCCCATCCACGTTGCAGAGGTGCATACTGAGGACTCACAGGATAACTTGTTGGGTATCCCATGGGATACTGTATCATAGTTGGGTGCACCGGCTGTGTCTGTGTCACCACCTGTGGCGCTCCCCCATCTTGGGGTGGTGCTACCTGCACTGCAGCTGGGGCGATCATTACTGCCGCCTGTTTGGTGTATTCTTTATCCTCCTTCTTCTTCTTATCGTGGCTTTCTTGTTTGTTTCTCGTCAGTTCCCCCAGTTGTGCCTTGTGCAGTTGCACCAACAAGTTCTCTTCAGCCTTCTTTGCCTCCTTTTTCCTTTTCCTGTGAAGTTCTGTATAGTGTATCACGTTTGCCTCGAAGGTGGCCCATGGCAAAGTGTTTAAACCCACTACCGTCTCCAGCTGGTCTTGAACTTCTGCTGGCAGTGCCCTTTTCAACATGAGCTTGAACAGATTCATACTTGCGGGCGTTTCATCCCACGAGGCTCCCATTTCCTCCCTCCAAGACTCCTGGAGTTTCAATATAAACTGGGCAACTCCCTCTTCTTCATCCAGCTTTAGTTTCTCCACTTTGCCCGGATCGGCTTTAGTTGGATATGCTTCCCTTAGCTGTTCCCACAAACGGTTTCTGAATGGGCCAAAAGTTATTCCATCTGCTCTTGAGTCGTTTGCTTCTTTTCCTAGTCCAGCGAGGCCGAACATTTCTATCATTTTTGCCTTCCCAACTGTCTGGCATAGAATTACCTTCAGGTCACCCAAGGCCAGACTCTGTCCCATTGTCTGTTCCTCAAACTTTGTGATCCATTTCTGTGCCCCTTCACACACACTTGGCAGTCTTTTTACTAATCCAGTCACATCCATGAAGGTCCATGGCACATAATGTATTTGCTGTCCTTTGACTATTAGAGGATACTGTGCTGCCATCTTTGGCATTGTATATTCGTCCAGCTCGGTTGCTGCTGCTCCATGCGACTCAGGCTCATCTATCTCCCCCTCTTCGTCGCTGGAGGTTTCAGTTTCTTCTTCATCCACCTCCCTTTGTTGGCTTTGAGCCTGTGACCGTGTGATCACGTCTTCGGTCCTGTAGCAGTTTCCACTTCGCTTTATCTCTTTTGTCTCTCATGGTGGGCTTGGCTCTCTTTCCTTGTTTTACTCTTTCGGTTGCTTTTGCTATCTTTTCTTCTTGTTCTTGCAACCTTTTCTCCAGGCCTTTACATATTGCTGCTGTGGTTTCTTCTTTTTCATATTGTAGGCCTCTTATCCTTTGCTCGGCACGCTTCTGTTCTTCCTTTAGGTCTCCTCTCAACTCCTCCACCCGCATTTCCAGGTGAGATGTGTGTTCTTTTAGTTCCTGCATTGTCTCATCTGCCGTACAACTTTGTTTCAGAACTATTTTAATGGCTTCATCTTGTTCTTTGCCTGGCCATAGGTTTACCTGCCCTAGTGAGGTTGATTGCACTTCTCCATCTATCCTCACTTTCATGCTTCTGTTGTCAGGCTGAGATTTCTCGTCTTCTGGGCCCATCCCTTGGGATACTTCCTCCTCATTTTCTGTAGCCAGGGAGGTCTGTGACTGCTGTTCAGCAGATCTCTCCACCCCTTCGTCCACAGTTTCCACTCCTCCTTTTTCTTCCTTCCCTCGGTGGTGCTCTCCTTGTCCTCCCGCTCTGAGGACCCTTTTGGCGTGAGTTTCCAGCTTATCCAGAGATTCGTGCAGTCTATCCATCACTGCACTCTGTTCTTCCCAATGTATATCCTGCATTCGCCTTCTACTTGCCCAGTAGGCCTCGTCCATCCTCCTCATCTGATATTTCCTTGAGGCTGGTGTGCTGTATGCACGTATATATTGCGATTGGGGATGCCCTGCCAGCCATTCCGTGTTTATAGCTTCTGTCTGTTGGAGAGATAGGTGAGGATGTTCTTTCCCCCACTGGGCATTAATATCTGATCATCCCAGTGCAACTGGTATCCACCGCCTTCGTCCATTTCCTGTTGATTTTCTTTTCCTTCTTCTTTTGTAGTCTCTCTTGGGTGTTCTGAGCTCCCTTTTTTCTCATCTTTGTGTCTTAGAATCTCATTCTCCTCCCTCTGGCTACCTTCTTCTGAGGAAGGATGATAGGGCTCTTCATACTTGTTCATAGTATCTCCTTTTTCTGCTGACATTTGTCGGATTAGTCCTTTGACTTGTCCACCCGTGATTTCCAGTTCTATTTCTTGTGCTTCACCTTCCTGTCCCGTATTTATTACGGGGTATATTCCATGATAATCGGTCATCCTTTGTTCGTTGTACGGCGGGGGTATGAGCTGCTCCACCCATTCGCCTGATGGTGGGGCTGTAGCCTTGTCTTTCTCCTGTTCTTTACTCTGCGGGTTTTTTAGCTTCTCTTCCCTTCTTCTCTTTCCTTCCTGTTCAAACCACTCCACTATCTCCCATTTCTTCATAATTTTATCTATACTCTCTTTTTTCGCTACCCCCCAGCATTCTATTCTTTCCCTCATCTTTTTACATTTCCCTTCATCAAATGTCCCACTTTCAGGCCACTGCAACTCTCCCCTTGTCCGGTCTTGCCACTTTTTAATGTACTTTCTGATTTCTTTTTCAGCATCCTTGTGCCTCATTATTATAATTGCAGCTGGAGTAATCAGGCTTTTTCCCTTCTCCATCATGCACCCCTATCTCGCCCCTGTGGCACTGTCACGTGATACTGGATTTCTGTGTACTGTTGACTACTTCAGCTGAAAGTTTACTCTTTTTCTGGTAAACGTGGTTGTGCAGGAGTCCTTCTAGTATGGCTCCCAAGAGAAACAAGGCAGATATTAGGATCTCAAAGTATACGTACAAAAAGTACAACTTTTAATTCAATAGTTATACTTAACAATGGATTAAAATCAATCAACTACATAATCAACCAAGTATTGACCCATCCCATAATTTAATTCACTAATCAATCAGATAAATACCAGTTATTCAATTAATTAATTAATCCAATCCAGATTAAATTTAAATTGTTTCAGTCACTCTGTAATTTCTCCCAACAGGTTTATTATTCCTCATCTAACGCCTCATTTATAACATCATGTAATAGTGTGTCTTCTAGTCGGTTAGAGAATGCCCCAGATTGGAAAGAAAACAATCTCTTGTTTTGGTTACACGTATCAGGGCGATTCAAGGCCTTACTGGCACAGAGTTACAGAGGCCAAAATAATTTTGCTGTAATAAAACACTACAGTAAACACAAGCCATGAGCTAATGAAGAACTCAAGATCATAGCCACACGTCTTAGCTTCCAAAAAACATTTTTTCTAAAGTCAAAGAGACCCAAGAGTGGATTTTATATGAATATTTTACACTAAGCAGTAATATTTGCTCAAGAAAAACACGGAAAAGCTATTCTGTGTGTGTGTTTTCTAGGATTGCGCAACACACCTTAAGAGTTATTATCACTGGCAGCCCCCCCTGCCAGATGGCCCTTATCACCCCAACTGCCACACACACACACAACTGCCAAACAAACGGAAGGTGTTCTGAATACAATGGAGAACCGTCATTGGCCTTTAAGCTGTCTATCTCTACTCTACGGGCACCTATTGGCTCATGTGGGGCCTTGTTTTATTCCTAGGAGTCTGGACTACAATTCTGACACCGACTTGTAGTTTTCTAATCCTCCAATAAAAAGTGGGAGATGAACTTCTACTTACGGTTTCCGGTCAGAACAGTGATGATTGTGAGGCGAGCAAAGTGATGTGGATAATACGGTGGAGATATTCCAACTCCCCTGGATTCTTGGGAATCTAAGAATATGAAAATCTATAATATTTGTTATGAAAGAAATCACTCCAGTGAGGAAAAAAGGAAGAGCTTAAAGGCAAGTAAACCAACTGAACTAGCGCCGCCTAGTTCAGGTAACAATCACCTTCATCACACCTGTACGACCACTATAAATCATATTATGCTTTGTGTGTGGGCTTAATAAATAAAACATGACCGTGTATTTAGAGGATCTAATGCACAAAAGTTACAATGAAGTTAATGCAGCCTCATCCCCTAGCGGTGCTCGTAATACTGGGCGAAGCTGTGCGTATCCGTGACGTTGTTACTAAGAGGAATTATAACTCAAATGCAGGATGATGATGACTGTTCTTGACTATAAAATGCAACAAAATAATTCTCTTTTCTCGTTTTACTCAGGATATTAACTGCTCTTCATGCAATCCTTTGTGTGTGTAGCCGGATGCGCTGAATCGTGCGTATCGTGCCGTGTTCTACTGTAACAGAGTACAAGAACTTCTTTACATACGTCCGGATTTTTGAACTTACCCTTTCCAATTTTATTCCGTTATATTTCCACTAAGCATCTTCGTTACTTGTTACTACAGACTAAAACCAGACAAATGCCATAAGGGAGATTACACTGCTCCTCGACTGGATTGCGTTACGCACGTCCGCACGCTCCATGGAAAAGCACAAGTGCACGCAGCGTGCACGCGCTGTCAGAGCTGGAAAGAGCGCAAAAACACCCAACCGCGGTGAAATGTCACAATTCTTGTTCCTACAGTTACAGCACAAACAAAACATTAATGCAAACACTCCATGCACTACTTCATAACATAATAATCATTACACTGGTCTTTGTCTTGTCGATATTATTATTTGTTCATTTTATTTATTTATTCATTTATTTTTTGATGACTACATACTGGACACACTGTGGAGACTGCACACATACATGAACTGATCTATTCAAATTTGTCTATTCTGCCCTTTTACATAATACCATAATTTTTCTGACTATGTAGTCATATAATATAACCCTCTTGCTTTAATTTCACACTGAGGCCTAAACTCTGCTCCTAGCTTGCCTAAAATCACTCTCAATCACAATCAAATTCACAATCACTGAATTTTACTTCTTATTTCTACTTCAGCTTTTTTAAGTACAGTATATATCAAATACTTTGAGACGTTTTGCTTAATTATCATAAAAGGTGTTATATTATTATATATGCTGAAATATTCTACCAAAATCTTTTTCTAGTATGATACTTGCACTTTTATTCAAGTATTGTTTTCTACTACTTTATACAATACTGGTGTCATGCTTACTTACCTCTGTTCTTTACTTACCCACACACCACACTTTTACTACATCAAACAGCAACCTGAATCATCATTCGGTTCAGCAATGTCCATGACTGATCCATACACAGTTTGCACATTACCGTGCACTTATCACGTGTGTGCTTGTGTGTTTACGTACACTAATCAAGTGTATACTTATTTTCTACTTGTGGGTTCATATATTTATCTATGTACACACGTACACTTATCACGTGTGTGCTTATTTTCTACTTGTGGGTTCATATATTTATCTATGTACACACGTACACTTATCACCGTGTACTTATATTGTGTACTTATATTGTGTATTTATCTTGTGTATTTATCTATGTACATACACTTATCACATACATATATTATCCACTTATTATCATATTCAGATTATTATACACAGATTATCATCTACAGATTATCATCTACAGATTATCATCTACAGATTATCATCTACAGATTATCATATACAAATGATCATATACAAATGATCATATACAAATGATCATATACAAATGATCATATACAAATTATCATCTACACAATACCGGGGGCCCCCCTTTTTCACCGTCCCTACCAAGCAGACCTGTCTCAACCAACAGCGGTATCTAGGAACTAACGCGTTTTTACCACCTGCCGTCCTGCCCCGGTCCGTGAGTCCGTGCCGTCCTGCCCCGGCCCAGTACACACACCGGAGGATACGCTCCAGGAATTTTATCGTGCACTTTACCACCTGCCGTCCTGCCCCGGTCGTGAGTTTAATAGCACTCACGCCGGAGGATACGCTCCAGGAATTTTATCATGCGCTTTACTACCACCTGCCGTCCTGCCCCGGTCGTGAGTCCGCGCCGTCCTGCCCCGGTCCAGTACTCACACCGGAGGATACGCTCCAGGAATTTTATCCAGGCCTAACTACTACATAGTACACTCATGAGATTTTTCACACACACACACACACAGTCACACATCAAAACCTTATCCTGTTATGTGGCTTTCCCTTTGTTATTTCTCATCCAGCTCTTTATCTCACCCTTAGGGGTTCTTATCTCGAGGGTGTCTGTCTGCTCTCCTTCCCCCGGGGCCAATCCCCCCTTTCAGGCCACAGATTCACTATACACAGACATTTGAGTTTAACAGGCGTCTGCTCACCTTGTTATTTATGGCCGGCCTCTGTAGCCTGTCAGAGAGAGCGGTCCCGGTTCTGGAGGCAGTTCACACCGTCCCTGCAGAGGTCGCTTCGTGGTCGCCATTAAATATGTGGGAACTTAGAGCCCGTCTCCAAGTCGGCACATATCAGGGTGAATTATACTGATATACTTTATAATACTTTTATACTATATAATTGTTACTTAAACTTAATTTACTGATAGCACTAACATTAATACGACTTAAAACAATGGGAAAGCTCCTCAGACCTGGATGAGAATGAGCAAACTTCTTTATTGTGGTCAATCAGCCAACAATTCTCTAAGAGAAATTGCTAATTTGAAAAGTAACAAAAGAAATCCCAAAAACCCAAGAAAAGAAAAAGCATCTTCATGAAGAGCATTGGCATGCAAAAACAAAAAAACCCTCAGGACGGTCCTGCAGAGTAACGGGATTTTTTACGCATACCTTTTTTGACTTCAAAATTCTCCTCTATATATACGCTTCCAAGAGCCTCCTTATCGGTCCCCCTCCTTACAGACCCATTTTCATATCACCTTATCCTTATATCTCATATGTTTTTGTAACGTCCTGTTCCTTACAATCCCCTTGTTTTTCCTTTACCTTTTGCCCATATGCCCATTTATGGATTTTCCTCTCCTTAGTTCCCCGGGGCCCAGATCCGGAAGCCCCGGCCTGTGGCCCTGGGTCTTCTTCATCCGACATAACAATTATATCTAAACAACAATTTTGTTATTAAAAGTGTGCTTTAAAAAAAGAGCCTCACTCCCTGGTCGAAGTTACTGTACATTTGCCTCTAAGTTTTTCCATGCCAGACGTCCTGAAGATTAATCCTTCATTCAGCTACAATGGGTGAGTTTCTCCTTTGCTATTTTCTTCTATACATGATTTTAATAATTATAAATCACTCTATGAGTCTGATTTTATGTCAAAAGTTATTATGTTAAAAGAAAGCTTTTATCTATTTGTCATCTTATATTGTCACTGTGGCTAAAACTCTTGCTAAACTATTGCTACTATACTGTTGTCATTATTGTTAAGCTATTGCTACTATAATGTTGCTTGTGTACATAAAAGTAAAAAATGGAGTTCTTTAATGACTCCTTTAAACTGCTAAAAGCTTCAACTTTGTTTTGATCGCATGTTTCATGTTATGATCCCAGCCTGTCCTTGCTCAGGCTGGAATTGTTCACCCTTATCTCAAGTTCCCCTTATCTCTCCTCAGACCCTTCGCCTCCAGGTCAGTCAGCTCATCCTAGTCGCCCTATCAGGTCTTCGCCTCACCATCCTCGTCCTTCTCCCTACCCCAGGCCAGTACCCGCTGAAGTCATGGAGACCTATCGCCGCTTCCAGCTACTTCATATCACCTATGAGCTCATTACGTGTCTGGAACAGCTCTGTTCTATGGCCCTGAGTCCCCTGTTTACACTCTTTCTTCTCCTGTCTGCTGAGTTACTATAATAAAGAGTCCCTCTTTTATTCACCCTCTGACTTCTGGTTAATAATATAAAATACAATAATAATATAATATAATAATAATAGTATAATGTATTCTCTTAAGGTTCAAGGATTTTTCACAACAATATACAGTATCTAAAACGATTTAGCGTTTATTTAATGAACACATCTGCATGTGTATTGATATTCACACGTGTAATGATAACTGAAGCAGTATAGGTCATGTGTACAGCGATTATAAAGAGCTGCACAAGCAAATAAATATTTATACTCAGTTTTGATGGACATGCGCAATATGCCTAGGAACATTTTGCTCCAAACATATCTTAATAAGATCAATGTGAAATTCTGTTTTATTTGTGGCATCTGTAATGAATATGTAGCACAGGGTTGCTGTCTTCTTCCATCATTGTCATCATCATCATCATCATCATCATCATCATCATCATCGTCGTCGTCATCAGCTCATCACTGGCTTTTGCATGAGAGCTCAGTTGGGATCTGTTTGCTGTCCATATACACATCAGCTCATACCCTCTCTCTCTCTCGCTCTCTCTCTCGCTCTCTCTCTCTCTCGCTCTCTCTTTCTAAAGCTTAATCTTGACATGTCGCTTCCACCATTCCAGTCAGCCTGTGAAAGATTCTGTTGTCATCTCCATATTCGTATTATTATCTCATGTCACTTTCTGCCTCTGAATGAAAGATAGTGAGTGTGTGAAAGCTTAAAAAAGACATCTGTAATGTTACAGCAGTGACAGCTTGACAGATGAAGTCTATGTATTTTATTTTCCAATCTATTTATATATATATATACACACTGTCCTAATTTTTTTTTTTTTTTATCCACAGTGAAGGTGATTTTTCTATTTACGAATATCAGCACTATTAAATTAACACTATGTAAACAGGCTTTTAGTTTTCCTGTTGTTAATAAAAGGAATCTGACACTCAGAAACATATAGAACTCGGCTTGTTCTTCTATTTTATTTCTAAACGTCGTTAATGTTTTGAATGTTTTTCAGATTATAAAAAAAAAAAAAAAAACATTGAAAAACAGAGTTATTACTGCAGAGTTATTACTGACTGTTTTCATGGTGTGCAGGTACTTTGTGCTGCATAAACTGAGGAACTTGAAGTTTTTGGACAGCAGGAGAGTGACTCCGTCTGAACATCTGGAGGCACAGTCCCGCGGCGCCTTCATGAAGGTGGTCAAGCCCAAAACTGAGCAGGTCCGTGTCTACTTATTTCCCTTTTCTTTACAATAATAGAACAGCCATGAGGCTGGCATTGTGCCTTAAGGCAGTATTAAATGTAAGATGTGATAGCTTAGTGGTTAAAGTGTTGGGTCACTGATCAGAAGGTTATGAGTTTAAATCCCAGGTCCAACAAGCTGTCACTGCTGGGCCACTGAGAAAGGCTCTTAACCCTTAGTTGTATAAAATAAGATTAAGTGTAACTTGCTCTGGACAAAGGCATCTGCCATATCTCAGAAATGTAATGTAAATGAAAAATAATGAATTATGTTGTGAAGGTTGCATCTAAACATTTGATAGATCATAGAAGTTCTGCATCAGCAAGTAATAAATCGCGAGACTGTAGAGTGTCTAATCTTTATATAATGACATTTAGTCTTCATGATTTGACGTCTTTGATTAGTTTTACAGTGGAATTTTTAGTTGTCTTTGCCGCTCGTCACATCGTAGATCACTAACTAGCTGTACTTAATCCTATGGAGTCTGTAACTCAGAGCTACTTTTTTTATAGCTACATTATATTCTGGAGCTTAGAGTCATGGCAGCATTTGTCATTTCCACTAACTCTGCATTGGCTTTCAAATTAATATGAAATGAAATTCCACTGTGAAATGCTGAGTGTAAAAAAGAAGCTCTCTCTCTCTCTCTCTCTCTCTCTCTCTCTCCCTCTTTTTTTTTTTTTAGATGCTATCAGTTAAAAAAAACTTGACCGATAGAACTTGAGTTTTTTTCTGAGGGCATTTTATTTTCTTATTTATCTGTACCTGCATTAGTTACGCCTCCCTTTGACCTTTCTAAAAAAAATAAATACAATATATAGAAATAAATAAAAGTAAATAAAATACAGCAGAGTAAACAACTTCTTAATGTCTTCTGCTGTATATGTTCGACTCTTTGATGCCATGCTTCTTCTGTCCTGTTCTCTTTCAACAGCACATGTAGGCCTCACATTAGATACACTGGACATCGTCATGCTCCCATTCACTTTATACACACACACACACACACACACACACACACACACACACACTTTTTCCTCCCATACATGTTTTTCAGATACATTTCCACTTCCAAAATTGTTTTCTAATCTTATTTCTTTTATTTTGCCCACCCTTCTCTTATTTTTTGCCTTCTGCTCCAGGGCATATAAACGAACAACTTCACTAAGATCTGATTCCATGTAATTGTGCAGTCTTAAAATATTTATGTTGTGGTTTCGGCTTTATCGCAGCACCATCCCCAGAGCTGCATGCTGGATTTGAAAGGTAAATATGGTGGTAGGTTTGGCAAGAACAAAGCGGTCTCCTGACAGGGGCTGCTCTCATGAGTCAACATGGGATTTCCTATAGTGCAAAAGGAGCAGATCATTCATCATCACATTGAGGCAAGCAGTTAATGTCTGGTTTCAAGATGTCGACGTCGCTTATTTTATTCAACGTTAAAGTTGCGAAACAGAACGGCAAATCACTATGATGAGTGAGGCTGATTCTGGCATGTTTGGAGTTGGTTAGTTACAAACTATTGAATGATGTATTGTGTCATGATTCTACCGGAATAAACTAAACCAATTCTGGCTACACATCATAGATTTATTTATTTATTTATTTATTTATTTTTTAAACATTTATGAAATATGTGTTATCGGGACCTCACAATCAATTGAATTTAACGCAATAGACCTGAAACACGGTGAAGTAGTAAAGCTGTACATTTCTTTAAAGCCATTTTAACAGCACACCTCAATAGAAGCAGATATGTTAGAAAACTCAGTCAGGTCTCTGCACTGCTCCATGCACTTAACTGGATTAAACTCTGCTTTAATGCTCTGAAGGCGCGCTCCTCTGCACAATAGGTGCCTTTGTGGGGCTCGTTTTGAGAGGCAGATAGGGAAAGTCGGCCACGTCGGAGAGTCCCGTGCTCGTGCCCGCTCCGACTGTCATGCCAGCACTTCCCCAGCGTTTGTTTTGAATTAGATAAGACATAATGTGGCAGCCACAACAAGCTCTGTGGGCCATGTGTATTCCCCAGCTCTAATTGGCTTCATCATCACGCCGATTGTCTGCTGACCAATAGTGCAGGTCACCAATTAACAAGCTGCGGAGACAAGCTAGCACCGAGCACAGCCGCCTGAAGATGATGGCATAATTAGTTATTTGTGTTTGCTTTGATGTTCCATCCAGCGGGGTGTCTTACATTGAAAGACACGCTGGTTTTAACCATGTTACAGCAGCCTGTAATTAGCACATTCAATTTCACAAATTTCTCATTCATCTTCAGTGCAGTGCGCAGAGTAGAAGAGCTGGAGATGTAGAGCAGTATTCAGAAATGAATCATAGATAACCATATATCTGAAATATTATTGCAAATGTTTACTTTTGTAATATAATAAATGATATAAAAAAAATTTTTATTCTGTATATTTTGGCCACTAAAAATATAGTTTAGAATGTTATGTGGAAAAAACACAGGCCAGACCAGACCGCGTAATACAACTCATGTTACATTTTCTCTTGAAAACAATGCCCTTTCTGTATAATGATATTAAAGTGTGTTTAATGTGCACCTAATGCATGACCATGGCTTTTAATTTTTTTGGCAAAAAGCCCTTTTCTCATTAATCTTAATCATGTCTCACAGAAAAGATACACTTCCATGTAAACCCATGTTTAAATCCCCCAAAACATTGTGCCTTGTTTCTTCTTTGGAGCCTGTTAGAAGCAGACAGAAAGCACACCAGTTAAAACTGGGATTCCGGCAGACTGGTTACATTTATTCTAATGACAGCTACAGATTATACAAAGCCTTATTTTATTTGTGTACCTGTAGCACACCGTTGTCAAAACGCACAACAGTCACGTATCTCGCTTCAAAGTGGTCGACAAATATGGCCGCCACGGCCTCCAATTCCAATAACTAGATTTTAAAAAACTTCTAATATAGCCTTCAAAATTACTGAAATCTGTTTTGCATACCAGTGGTCTGGGTTTTCTAAGATTTGTACAAATATAAATGGGAAAAAGTTTCCAATTTGATGCAGCTCATGACAACAGGACCACAGGGGAAAGTTTAACCCTAAAGAGCTCATCCGTGTGTTTAACGTTGTTTTGCATGAAGACACTAAACATTTAAGAATTTGACGTGGAAGTCTGATGGACTGGAATGTATTAGCTTTGACGTACCATCTAGTGAACTTGGCATTTAAAGCTCCAGATGTGTCTATAATACTCAGGTGAGTGTTTGAAGAAGAGTGCCTGCTTGTGCAGATGCAGGCAAAGTCAAGTGTTAAGTATAAGCCAGATCCCTCTGCTTCACGTCAAGGCCATATCTCGCCACCCCAGCGTAGGTTATTTTCTTCTAACTATATACCCTGTCGTGTTTTATTTCTTATATATCACTCGAAAAGCCGTGTCAAGAAATGCATGCTCACCTTCCCACTAGACAGGAAAGCGAATGCAATCAATATTCCTTTGATGTTTAGTCAGCTTGTGTAGCACATATGTTACTGACATAAAGTGTTCACGTTATAGTAGTTATAAATTATAAAATCTGGAAAAAAAAAGCAGACTGGTGAAGGAAATTGTATAATGTTCATCTGGGGTCATTTGCCCAGAAAGTTTGTGAACCCTTTGCCTAATGTGTCTGTTAAAGCAGCAGATTTACTGAAAAGCTCATACACGGTTCATTTTTTTGTGTCGGCAAAATGGTTAATCATACCATTTAGAGGTCGATGTGAACTTTTGAGAGCTTTGAATCGCATTAAAATTGAGTGTGACCACGATTGAAGCTGCTTTTCAATCATGACATTATGGCATTACATTCTGGAACGCCACATGGTTTGCATCAAACTCCAGCACACTTTAATACAATATGAATACCATAACGTTTGAACGTTTTGACCTTTTCCAAGACTCTAAAATTGTATCCAGAGAGTTTGAAACCCAGATTGCTTAACAGAAAGCATCTTTATTGTTTTGAAACCATTATGGCGATACATTCTCTTTCTTTTTTTTTTTTTTTTTTTTGCTTTGCCTTGACACAAATCTCCTGGTTGAAAACGACACTGCGTTTTGAACGGATTGAAATATTTAGCATGTGGACGCTTTAGCTCAAAGAGACATTTATTATAGCCTGTTGCAAATCCTTTTCTCTTCTGCATTGATTTTTCCTTCCCACATGCTCCACTGGCCTCAAAACTATATATTAATGGAAGTGGTAGAAAATGAGCTGTCTCGCACGTGTTGGTGTCTCTGCATTGCTGATGTGTGTTGCAAAGCAGGAAGGTCATTTTGCGAGCTGTAGTTATGAGGACAGCGTAATTGGGAATGCTTTTTATTGGATTTCTTGAGAGTGAGTGTTCTAAATAAAGGGTTTTAAACAAGTATGTGCAGAAAACAAGGGAATTGGAAAAGGCTACTCAGGATCCCTCCCTAGAGTCAGTGCTAAGAAGAGGTACTTCGAAAGCCTTGTGTTGTGGGTTTGTTTTTTTTTTTTGTTTGTTGTTGTTTTTTTTTTTTGGTGGGGGGGGGGGGTGGGGGTGGAAATTGGGCATGCAGGAATGCTATAATGTGATAATTCTATTAGGAGACTCATATGTCATGGAATGTGATGGCGTGAAACCACATCGAGTGACTGGGCATCTTTTGGAAAAATACATGTGGTTATGTGTAGGCTGCTTTTTCGGCATCTTCTGAAGTACCACAAATGTTGTTAAAGTATTGCGTTTAACTAGCCATATCTGTCAAAACACTTTGACAACAATTTGGCAACCTGTACAAACCCTTTTCTGCAGGCATCAGTTGGTCAGGATTCAGGCCTGTGAATGTTTCACTGACATCTGCATCTTAAACACATTTTACAGAGGATGAAGTAACTGCTCCCACTCCCTTAACAAAATAATGTTTGGTAGGTACATAAAAGTGCAATGTCTCTGAAATGTCAACTAGGTTGTGCTTGGATGAAGTGTTTGACTTGATATTCATGTCGGGGTACAAGGTTTCTCCCACATCCTCCTCATGGGTAATGAAAAGCAGACCGGAGCAGCTGGAGCCAGGACTGAGGTCCCATCAGTGCTTGTCACACAGACTGCACTCTGGGTAATCCACACTGGCAGAGCCAGGAAAGTTATGAAGTGGATCTCCTCTGTGCATTTTTCATATTAATCTGCCTCTCAGCAGAGGAGTTCATATCACAACAACAGCGCAACAGAACCAGGCAGCGACAGACCACCTGAAAATGCCTCACAGAGCACAACTGATGTTTTTTTGCTTCTTTATTTTGTGCATGTGAAGGGCAAATTATTTTCTTTTCTCGTTCCTCCTCTCTCTCTCTCTCTCTCTCTCTCTCTCTCTCGTTGTAATCTCTCATGTATGGCTGGTAAAGGCTCGTGCCATATTCATCTCCTTGTGTTAGAATTATGAGTTCCCTGAAGTGTTTAAACATAATAAACAGGGGGCTATAGAGCTCAGTGCCACTGTGCCTTCAGTGTGTTTGCTGAATCATTTTATGGGATAAATCTTTCCTCGGAGACGGCTATAAAATATCATTCACGCTGGAAAGTGCAACTCAACTAAATAAATTGCTCGGAAACGGAAGTTTATTACCACTTTTCTCAGACAGATGTACCTATATTTGTGAAGCTGATAGTAGCATGTGGCATATCTCTGCTTGGTGTTGAGATTATGCACGAGCAGAATATGAGATAAAGTGCCTTATTTTTACTGCATGATGAACTGTCACCAACTCGTGTCAAACTGATGCTAATTTAAACAGCAGAATAGTCTGTTCACTTAGGTTGTTTTCACACTTTTCACAGGTTTTTTTTTTTCCCCCCTCATAACTGTGCTCACTTGCCCTGAGATTTCAGTACATTTGATGGAGTATGAAAGCAGTTTTAGAGCACAGGAGTGGTCCAGAGATTTAATCCCTGTACCTTTACGTCTGGTAACGGGGAAAAGGTTATAATGATTAATATCAAATATTAATATTAATAACTGGAATATTCAATCAAGGCTATAGAGTTTTTCAGTCTAGGCTAGCTATGTGTCCCATATTATCACTATTATATATGATTATGATCCAAACACAATAAAATGCAATGCAATTACATAGGAATGAAGCAATTTTACTGTAATTCTCACATCTTTGTTGTGTGAAAGACACACATCTTGTTTTGCGTGCATGGCATAAAATCTTATGCTAGAATGGCTCATCCTTTGAAGGTATTTCTATGTATTGTGGCTGCAAAAGTGTTTAAATGTATTCACTGATTGTTGCTACCAAGGGTAATGAGTATTAATACAAAAACCTGTGTACTTGTGTTTATTAAAAACCTTTGTACAAATGTGACATGGAATTGTGATCTCTGAAAGACAAGCTCAGGCTATAGAGTCCCTCCTCCAAACAACTAGTCTTAGATGCGGACTTGAGTATTCGGGCCAAATGTGAACTACTCATATTGTGTATGTCTGCACCGATACAGGATGCTCTTTGCATTTTTAAACAACATGCTACAGGGTTTACGGTTGTGGGAAACGTTAGCTACAGAAAGTCTCAAGGCTTCAGAGTTGAGTACAGAGTAACCTCCGCACTCCGTCCCACTTACACATATGCATGCTATCTACAGGCCTGAGAAACATCCTGCTCACCATACTGTTGTTTCTCCTGCTGCAAAGCCAGCTGGACCAGAGCAGCGACTCCTCCACGTGTCGTGTCAAAGAGAGCTGAGGACAGGCTGGGCTTTTCCTCATCTGTCCTAGGGGACCGAGTTCGGCACAGATCTGGCGTTTGGAAGCTGTTGAAACTGCTCTGGCAGCTGGAGTTCTGGAGGTCACAGCAAGGGCATTGTTCATAAAAAAAAAAAAAAAGAACAAAAAAACACTCACAATTAAAGGCAATGGCTCACAGTGTTCACATAAATCAGATAACATTGCACATCATAAACAGACCGTAAAACTTTAAAGCACAGATAATTGTTAGTAATAGCTCACCAATTGATTTATGGGCTAGTAGAAAACAGAAAGATATGAGCGGTTGACCTCAGTGTCACGTCACTCTTATTACACAAGTGGCATATTATAGGATTCTGTTTGAAAACAAGCAGATGTTTTGGCGGAATTCGGTTCGAGCAGTCATGATGATGTTTTACATTTGTATGGCTTCATGGAATGTGAGTGAGAACAGTTTGGAGTTTGTATTCTCATGTGTCACTTGCATTTGTGCAGCTTTTTGAGATGAGATATAAGAAAAAGCTGCTTTTAATAAAAACGTTAGCAGGCTAAAGAATCAAGTCTTTAATAAGAACTTTATTAACAACCGTGGATTTATTACAAACAGTAACAAAGTGATCATGTACATAGATGTGTTGTTTTGTAAATAATAACATTGCTAGATTAGCTACATTTAGAACACTGTCTCAACTATGATGTAAATGTTTTTTTTTTTGTTTTGTTGTTTTTTTTTGTTAATGAAATACAGCCTGTTTTCCACATTTTTCCCTTGTCAGTTGTGAAAGATGAGCCAACTTTTAACTTAGGCATACACTGATCCAAAGATGCAAATCCTTTAAGAGCATTTAGCCTTCATTCCCTGTCTGGGTCTTATCTGTGGACAGGCTGAGTTATGCTAACGCTAAGTGAGTTGGTGTTTCACTTCAGATACAATACTCACTCAGTGATGTTTTTGCAATTACAGAGGCACAGACAAGCACGTCCCACAGCGCCAGTTCTCATAGTTTAATTACAGTTTAACTTTTCAGTTTTCCTCAGATGATTGTAAGATGCTGCCAGCTTAATTAAACACAGATGGCTTATTCTAAAAGGCTTCAGTGTGCATGTGCACCACATTGCTCGCCACCGTGCCAGAGCCAGAGTTTAGATGGAGCCAGATCATTAGGCAAATTTAAAGTAATCCTCTCTCTGATTGTATCACATAACGCTAATTGTGTCATCATGATTTATATACACATGCAAATGGGCTTGGTCGCTTCTGTTACTGTTGTAACACTTAATTTAGGTTTCATTAGGGTGAGGGGATGCTGATAGAGATTTATCTCCCACTCAGTCAGTTCAAGGATAAGCATATCTCTGACCTCGGAGACAGATGTGCATTGACAAGAGAATAACCAGCTTTACATGCCATGTTTTTGTAACAGTTATTGTCTGAGTGAGTAATTAGAGCAATTTCTGAATACTGTATGCGTCCAAATTGCAAATATTAGGAAAAACCCTATAGGTAAATGTATGTGGATTTAAATATTCAAGTCAGTTTTTCAGTTGTCTTTTTTTTTTTTTTTTTACTGAATTTTCAACTCAGCGTCATCTAATGATCAACACTAAGAATACACAGGGTGAAGAGAACGTGACTGTGACAGAGATGAAGGACTTTTTTTCCCCCAAGGGGTCTAGGAGCTTTTCCCACTCAGTGTCAGGCTCCTGTGGGGGCGAGCAGTCTGAGACCTCCGGGGGTGCTGGAGCCAGCAAGGCAGCAGGGAATCCATTACCCGAGCTAGGCATACCCAAACAAGATCGGTTCTTTCACTGCTCTCTGCTACTGAGACGAGAAATAACTTTACACGCCCATTAAAGAAGGGTGGAGCAAGGCCTAATAAAAGCAAGTCAATACATTTCACCTATTTCTAAGAAGGGAAAAAAAGGATTAAAAGCTCCTTATAGCTCTTGCTGCATATAAAACGAGTGGACTGAAAAAATGAGTGTATGTGACCTGTTTCCTCACAGCAATAGTTGTTGTCTTGCAGAGTTTCACAAGGACTCCAAAAGAAGGTTGTGTCATTCATGTGAATGCTTACACAAGGCTTCTTTGTGGTTTTTATAGCTTGTCAGAAACATCAGGCCGAGTAAGAAGAAAGGAAAAAAAAAGCTATATTGTTTCCAGCACTTGGATTCCTTTCGTTCTGACATCTGCCACTCTGTAAAGATGATAAATTCTTGCCTCATTAGCCAGCGGTGTGGGATTACAGCCTGACAACACATTAATCACTCGCCTCTGTGGCAAGACACACTCGCAATAGGCATTGTTAACAAAACTTTTCTAATATGTCACTCTCCTCACTGACAGCCTGTAATGAATCATTCTGATTGACAGCCCTGATAGATTACACTATTTATGCTGTGTGTAATGAAAGATAGCGTTTCCACCTACTGTCATTCCTGAGATGATGATAGCCCACCTCTGAAATGAACATACATACATACAAAGGGAGAAAAGAGAAAAGAGAAGCGGCAAATCAGACAGGCATTGACACGGCTTTGTGAAGAACACGGTGTTGTGCTTCATGGTAGGTGGTGGTGTTTTTTTGTTTTTTTTTGGTGTGCTCGGCATTTAATCTGTATTCTGATCTGAGCTCCTGTTATGGGCAACTTGAGTTGAAACAAGTTTTTGATTGGTACCATGAGTATAATGCATGATTTATGATAAATACACTTTGCTCATCAACCCTTATTTTGTGTATTCAACATTTCAACTGCATATTGGTAATACTTTACGATCCCTTCTACCACCCGTACCCCACCCCCTCAACACACAAACACACACAGCCCAAGCTCTTGCTGAAGGTTTGTGTAGAAGAGATGTCAACCAAAAGAAGGAGGAATTTGAAAAGAGAAATAGTCCATCATGCAACTGACAGCTAGTGAATTCTGTGCTTTTCTTGTGAGACAGCAAGCTGTCAGGAAATTAGTTAACTGGAGCATATTGTGGAGAGGCAGGTAATTTAGCCTCATTGATGGCATCACATAATGGCCTGCAGGAGTCGGCTTCCTGACCTGCCACTGCTTTGTGTATAATGCAGAATTTAGTGGCATGCTCAATGCATCCTGTCAGCTGCAGGATTGGATTCTCAGCCCACTGTAGCTCAGCTTGCAACATATTGGTCAATTATTTCTGAGGCTGTCAACCCTGGGAGACACTGTTATTTAGTGTGTGTTAACTTTGCATCATTAAGACACCACGCGACAGGTAGAGGCCCGCGTCAGCATTATTTATTTTGATTCGACGGAGAATTGTTTGACCTCCTGTTATGTATTATGTAAATATTACAAACCAAGCTTCGTAGGTTGGAATTCTTTTAACTGTTGATTTAAGTGTAATTCACTGATTTACTTAGGCCATTTATTTTTTTTCTTGTTTGTTTGACCAAGTGGCATCACATATCTGAACCTTTCTCGACCCGTCACCTCAGATTTGCTTGGCCCGTATATACCTGAGCATTACAGATAGTTGAAATGAGTGTGGACACTTTGAGTGTCTCGTCTACAGCGAGCGTAATCTTCTCGTTACAGGATCGCGTTAGTCAATTAATATTTCACCATTTATGGGACAAGGAATCGAACAAACTGTTTAGCAGTGTGACAGTGTTGACTTTTATTTGCAATGAGTTCATTGGCTATTAAAAGATGCAGCAGTAAATAAACAAGCTGCTGGTGTCTGCAGAGAGTGAGGAACTCTTGCAGGCACAGAGCCTCAGACAGCACAGACGGAAGAACTCCAGCTTCTTATTGGTGGATATTTTTTGCAGTGCAGCGAGCTTATGGATGTCAGGTCAGACAGTGATTAATGAGAAACTAAAGTAAGTGTGTGTTACAGGGGCATTATTACCATTTGACAATAGCTGTAATAGCATCCTTCCACGTCTGTTTTGCTTCCTGTCCTTTTTTTTGTGCAGAGTCGAACAGATGTATTTTGTATGTATGAGAGGGCTAGCGGAGGGTCGGACCTGCCCGAACAGGTAGAAGTGACACTTCAGACGGTGTACGCCCAGAGGTGGTGCCTTCACATGAGTTCAACATTTCTGCACCTGAGAAAACAGGCAGGGCCTCAGGAGATTAACTGGACCACAGCACTGCATTAAATCTTAATGTCCTGCCTGTCTATAGCCTGATCAAAAGATCATACACACGCATACAATCTTCCTGAAAATTTCCACTAGCATTCTGTCATTTTACTTCCTAGTATCAATGGCTTTCAACGTAATATCTAATGTAGGCATTCTGCATTCCTAATTCACACTGGACTTAATTCCATTCTCTTTATTCAGCATCTGAAATGAGAGAGCTATGAAGCCATCACAACACAGTCCTCCTGCTGGCTGTGGGGTCAACTGCAGGTCAGCTAGGTCAAGTGACACTCGTAGTGCATTCATTCCTCACAAAGGACAGAATCTCTGCTGCATTGCTGATTAACTAAAATAATGGCCACCGCTGTGTGTTGGCTCATTCTGCTTGAGGCTGTGTATGGAGCCCTCTGTATGGAGAATACTACTTACCTACGTCTTTGTGTGTGTGTGTGTTGCCGCTCCTGGGCATCAGTAAGCAGGAAGGTTTTATCTTGTACGGTGATGGAATAGACTTCATCTTGTTTTATAATTAACTACAAACCACATAGGTGCTGATGCCGGTCATGACCTCTGACATTCTCAGCTAGCTATTAATATCCAGTATATGACCTTCGGGAAACTGGCACTGGGCAGGAAGCTGACAGATTCATTGCTCCTCTGCACTGAATAAGGTTGTCACATATTTAAGTGCTTGAAATGGGTCCAAGGCGCCATAAACCTCCGACATTTTAATTCGGCCTGGACTGCGAGGCAGATTTTAGTCATATAAATGTTAGCTCTTGAATAATACAGGCATGGCTAATAGCTAGGATTAAGGCATTACTAGGACTAATTCAGCTACGGTAGTATTCAGACATTAAGCAGGAATGAGCTTCATGCCATCCTAAAAAATTAATTCTGACTGATGTAAAGTCCCGAGGTAAAGTCACGGAAGCTGAAAGAGAATATGCAGACACTGTTTTTTCTTGTTTTTTCTAGTGATAGCCCAGGTTGCCTTTGTATCCGCTGTGTTGTTATCTGATGCTGGTGTTGCTTTTGCTTCAAATGCAGCCAAGCTTTTGTCTTGAGCCGGATTTTGCTTTGTCAGTGTGGGATGTGTAGGGTGTTGCATTTGATCAATGACCTCAGGACACTGGGCTGAAGCTTGGAGAGAGCAGGGCTACTGCTCTTTTGACAGATGAGAGGATGAGAGGTAGCGTGTTCTCTCTGAAGCAGGTGTTAACAGGGTAACATGCTTTTGCCCAGACAGGACCTGACTCCAGATCAGGTGCTGTAGGTCGGCCTCTGAAATTAGCAACACTGACCTGATGGTTTCTTTTTCTCTCCTGCTGAATAAAAAGCAGTCACAAGTGCAGGCATGAATTATGACATGGAACAAAACATTATTCACTAGGTTTTGAATTGATATTGGCATGCACATGCAGTATGTTATATGTAACCTGTTATACAATAAACATTGCCACCTTGTGTTTGTCTAGCAGCTGGCAGCATCAATCAACAAGCTTGTATAAGGTAATGTGATAAGTGGCGCATCTTTCTTTCATCACACCTCAACCCAAAAGCACAGGGGATCTGGCCCTTTTCTCCCCGTAAAGCTATCCGAGGCCGGTGCATCAGATAGCTTTACCATATCCTGTCATAACTCATCGGATTTCCAGACATCTGAGAGCCTTTGTCATCCTCCTTCCAGACAGCTCTCCAGCTCGCTCTTTGTTTGGGCACTGAAAGATAATGTGTCCTCTCTGTGGATTTATTTTGTTGATTCTTAGAGCTTTTGTTCAAGTTTGCTGTGCTATCATCTCACCAGATAAAAGCTGTGATGAAAAGGATTTATAACATCTAAATAACAAGTTCTGGTACAGACTCTGATCATGAAAAATAACTTCACTGCTTTCATCAGGATTGAGTCTTTTTTTGTGTGTGTGTCTTGAATGTCATGGCTGGTTGACATCTGTCTTGTGTGTGGGGTTGGCTGGAGCTGTCTGCATGTCAGATAGTTGAGAGGCTGTTTGTTTCCAGGCCGGCTCTCGTACCGGACGCCTCTGTGGCATTGCGGGCCGCTGCTAGGCTTTGTGCTCATCATGCCTGACACGACAGGCCTCCTTCTCTTTGGTGTTAAGAATGATTGCTTTCTGTGGCCCTGTGGGGGACCCAGTCAAAATGGCGTCTGGCTTTTTTTTATCTTCTCTTTCTTGAACTGCACAGTGAGATGGTGAATCAATATTGTTCTGATATGAACTGGATGTACTAGATTGTTTATATATATATATATATATATATATATATATATATATATATATATATATATATATATATATATATATCAATGTGGCCTGATTTTATTTTAATATAAAGATCAGAAGGTTGTTTAAGCTTCTTAAACAGCAGCTTGGAGAATAGTTCTGGTTATACAACAAATCATAGGTTTTCATTACATTGCAGTCGTTCTGTTATGTAAGTTTTTTCTGTAATAACAAGTTAGACATTTATACAAACAGATTTTTTTTCATTGATACCGTGAAGCCACGTTTTTAAACAGAATTTCAGGTGTCAGATGGAGCAGTCAGAACTATACACTGAGCAGCCAGTAAACATTAAAACCACTTTATTTTGAGTAAGCCATACTTGTGCTACTTAAACATGTCTGATCTGTCGAGGCATAGACTCCTCATGACTTCTGAAAGTGTGCTGGGTTATCACCAGTTCCTTTAAGACCTCTTAAGTAATAAATCAGACTTTTTTTTTTCCTGCACATCCCACAGATGCTTGCGTGGATTGAGATCTGTGGAATTGAGTCAAAGTAAACACCGTGAACTCTTTGTCATGTTCCTCACACCATTGCTGAACAATTTTTTTGCAGTGTGACAGGGCACATTATCTGCTGAAAGACACCACTGCCATTAGGGAATACTGTTGCCATGAAGAGGTGTACTTTGTCTGCAACAATGTTTAAGTAGGTGGTATGAGTCAAAGTGACATCCACAGTAATTCTCAGCCGATCATTTCCAGAAATTTCACAGTGTCTCTGCCAGCGTTTCTTCTTCCCATCGTGCATCTTGGTGTCATCTCATTT
Organism: Tachysurus vachellii; assembly: GCF_030014155.1. Lineage (NCBI taxonomy): Eukaryota > Metazoa > Chordata > Actinopteri > Siluriformes > Bagridae > Tachysurus > Tachysurus vachellii. Next base: position 13,180,880 of record NC_083465.1, read on the forward strand.
CAGGTAAGCAACTCATACACATTCTGCCAGTCTGACACATGATGTAGAAGAAAACCTGATTCATCAGTCCAGGCCACCTTCTTTCTTTGCTCCATGATTCAGTTCTGATGCTCATATGCCCTTTGTAGCCACTTTTGGTGGTGGACAGGGGTCAGCATGGGTACTGTGTGTTCTGACTGCTTTATATCAGAGCCAGCAGGAAGTTTCGCACTAATTTGTGCTACATTAGTTCAGCTGTGGTATCGGACCAGACAGGCTATCCTTTATTCCCCACTCATATCAGTGAGCATGACCCTGATGTCAGTTCAGTGGTTGTCCTTCCTTGGACCACTTGTTGTACAGTAGGTACCAACCCCCGTATACTGAGAACACTCCTCAAGATCAGCTGTTTTGGAAATGTACTGACCCACTCATCTAGCCAACACAAATCCTTGTCAAAATCACTCAGATCTTTAAGCTTGCCCTGCTTTTAACACATCAACTCTGAGAAATAACTGTTCACTTGCTGCCCTTATATCCCCCCCCTTGTCAGGTGCTATTTTAAAAAGATAATCAATGTTATTCACTTTATCTGTCTGGTTTTAATGTCAGGGCTGTTCATTGTAAAGCTGTTCCTTTAAGTTATCCAACACTGGAAATACTTCAAGGCAAAAGTAACATGTAAAGAAACTACGGTTTAGTTATATAGGTGGTGTAGCTAAAGTGATGTTCATTATAAACTGATAAAAATAATGATGGCATTTCTTAATAAATAAAAATTGGTGATCAAGTACTGCAATATATGAGGACTAAAACACTTTAGAATGTCCTTAAAGGTTTTAACTCATGCACTGCTTATGAATGTGTTATAAAAGTCCTATTGAGGAACCCATGTCTCTTTATAGTGTATTTATGATGGTAATATTATAAATACACTATGGCAGCTGGGTAGTTTTTAAAATATATGGTTTGTGTTGTTGTACACTTCAGTACATGTCAGCGAAGGATACTAAGTGTTAGGATGTCATCGGTAGTGCTACATAAGCTGAAAGCATCTGATTCTCTGTCTTTCAGTGAGAGATAAAGCAGTGGTTTCATATCCTAACTCGAAATTAATGTGCTTTTTTACAGCCTGCTGGGAGCCGCAATCATACGTGCCACTATAGCATCATATCTAAGCTCTAAAGACACGACTGTTCCTTTTAATGGCCCTTTTGTCTTACAATTGAGCATTATAATGCACGCTTCTCGTCTCACGGCTCACCCATTATTCACAATGATGTTGAATCATCAGAATACATGCTTCATTGTCAGCTCATAGCCGGAAGCACCTGCTTTTAATCTTTTAGGATTTTTACCCACTATCTGGTAGATCACTCATTGTACAGCAAATTACTCTGCTTGTTTTTCTTTATCAGAAACAGTGATGGCACTGTTCATTTGTCTTTGGAGCACCTGTTTGCTGCTGTTTTGCCTCTCGAACCCACTCATCCTGTTTGGTGTGAAACATCTTGGCAGATGTAGCGCTCACTTTTATGTGTGATGATACTTCAGCGCTGACGAAGGCTCCAAATGTACTTCTCCCTTATCTGCTTTGTGTTTTATGTTATTGACTAATCTGAATATGTATGTAATATTAATAGAGAAAAAAAAATGATTGCTGATATTACTTTAATCCCAAGCGGATGCTTTTGGAAGCATTTCCCTGATTCGCTGAAAGTATTGTTTGCATATTTTAAAAATAGGTAAGTTAAGACAAAAATAAATACATTAAACAAAACAAATGAAAAATGAAGATGAAGAATGGACAGTGTCTTCTCCAGACACTTCCCTTGTTTCCTCTGACCTCCCAAAAACATACTGGAAGGTGAATTGGCTGTGCTCAGTTGCTCCAAGATGTGAATAACCGTGTGAATAAGTGTGCATTCCCATCAGCATTCCCATGCAGGATGTGTTTCCACTGTTCCTGGGATATCCACTCAACGCTGTAGATGAAAAAGAAATACAAAATCTTAATACTGATTCCTTGAAGTTAGTGAGCTCCATGAACTCAAACACACCACATGGCTGTTTATGTTTATGTTTATGTTTATGTAATGCATCCATCGTCTACATCATGTCCTCTTGTCTTTAACATGACAGATGCTCTTTTGACATCGCATATGACTTTAACAAACATTATCCTCAAATAAATAAAGCTCTTTAATTATACCTTTAATCCTTTGTTATCCTTAAAATAAATAAATGTCAGTCATTGACCAAGATCTGTTTACAATAAACCTTTATATCTATGAACCATCACATGCAAATCGCATTATTTTATCTGGGAACCTCACGCTGGTACAAATATTTGATGCTTGGTCCTCTTTGTACGTTATTTAAACAAATTAAAAAAAATATTTTCTTTCTTTTTCTTTTTCTTTTCTTTATTTCTTTGCTTCCTTTTTTCACATGCATGTGAATGTGTTGATTAATCAGCATTCTGATGGTCATGATATCCCGTTGTTGTTGTTTATGGTTGTTCTCTTGACATTCTCTCACTGCTTTTGTTTGCTCTCTGTGTCATCACACTAACCAGCACCAAGTGATGCTGCTAATGAATAAACCACCTGCATTGCTCTTGTTGCTCCTGCCTGTGTCTACAGGGATCTGCTGGAACAGACATGTTGTAGGCACCCGTGTTGTTGTTATTGTTGTTATGTAGTGTTGTGTCACTCCCTCTCAGCCCATGTCAATAGTCATGTCTGCAGGCCTGCGCTGCATGCGGTGTGACCTCAGTGCATTTCAGAAGTACATGTCACAACTCTGCTACTGTGCTCTGGGCATACACTCTGATCCTTCACTCAGACACACAGCCGGAGAGGCCACACTGAATCCCCTCAGAGAGAGAGTGAGAGAGAGAGAGAGAGAGAGAGAGAAAGAGAGAAAGAGAGAGGGGGATAAGAGCGGGATGAAATAAGGCAGCTCATGTGCTGTGCAAACATCTGTGTTTTACCTGTCATTCCCCTTGAGAGCTGTCTCATTACTTTTATCTCTGCTCTCAGCATTCAGCATGAAACTTGATCCCGTCCTTCCTCCTGCTGTACATGCATACCATTTTGTCAAACAAGCTCGACATTCTTCAGAGGATGAGATGAGGAGCTTTTGTTAAACAAGGCACTCTGCGATGCAGTGGGCTGCACTTTGAAGCAGGGTGGAATATTTGGCACAGATAGCAGAGGCGTGCGGTTGAAGCCTGCCGTAGGTGTGAACGTTCTCTGTGGCTCGTGTCCTCTGCGCCGCTTGTTTACATGCTCATTAGCAAAATTTGGTTTTCATCAGGATCTCGTCCAGGAATATCATGTCGTTCTGGCACGCAGGTCCCTGACCACGGTCTGTACGCCGCTTTACAGTTCCACCGCAACAGACATGAGAGATAAATACAAAAATCTTTTTATGTCTGCTCCGTCTTTGAAGAAGTAGTGGGTGGTCTGCCTCCGGCCTTTATGGAGGGCTGCTTCCTAATTTTGACTGCCAGCGTCGAATTGTGTCTGAGCAAAACCATTGCCCTGAAGCTGCGATACCTAATCTAAGTGCATACATTGCTCAAGTCCACAAAAACTGTTGTCCATGTTGTTCTGCTTTTAAAGAGGTTGTTAAATACGGATCAAGCTATTGAGGGCACTTTTGCCCTTCTCCCTGTCACTCTCTCTCCATCTCTCTCCATCCCCCCTTACTATAAGAATGGGCTGTTCCTTCAGGGTCCACATCACTTACCTGCTGACATACAGGACATGATTGATGAGTGGCCTCGGGCACTGAGTCGACTTTGTCAGCTGCTCATAATTTATACATCTTATCTCTGTCAGGGAAAAAAATCAGTGTGGCGTATGAAAATGAAAACATGGGTCTTGTTTAGGCTTCCAGTAGCAGGGAAAAAACCTGATGGCTATCTGCTCATGGTTGGAATAGTCGTGACCCTGATTTCCTCTGGCTCTCCTCTGCCTGACTCTGCTGTCCACAACGGACAGGCTCCAGATGTCATGCTGAAAGTTAGGGATTCTTAAACAAAGTGGAGTTTTATACAATATCATTCTTCTTATCGGTGGCGTGATTGATTTTTCCAAAGCTGTCAGCATGTTTCAGCAGAGAATTTCAAAGACTTCCAGAATTGGATGAACAGTGAAGTAGCTAATTATTCGCAGAATATTATTGCAGCTGATTTAAAGTACGACTTGATTAATTTGGCTGGGGTAAGTATATAAGAGCATGTGTTCAAGGTTAATATTAGACAAGAAAGTCTAACTAGGACTAATGTTCATCATGATGAATGAGCTCAAGTTTTTCATTTCCATTTTGAGCTGAACATCTATCATACGTGTCAGGTCAGTCATGTGTAGCTACGCTTCTTTATCTGTGATGTCAGATAAGGGAATGTGTGAAGAGGAAGATATGACATTATGATTTAACTAATCTAAAAACCTGCAGTGTGTATTTTAATAAAGAGCGGGACGAGTTCCTTCCCCCCAACGATTTTTTTTAAACTCTGATAACTCTGTTAATTATAACAAATTATTAGCGAGACTTTATTGGTAGTTCATTAGCAGTTGCTCTATAAGTAAGCATTAAATGCGTGTGTGCTTTTACACTTAGAAAAAAAGGCACTTATCTAAAACGGAGTCGTCTACAAGCTTAATTAATAGCTGAAAACTGTGAAAATGTTACCAATACCCACGTGATAAATTTGAATATTAGGAATTTTTCAAAGCACAAAGGATGAACAATAGTATAAAGAGGGTGGAACCTTCACTATAGCACTAAAACAATTAATAGATATAAGGAAATCAGGTCACTACTGATCCATGATATGTTCTTAAGATTTACATACACAGCAAAAAAAAACAAAAAGTATATTATCTAAGTAAGCATACAAAATGAATGAGCTATGATTGCTTGGTTTGATTTTTTTTTTTCCCTATAAACTCAGATGATTTATCTCACTACAGCTCCTGCCCATTTTCTTGGAGCTCATTTTGAAAAGCGAGTGTAAAGCACATACGTCTCTTTCTGTTGTGCGTACTATATTGTGCTCTTCACTATTAAACCCCAGTGTATTTTTAAGGAACAACCATGTTTAGTTAGCACAGCCCAGAAAACAAAACCTCTCTGATTCCATAACCCTTTCCTGCTATTGATTTGTACTCACAGATAAAAAGAGCTATGCTAAAATCATGCATTTTTCATTGCACCATCAATGGTTCAGTTGCAGCCTTTTGCAATTGGCACTAAGGATTGCTTAAAGCTATAGTTATGAATGCTGTCTGGTTTTGCTCTATTGATTGGATGGTTTTGTATCTTGGATATTGGAGACGCCAGTCCCCTGACAGCGTTTTGCTTTCCTTTGATCAGAATGTTGGCTTTGAGCGATGGTTAAGAATGAAGTAAATGAGGCTCTTCGTGTAGTGAGGAGATACTTTATTGTGTCTTCTACTGAACATCATAACTACATCAGAGTATCTTTTCCTGTTGGTAAGAGAAACACTTTTATAAACTGAGGTTCCTGCTTGTGTTCAGCATTAATAGTTAATACATGAATGCAAAAAAAAAGCACATTATTAAATATCTATGTGAAATATACCTATATTATAGAACTTGGGCTAATCAGAGATGGATTTCTTTTCTTTTCTTACTTTTTTCTTATTTAAAAATGGACCAATGTATGTATGATCATGACGATATATTCTTTTTGTTCATTTTTATTTGTCAACTTAGACATACTTTGTTATATTTAAATAGAGTGTGATCTTCAATGGCATCCAGGATTTTGTGAACATGTTCATCTTCACTTTGATTCCCATCTTCCTGCATTACCCACAATGCCATTTTTGACTGCTTACTGATAGTGGTGTCAGTGTGATTTATCCCTTGTATTATCACTTTAGTGACTCAATCCGTCCGGCTCTCTCAACTCGTCATCTGTTCATTCTGCTCAAACCGATCAGATTCCAAAATGTCAACCTTCATGAAGATCTCAGCATCAGATTCATCATGCTTGTCATCCTATAGACATATCACACTATTCTATATTGGATTTCTAATTATGGTGAATGAAAATTGAAGCATATTGCCAAAGGTGACTATTATAACTGTTTGAGAGTGCAGCATTTTATTCCTTTTATTTAAACGCCACTGTAACATCAGTAACGGTGTCCTCTACTTCTATCAGAAAACAAAGCTGCAGCATTAACTAAAGCTGCAGCATTAACTAACAATTTAGTTTTACTAAATGACCAATATTTCACTGAATGAAATCTGTAACACCGAAATCTGATGATGTAACACTTCAGAGTTGAGGGTATCAGACTGATAATACTGATAATACTGAGAACACATCTTGGTGGAGAACCACATGGAACATGTGTATGTTTAAGTCAAAAATGTAACATTCTCTCAAGCTTTTTTCCGTAAATCCTGTTTCACTGTGTGGTTAAAGTTGCAAGGTTTGGGAATTTCCATTGTTTCATGTGTACCTATACTGTATGTGTACCTGGATGTGTACCTATATGTGTACCTGGATGTGTACCTGGATGTGTACCTGGATGTGTACCTATATGTGTACCTGGATGTGTACCTATATGTGAACCTGGATGTGTACCTATATGTGAACCTATATGTGTACCTGGATGTGTACCTGGATGTGTACCTATATGTGTACCTGGATGTGTACCTATATGTGTACCTGGATGTGTACCTATATGTGTACCTGGATGTGTACCTATATGTGTACCTGGATGTGTACCTATATGTGTACCTGGATGTGTACCTATATGTGAACCTGGATGTGTACCTATATGTGAACCTATATGTGTACCTGGATGTGTACCTATATGTGTACCTGGATGTGTACCTATATGTGAACCTATATGTGTACCTACAGTATATGTGTACCTATATGTGTACCTGGATGTCTACCTATATGTGTACCTGCATGTGTACCTATATGTGTACCTGGATGTGTACCTATATGTGTACCTGGATGTGTACCTGGATGTGTACCTACAGTATATGTGTACCTATATGTGTACCTGGATGTGTACCTACAGTATATGAGTACCTATATGTGTACCTGGATGTGTACCTACAGTATATGTGTACCTATATGTGTACCTATACGTGTACCTATATGTGTACCTACAGTATGTGAGTACCTGGATGTGTACCTACAGTATATGTGTACCTATATGTGTACCTATATGTGTACCTACAGTATATGTGTACCTATATGTGTACCTGGATGTGTACCTACAGTATATGTGTACCTGGATGTGTACCTACAGTATATGTGTACCTATATGTGTACCTGGATGTGTACCTACAGTATATGTGTACCTATATGTGTACCTGGATGTGTACCTACAGTATATGTGTACCTATATGTGTACCTATATGTGTACCTATATGTGTACCTACAGTATATGTGTACCTATATGTGTACCTACAGTATATGTGTACCTATATGTGTACCTGGATGTGTACCTACAGTATATGTGTACCTACAGTATATGTGTACCTATATGTGTACCTATATGTGTACCTGGATGTGTACCTACAGTATATGTGTACCTGGAAACATCATTTTTAGCTGTCTGGTCTGTACTATACCCAAAAACTATTCTAAAAACTGTTCACCTTTGAAACTATTAAAAGGTCCCCACAGGAAATAATTCCAGAAGTGATGTTGTGGTGATGGTGGTTGCTGTTGCTGTCAGGTGTTAAATAACACTTTGGACCAAGGACAGCCAAATGACAGAGTCCTCTCTGGGAGAATCTAAAAAGAGGAAAAATATAGTGCAGAGCAGCAGGAAGGACTCCTCAAAGAGGTGACCATCAGCACAATGCCAAAATGTTTGGCAGCACACTGCTGCCATGGTATAATTGGAGCGAAAACATATATGGGTGCAAATAACCCCCTGTCAGTGGCATTAAAAGGAATACAGTTGATGGCTGAAAGAGGGAAAGAGACAGAGAGAGAGAGCAGGGGAAAAGTGGAGGCTAAGTAAAAGGCAGATGAAATGGAAACATGGTGGTTGTGGGTTGGAGAGAGAGAGAGAGAGAGAGAGAGAGAGAGAGAGAGAGAGAGAGAGAGAGAGAGAATGGGGGACACATGAAAATATTTCAGATAATTCTTAGCAGGTTGGCCATGTCGGGAAACCACAGATGTTTGGTTGCTTTGTCGTTCAGTAGCACTGTGACTGTTTTGTGACATGTTTTGAATGTATGCGAGTTACAATAGAGAAAAGATAACATTAAAGATGACATCGGCTATGAAAGTGGACGACGTGTGCGCTTATTGCCCACACACAGCATTACCGATCAAAGCATTCCCTATCATTATCACCAGATAGCCCCTGTCTTCATCTTTCAGTCACCAAGAAACAGGCTCGAAAGGAATGCAGGATGACACCAGCATGATGGAAATGCTGCAGCTGTACCGCAACAGATGGATTAAAAACCGAACATCACGCTTTTGCTATACTAGTGTTTTGAATAATTTTTCTCACAGTGTCTTAAGGTTACATTTCGAGGAGAATAAACATTGTTTACTTGTTTTGTTAGGGAAAGAAAAACACACATAGCTCATTTGAAGCGCTGGATGATGTGAGTGTGGTGCTCCCAGGCCGAGGGAGGGCTCCCTGTTGCGCCATTTACCACTGCCTCAGCCTCTGTTTGTTTAGCTGCAAAAGCACTCTAAAAGGCAGGATTTGGCATGCCCCTGCGAGGAGAAACTTTTGGCTCTGATGATGCCCAGGGGGTGTGGGGCCAGGGGGTTGGTGGGGGTGCTGGGTATTATCTGGCTCTCACTCAGTTTCTCACACATCTCTGTGCGGTGTTACTGACAAACACACTGCTTATGCTGTGTACATTTAAACACTAGCCCTGACCTCCTCCTCTCAGCTGAACGTGTCAGAATGGTAACGCTTGCATAGCGATGGGGGTTAAATAAAGTTTTCATAAGCTGTCAGTTAGAGTTTATTTATTCATTTAAGAAACATTTTGCTACTTTTCCTCAATTATAATCCTGAACAGAGCTTGTCTTGTTTTTCAAGGCAGCTGGGAGGACGGTCATTGTCTGAGCTGAGATTGCTGCTTTAGCTCACTGGTCGCCCTCATTAATCATCCCTTCTGACTATTTATAACGTCAGAGCCACCGCGCCGTTGGCTTTTATCATGGTGGCAACCAGTTTGGTGGCGGGAGGAAGCCTAATTATTAACTGTTAAAATGACAGTCGTTGCTGTTCCGTCAGGCAGCAGACTGACAGGCAGACTGAGAGAAAGGCCGCGAAACAGCACTGAGCCACCTGACCCATTTTTCCTCCCCCTCTCAGGATCCCAGCAAACCACGTCCTGTTATTGTGTTCCTCCTCAGTCTACTGTCTCGCAAGCAGACATGCTGCTGTGCTCTAAGGTAGATGATAGATGGCGTTATGTTTCATTTAAGCCTGATGGCATTAGGCGTTGGTATCTCGGTTTGTTGTTGACAGGTAAAAGTAAGAACGAGTTGGTTCAGATATGTAAATGGAACATGCCTCAAAATAGACGCATACGTGCTCGTAATTAGCACTTGATCTGTCTGACAGTAGTAATTTTACACTAGACATTCTCAGATTGTATTGTCGCCTCTCGAGCTGCCAATGGTGTCAAAATAAATTCACAACATCATTTAGGAAACAGCCTTCCTGTCAATCAGACTTCAGTTTGACTTATCAAACTCTGACATACTTTGCGTCTCAGGTTAATCTAATGTTTCAGAAGTAAGGTGTGGATTATTGGGGCGTCCTGATAACCTTGAGACGGAAACTGGACTGCTGCGGGGAGGACTGCTGGGAAACATGAGCAGAATCTCCCCTGTGCAGAATGACAGACTTTGTTATTTGTCTTCTGACACCATGGCAGACAGCTATCAGAAAGAAAGAGAACTCACTGTGAGCTGGGACGAAAAAAAAATGAGAGTCAGACTTTTTCCCCCCTCCCTCTTCCCTAAGCTTGAGATCCCCAAATAATGAAAGGGATCAAGTTTCTGTCACTGTCACAGTACAAACATAAACTTTTCTGGCACCTAATAAATAGGCAGCGTGGCATTGTTTTCAGAGCCAGACAGGTGTGTCTGGTACACTAGTGATGGCTTCTATTATTCTGCAGGGGAAGCGTGTTTGCTTTCTTGTCATATATTGTCACACATCTCTCTCGTGAGAGGAGGGCGGCTTGAAAGATGGCCAACAGTAATTACACACATGCCTCCCATCTCTGCCTTGTGTTTTGTTCATCTTTTGCTAGCAGCCAAACTGTTAGCTCACACCCTTATGGCAAGCGCTCAAAAGCACAGTGATCACATGTTCGCTCGTTAAGCAGCACATTGATTGCAGGCTTGTTAGCTGCCTCAGCGGTGAGGAGGAGGAGTGGAGAAGCCGAAGGCACCGGTTACTCATCACCACGGCATAGTTAAAAGCCCTGATCCTGGTGCAGGCGATGACATTATTTGCACCTGAATAGCAGGTACATCAACATCTCCTTGTAAGCGTCTGAAAAGAGGGACAGTGGAGCGCTTTGTTCTCTGCACAGCCCACTTGGGGCTTTGACAGCCTGCTGATAGATATTATCATTCTTAATGTCAGTAAATAGTGCCATGGTAAAGATCTGCTTCCTTTCAGTACCACAGGCCTCATTTATCTCTCGCTAGCTCTGGCGCATCTCAAAAAAAGCTAGTCAGAAGTGAGCGACGATTTCAGAATGAGGGAATTTGTGATTAGTACCATGCTTGAGTCTTTTAGAAATTGTTGGGACAGCGTTTGATGTTCCGGTTTTTACATGAATGTAAACAGTGTGCTTGTGTACAGAGTACAGCTCATATCGGGGCTAATTGGTTAAGTATTTCTTTTTCATAATAACAAAAGTTCTCTTTCACATTTTGTTCCATTTAATCTTAAGCTCTGTGTTTGATTTGTGAAATAATCAACAAGTCTGGAAACACACAGCTACCATTCACAACCGTTTCAATTGATTTGATTTGATTTGATTGCCTGTATAGTCCAGACGTTGTACATTGAAGATGTGATCATTTCCTGTGCACTCTTTTTTAATCAATTAATTAATCCTTCTCCATAAACAGTGCCTTGTACATAGTTGAACTTTTAACCATTTTGTAGTGCTACAACCGAAGTGAAACGGTCTTTATTGTGACTGTGTGTGGAAAAATTGGGGAGAAAATAATATAACAAACATTGAAAATTGGGATTGCATAAGTATTCACCTGGATCGAATTGCAATAAATTAGTTCTGGAAGTCACATTATTGCTTGAATATGTCCACCTCTGTACAATTAAAGTGTCATGTGATCGCAATATAAATATGGCTGCTTTTGAAAGGCTCCAGAGTTTGATAGGAAACATGCCTAAACAATCGGCCTAATAAAATCAAGAAGTCACTGCACAACATTCTAGAAAATATCCACCTAGAGTTATCCACCAAAATTCACCCACCATATAAGCTGGCATTAAAAAGAGAAGCACCTTTGCTACCACCACCATGCTTCACTTATACGAGGCATGACATCTCTCAAGGCAAACGCGTTTTTTATTATCTAAACATAGTTATTAATCTACAGTGACTTTAAATCATTTCTTATTTTTTCTTTTCTTGACAACATATTTATTAAAGACTGTTGTTATATAAACAGCCCGGTGCACTACCTAAGCTTACAGACTCTGCTGAAGATCTTGTCATCCTGCTGTAGTTATTTTGTTTGTTAGTTTGGAAGTCCAAGCTTTAAAAGATGATTAAAAATCCTTATAGACTCAGTCATTGTTCCACTGTGGTAAGACTGAACAATAAACTGGGCATTGCTTCTTTTTAAAGTTCTCTTCTAGGTCTATCCACAGTGAAGGAATTTTGGATGTAAAGCATGCTTGGGGACTTTTCCTGTGGTTTGTGAGTTGTCCTAGTCTCCCAAGGAGACAAATAACATTCGCTAGAAAGTTTGCTGCATTTTGTTAGTAAATGTGGCAAAGAATGACCTACTTTAAGAGAAAGGGGCCATTTGACAGATGTCATATATGACCAGTCTCTGAACTTTTCCTGTAGATCTATTCCTGTAGATTTTGAAACATATGGCCCAAAAATTATACAAGTTGCAGACGATCCAAAGTTTTTGGAGGCTGGGACTAGAGACGTCCCGATTCTCTTTTCTAATATTGGTTTATTCTTCTCCTTTTATAGGCTTGTCATTTTGGCCAAACTAGAGTAACTATATTGGTATGTCTGCAGAGGAACTGGAACTGCTGTATTTTATTGATTAACACATTATGAACTCAGAGGGTACCATGAACCAGCTGTGTTAATGATTAAGCCAGCATAGTTTTCTTCATTTTTTGATCAGTAATGACAATGTGCACTGCCTTGAGGGCTCTTTGTGATTGGACAAAACCATTATCTTAAGCTGTTTTATAATCAGAATCCTCTGCAGACTCAAATAAAGCAACCTGTAGGAGATATCAGTATTTCAGGAACCTTGGAGCAGGTGAGGATAATTTTCAGCAGTGTTGGTTTCACTCTTTTGACAGTGAATTTCATTTGCCATTGAATGTGAGTCTGCATTTTCAAACTTCTGGAGAACTTTCCAAACCCTAGAATGTTGTCTGCATGCCTCCTGTGTCTGCAAAGATCTGGGAAATCCTCAGCTGAAAGTGTTCTGGAGCTGAAGAAAATCCAAAAAGGAGATGCCTCAAGCACACCTGTTGAAAAGTGTAATGAAGGTTGTCAGAGGCACTGACTCTTCACGTATAGTATCTGCCAAAATCCTGATGTCATGTCTAATTTGTGAAACACTGCTGTACCTTCTAGTTGTGCCAGAGTGCCATCCACCACCGGCAGTACATGCGGTTTTTTATGCTGTTATTGAATGTTGTAAGATCTACGCATGTTCTAATTTTACCGTTAGGTATTAGGATGGCAGCCGTTTCACATCTGGGCAATTACTTTGTCTACAAGTGCTAATTGGACATGATGGGAAAGAGAGCGAGTGTATGACAGTGTATCTTTGTTGCCTTTCAGTTTGTGGAGTTTTTATTCTCTGAATATGTGGATGATAATGGCATGATGTCAAAGTCCATATAGTAAAGTCTGTCCAGTTGATGGCCATCTTGGCAATGTTCCCAGATCCTAAAATCACGCTCTTCTATACTTGATTGGTGAGAAACCTAATGGATTAATAAGATGATAATTCCCATTTGAAACCACTGTTCAAATTTAACACAAATGGTGTAAAGTGTTTTCTTTGGCTCTAATAACACCAACAAAGAGAATTTTTTTTTGTCTGATTACTCTGGCTGCTCTAGCACTTGAGTGTTAATGCTTAACAAACCTGTAAAATACTTGGCAGTTCCATCCTTATTTATAGCTTCTCGTGTTTTCTCCTAGTGTTAAAAATAATTCAGTTCACATTGTTAGTCCATGTGAGCTACAGTACATGGCCATTAGGAAGACATTTTGGATTTTTCCTTCAGCACTCTGAATGTATTTAATTAGTTTAAATACTGAATGTACATATACTAAACGTAAAAAAAAATCTATTTTACAAATGTGTCTATTTAGCTAATCCATAATACTCCTCTCCTCCATTTATCAGCTTTATCATTCACCACATGTTTGTGGGTTAGTTTGACAGCAGTCCCTTATATCTTTGTACGTGTCAGTATCAATATCTGATAGATAATAAAGTTCTTTAACTTTACGGCTGTTTGCTACTACATTTGTACTGACCTACACACAGACTGTTCTCACAACTCTAGCAACATTCAATGTGCATCATTTGGCTTGCTGTGTGTATTTTGCTGTAGTGACCTTTTTTCATGGTGATGCTTCGCTTTTTTTGGATGATTTCTATCTTGTTCTTCTATCTAGGTTTGCTGTTGTTGATTTGTTTCAGCATCTGTAATTGAGTTTTCCTTTTCTTGAGTCAATATTGACATTTTTTTACCAGTTTTATGTCTGGATACTTTTTATCATCTCTTCAAGGAGGTCTAATAAAGCTTACGAACTACTGAGTATCAGTCAAATAAATCATGTATAAAATGCTCATTGAGGCTTTCTTAACATCACCATGACTTATGAACTGCTGCTAAGAGCACATGCTTTAGCTGATATTACTGACCAATACTACTAGCTCTGAAACATTTTGAAACTGTATCTCATCCATTGCATGCATATGACTGGTTCATTATAATTTTCAATATAAACAAATTTTCAATATAAACAAACTAACAAATGTGGAAAATTTGGTCAAAGTAGTGGGATAGTGGGATTTGATTGATAAGAAAGTGTGCTTTATTTTGTATAACTGCATGACTAGAAGGATTCTTGAGGTTTATGCTTTCTGGTTTCGCTTTTTTTTAAGACAGAGTTAGAGATAAAGGTTTATTGTGGCTTTAATGTAAGCAATTTTAAATTCAGCTATAAACTGTTAAAATTTCACACCACCCTAACGTACACTGTTTGTGTGTAACCACCCTGGCCTGTGTTATGTGTTATTATTTACATTATGTATGTTTTATTAATGTATGTTACATTATGATAAACCCACCAGTCGCTAGGTCTTAATCCATAAATGCAGCATTTTACTACAAACTTCATAAATGCAATGAACTATTAAGAATCAATGAGAACATAGATCAAGATCAGGTTATTACTTTTCAAGACAAAAGCTAGTCCTTGCTCTCTTGTTATGTGGTGCTTGCAGTTTCCAAATGTTGCCACAGGGTGATTATTGATTGATTGATTGATTGATTGATTGATTGATTGATTGATTGATTGAATGAAGTGTTTCACATTTTACATTTATTTAACTTTTCATTACGACATCCACACATCCAAAGCAACATACATTTATCTAATTCTCACAACTAAGCAGTTCAGTTAATGACCTTGCTCAAGGCCCCATCACCTTCCAATTAGAAGTCCAATGTCTTTACCACTGTGCTAGCACCACCTTTAGGTCATATAAGTCTCTGTCACTCACTTTGAAGATGGTGATGCTGTTGGCATGTCTAGCTTAATCCAGCGAGGTACCATGTTTGCATTTACGTCATTCCAACTTATTACCTGTAAAAAGCCTCACTGATTTCATTATACACCACCACACCCAACTACTATTCACAATCAGCTCTTCTTATGTTTTAGATTCTTGTCTTTGCATTGTGTTTATCTGCTATCTATGACTGTTAGCTCCCTCTAGTGCGGTGGCACTTTCACTACTTTAAGCTGTCACAGAGCCCAGCTGTCTAAATTACGAGGTCAAATACTGATCGAGGACATACAAACTGTTAGAGACTTGGGCCCGAGTAGCATTTAGTCACAGGGGAGTTGTGTTTGTGTCTTTAGCAGACTCTCCCTCTACACAATTAATTGTTTATTAGTCAGTGAGCAGTGCTGAGATCATGGGTACGGGCTGGTAATTGAAAAGCATGTGGCTCTGTCAGCAGGTGATGGCAGACAGATCCACCTGACTGTGCACAATGTGCTACACGACAGAAACTAAGGATGCTACCTGTAATCATGAGATATCAGCTAAAATAATTGCCGTATCCAACATAATTCTGACTCATAGCTCCTGGATAGTCCATCTCCTGTCTCTCTTCTCCTCTCACTTGTCACACTCATGTTCTCCCCCGCTCCTTCCTCTCTCTTGCGCTCTTCTCTCTGCATTAAGTCAACAGCATGGTTCATATCCTGTGTGGGGATGATAGATATGTCATATCTGTGAGAAATGCGCTTGTCTGATGCAGGCACAGGAGCTTCCTTTCTTTCCGATCAGACTCTACGCACCCCTCTTCTCCTCTTCTCGCTCTAACCTGATTGGCACACAGGAATTATCAAAGAAGGAATCTTTCACATGCAATTATGGCAGAAAATAAAGGTGATGAAGTGTACTGTAGAGAGGAGACCAGTGGATCAAAGGACCCTTGTGAGCTCTGATTAGAGTAAGAAAGCACTGCTCATCCCTGCGAATTCCACAGGGCCATCCAGGACACTCGCAGACAAGATAATAGATGTGGCGAGTGACAGAGACTGATTATGAAAGCATCTCATCTGACCCAGCCATATTGAGCTGCCTCTGTAAGTCTGGGACAGACATGACCTTATTACCCATTAAAGACCTATTGTGGCATTGTGGTGTGATGCTGGTTTAATCCACAGACAATTGTTTACTAAGTAGCACATTGCGTACTTCTGATGCCCGACCTGTCATCTGATGTCTCTTTGTTTATTAATGATAAGATGAACTAAAGTAATTGTGAGGATTGTTGTATTGGCAAACAAAGATAGTGGTATTTAGTTTCCATGTGAATCTATTTCTCTTACAAAATTTTATAGGATTTATTTCACACAAGCAAAAGTTATTTAGTTGCTTAGTAACCCAGATACTTGGTCATTTTGCTGGGTGGCATTATAGCATGTCAGCATTTAGGTAGTTTAACAACAAAAGGCATGGGCAAGCAAAAAAGTTGGACATGAATATCCAATACTTATTGAATTGACCTGGAACTTGGTACTAATAAATACTATATATGTGGGAGCCTGGGCACTTATTCATGAAAATTCTTAGTGCAAAGCTTTGCTCCTAGTCATGAAAAACATTATTAGAAATGTGGGAGTTTCCCCTTAAAAATAAAGGGCATATCCTAAAAAAGATAAAAGTTATTCGCAAAGCTTCTAAACCCTTAAAAATTCTCAAAGGTCAAAAAGTGTTAGGAGTAGTGAGGCAGACTTTTAAGAGGCTTAAGAGTTTCTATAGCAGAGGGGAAAATGGCCGAAAAGGTAAAGAGGAAGAAGAAATGTTTTGCAGACAATATTTAATAATGATAGTGAGTTAAAAAGATGCTACAGATTAGATCGTGTAGGGAATATTTTTGTGACCAATCATATTAGAGATAAGATCTCTAGAGAAAACATAATTATGGTGCAATTACATTTCGGCGCTGTGCTGGTCGCTGTGTACATTTATTTGGACAAGCAATCTTCAAGGTGTTTAAAAGAATATGTCGTTCCCACCTCCTCACTAAGATAAAGATTTTTGTATTTTCCTTACTCAGAGTTGCTCTGAGATCGGTCCTGAATCACTCTTAAGAAAAGATACCTAGTTAAAAATTTTTAAACTAAGTTAAGAGCTCTCTGAGATTATTATTGGTGTCATCATGACTATATTTCATCAAAATGATGTGAGAATGTTTTTATTTACGTTTTAATTTAGTGGAAGTCATCTTTCTGCAAAAAAACAAGTTTGGGTACATTTAAGACATAAACCAATCTGGGTACGTTTAATATACATTACATTCAATACAGTCTGCATGAAGAAGTGTAAAAACCTTGTTAGCTAAATTCTTGAACACTTTTGTCAAGTTGTTGGATATTTATGTACCTTTTTTTTTGCCGGAAACCATTTATCATATGGGAAAGATCATTACAGAAAAACAAAAGCAAACCTCTTAATTGATCCTAAACTAAAATGGTCAGTAATTATAGCTAAGCAGTTCACCACATGTTGCTCTGTGTATAATTGTGTATCTGACCGATTTTGAATTGAATTTTAGCTTCTTTATTACAAGCTGAACATCCCAGAATTCATTCAATATTATTAATAAAATAATAATCAGTATCTGGGACATAACGAAATAATCTTTGGCTAATTTACGCACCCCAGTATGCTGGATCCCTCACATAACAGCGTGTGCTGAAATTATCCCAATATATTCACCCAGCATGGGGCATCCACAAATGAGTCAAACTGGTTTACATTTAACCCGTTTTTTTAAAGTGCGGGATCAGATAATGTAAGTGACGTGAGGTTGTGTGCAGAAACCAGTGTGTGACTGTGGAGTTACTTGCACAACTGTCTCTGACAGCTGTCGCCCTCAGCCCGGCTGCTGAGGATGGAAAAGCTCTCTGCACTCCTCCAGGGTGTCGACTGATGGCTGTTCAGACAGCAAAAAGCTGAGATCGATTGACCGGTGCTGTCACTGAGACCGTTCAGCACTGAGGTGCAGTTCCTCTCAAGGTCACCAAGGGAACCTGTGAGGAATGATCCTAAAGCTCAATCTGAATGAGTTTCTTCTGTCAAACCATCACCGTTCCTCTTCTGGGTTGTCGCTGACATTGTATGCACTCCTGGGTTTTTGGCACAGTCTGACACAATTTGCAGTAAGTGGCAAGGCAGTTTGGACTGTGTTCCTGTTGACAAACAGGAGGGCAGAGGACATTCATAAGTAGGCTTCTCATTATGGTCGTCTGTGGGAGATGACAACATGCTGTCGGGCATGATCACTCTCATCTTAACTCCTGACAGCGTTAATAAAAACAATTTACACTCCTTTCTTCCACATATCAAAGGTGAAAGAATTTTGATTGACATTGCAAAGAGAGTCCTGACGTTCAGGAAGAAAGGACAAGAAGAGACGATGCTAATTTGATGGCTGCAATGCAAAAGTGGTGTTGAATTGATCCAAATCACATCCTTGTCAAGCGCCGCAAGGAAATTGAGCGTTTTTCATCATAACAAGTTTGTCATCAAAGTAATTCTAAGTTTGATTGTCAACTAGCTGGTATTTTATAGGAATACAAGCTTGCAGGAAAAAAACAGAACTTTCCAGAACGTGTTATTTTTGGAGAGGCGTGACTGGGAGTCAAAGCACATAGTTCTAGCCATTGGACGATGTCAGGAGATGTGCTTAATTGGAAATAAATAAAGCGTAGATGCTGATTTTCCTTATGCAGGGAAAGTGTGTGTGTGTGCGTGTGAGAGAGAGAAGGGGGGAGTGGGAGGGGAGCATGAATGTGCTGTGTAATCCTTTGTGACATTGCACTTTCTTCTGCAAGAGCAGAGTAGAAAAGAGCGATTTGCAGTCCAGCCCACTGCAAACTCCAAATGCCCTGATCCTCAAGTCGGCTAAACAGAATTTTGGAGCTTTTTGGCGGATGTGCTTTTGATGTGGAACTGAGCTTTTCATGAGTAAGTTGTCAACTTCCACCCTTTTTTAGTGTTTAACTGAAATATAGCACTCCTAGTATAAGGATAAATATAAAATTCTGATCATATACCTGAATCCTTCCTCTTTGTGTAATTGGTGCTGGATTTGTTCATGATTCTCTTTAAGGTGCTATAGAAGTGAAGTGAAGTTTCACTCCTGTGTGTGCTTTTTTTTACCACAGCATCATCACGTCAGTGCAGAATGTACTGTCTAGTCCATTAAAATTTGATTGGATCAGCAGAGAAGTTTTTCCCTAGCTGTTCAAGGTTGTGAGGTCTGTATGCCATGCCCCAAGCTACCCCGAGGAGGAACACAAACTCACATATGTATATATATATATATACACACACACACACACTCACACACTCACTCCTGAATAAACCCAGAGCATTTTCTCATACGCCATATCATACACTCTGTCAAATCCCCACCCTCTCTTTCTATTTTTACAGAGGGTGTTGGGTGGTGTGTGTGTGTGTGTGTGTTTGTGTGTGAGAGAGAGAGAGAGAGAAGAGCCGTAAGCAGCAGGTTAGTGCTCTTGGGGAGTTTGCTGGCCCCGCTGGCCCGTGTTTGAAGTGAGCCACAGGCCATGTGAGCAGGCCTGATCTGTGCTCAGGGAATCAGAACAACCTCTCTGCAGGCTCTAGGCCACTACCATCACAGCAATAGCAGCTGTGCAACAAAAAAGCATGGGGAAAAAACAAGAACCAGTAATCTTAGATGTTCCTTCCTGACGGCTAGCCCCATGCAGGACATACTAACATCAAAGAGAGTAGATATATCTCAGGGAGTGCAATTCTATCTGATGGAAGGCAGAGGATTACTCTGTTGTCTTAACAAAACATTACTGAACCGCACCCGACTGACATTTATAGCATTTAAATGTCTAGTCCTGAGTGATTTTGATATCTAATCAGGACATTTTTTTCTGTTGTCATCAGTCAGACCAGCGGCTAGCTTGTTTTTCTTGCAAAATCATTTCTTCCCTTAAAAATCATGCATGCTGTTTATCTCTATTGTAAATCATGGTCACAGTGAACCGAGGGAAATTTTACCAGATGCAGATTCATGAGAAAAACGACAAACAGGTGTTGTCCATCGTGACTAAGCTATGTTTTGGTGAGCTGTCGGTGAGCTCTTCAGTTCTGTCGTGGATGTAAACTGTTGCTTATATCACAGAGCAGCAGGACTGTGCACTCAAGCAAAGAGAGAGAAAGAGAGAGATTGGAAGAGAGGGCGAGCGTGTCAGTGTGAGGTCTGGACTAGGGAAATGTTTGGGTCCAGATAAGCTTGTGCTTCACAAGAGACTCCAGATGCTTTTATATTACAAACTGTCACGTTGCAGTGGGACAGATAAAGTCCAGAGATGGGACCCGGGATTCTCTGCAGCTGCACACAGACACAGCCTCACACAGCAGATAAAGGTTCTTGCTCCAGGTTTACTTTGTGTTATTTTAGAGGTGTGCTGTAGCCACAGATATCAGATCTACACATGCTGTGTCAGCTCCTCCTGCATGTGCTGGCTAGCCATAAAGGTATATAGGCAGCTATTTTAGTGAAATATGCATACTTAATAAATGTTTACTTTTGAAAATTTTGCTCAAAGTCTTGTCCAAGCACATATTTGTGACTCTGGTATTGTAAGATTTTGTCTGATTTATTCAGTGCATTGCACTGAATATGTGTTTAAGTTTTGTTTTATGTAAATCGATTTCATCTGAACATTCATTCATTCATTTTCTACCGCTTATCCGAACTACCTCGGGCGTCATCGGGCATCAAGGCAGGATACACCCTGGACGGAGTGCCAACCCATCGCACACACACACTCTCATTCCACAATTTTCCAGAGATGCCAATCAACCTACCATGCATGTCTTTGGACCGGGGGAGGAAACCGGAGTACCCGTAGGAAACCCCCGAGGCACGGGGAGAACATGCAAACTCCACACACACAAGGCGGAGGCGGGAATCGAACCCCCAACCCTGGAGGTGTGAGGCGAACTTGCTAACCACTAAGCCACCATGCCCTCTTCATCTGAACAAGTATTTAAAATATATTAAGCTGAAAAATCAGCTTTGACCTTATTGAAGGGTGTAGCATTGACTCCTCACAGCTCCAAGGTCCTCATTTCAGTCCTGAGTTTTAGTTAGTGTCTATGTAGAGATCCGTGTGAATTTCCTTCTCATTCTTTGGTTTCATTCCATCTCCCAAAAACATGTAATTCGGTTGACTGACCACTCTAAATTGCTCCAATGTGTGTGAATATGTATCTGTAAATAGTGCCCTGATCTGAAGTCAAACGAATATATAAATAAATACGTTTATAGATAACGTGCTGTCACTGTATGTAAGGTGTTATGTCTTGATAGAGTTATGGCTTACCAGAGCTCTACAGAACTTGCTTGGCAATTCAGGCTCTAAGCAAAACATACAATGAGAACTAATATAAAATGATAATATTACATAAACAAGGATTTCTGGCTTACATGAAGAAACACCTGCCTATAAATGTGATTAAACCTGATGTTTGAGTTTGTGCATACAGTATGTGTTCATCTGTACACAGAGTAAAAGGCAGTGTGCAATGCTGTGCTTAATTATCTAAATGCAGTGACAGTGTGGACTCTTCACTCAGATAAAAAAAATACAAGGTAATCTAACTCGACTGTCAGTCTGCAACCAATTCATTAGCTTTCAGAGGTGAGCAGTGGGAGCTGACTCCACTCCTGTCTGAATTGGGTTTTCAATCTCAGCACTTGAGCCGTAACGCGCTCTAACACACTCCCATCAGGGAACTGCCTCTGAGCTCAGCACTCCAGCTCCTTTCATTTGCACCTCACCTTACCTTTAATTGTTCCTCATGCTGTAGCAGCACCCTAGACTGGAGCGGTGGAGGATGGGCTCTGACCAGGGCACCTTGATCATGTTAGGATGAATTTCCAGCAGTTTTTACCAGCTTATTTGCAAAAATCGTTGTGTATTTGAGTATTATACAGCACTTGACTGATGTGTAAAGACATTCTTTATCTCTCAGTATGAAAGACGGAATGAAGGAATGAATGAATAATTGCTTGTATCCATTTGTCACTGACTGGTGTATTACCTCTAGAAGATGGATTGCTGTGGGTTTAGATGTTCCCTGGACCAGTGAAAACATAGTTCAGTGGCTGCTTAGTGATGCATTTCTTCAGCAAATGTCATGGGCCCGTAGCCTTACTGTCACACCATTAGGATAACATCATTATGCACACGGCCTGTCTCATCCTGAAAAGAACAGAATAATTCCTGTCGAAAATTGAAGCAAATTGTTTAGGAACATTTTTTGCAGCAGCAGCAGCCACAGACCAATCATTTTGCCACGCTTCAGGTATGCCAGATAAATGAATAGCCTTTTTGAGCACTTGCAAGAGCAGGCCTGCTGAATAATTCATGAGGCAGAGACATCTGAATGCTCTGGGTAGAGAGAGAGAGAGAGAGAGAGAGAGAGAGAGAGAGAGAGATCAGCTGCCAGGCCACAGCCACACCTGCTCTGTAGTGACGCAGTGCAATGTGGTGCCCTTCGTTATGCCCATGATCAGACCTGGTGCATCTGTCTGCCCCTGACTAACATACCAATGAGGGTTGAGTGGAGGATCGTACACGGTCTGGCTGCTGCGGCCTGATCTCCCGTCTCACAGTTCCACTCCACTGCTTGCTGACACTCCTGAGACGTGCTCTGAGCTGCAGGCCAACTGAGACGCTGATAAAGATGCCTCTGTACATGAAGCTCGGCCACTTTGATGGACACAGTCACGCCTGTCTCTGATAGTGTGACCACAACTTGAGGTCGATGTTGGACAGCAGTGAGGTTGTGCTGAGACAGCCTGTAGTGATGCTGTACTGGCTGTGCCTTGGGAATTTGGGTTACTATTAGATTAGAAAGGGTTATGAGGTGGAAAATGTATAATCGCCTCATACATATCATTATGAGACACTTTCGAAAGCTTTACTGGATTTTAGTGCTACAATTCTTTAAGACATATTTATACTCATTTTAAATCCAATGGAACCTCATTTTTATTATTAACCTATCAGTCAAACATAGTATCAAAGGGTAGGAAAATGATTAAATAATAAATAAAAACTATACAATGTAGTCTTGAATGCACAGGGGTTTGAATGCAAGTGCAAGTTCATCTGCAAAGCAGACCAGTCCAAGGTTTGTGGTCAGAAACATGAAAAGATTAGACTAGAAACTATCAAAAAGCAAAACAGCACACGCTCAGAGATAAAAGCTAACATCAGTAGTGATGAACTAGGAATGATACCTTTAGTACAGGATTGAGATGTGCATATGTTGGGAACGCTTGATTTTTACACAAACAGGTGTGTGTGTGTGTGTGTGTGTGTGTGTGTGTGTGTGTGTGTGTGTGTGTGTGTGTGTGTGTGTGTGTGTGTGTGTGTCTGAGCATGCACGTTGGTCAGGTGGTAAGCAGATGATGCTAGGAAGTGAAGTTTATGTTTACAGAGATGCTATGACCGAGCAAAAGTCAAAAGAAGTTCTGTAAAGCAGAGATACCTTCCAAAGTAATGTTTAATTATTTAAAGCAAGAAATGAATTATTATGTTGAGCAGTAAGCCTTCCAACAAGCAAAATTCAATCATAATTATCTTCCTTTAATACAGAAATGGCATAGGTGCTTAGGTGCATTCATTCAATCATTCCAAAAATTGGCTGCTAGGTTCCTCTAGGCATTTTACTAAATTGTTTAATTGCGGTTTTTATTTAGTCATCTCTTTTTTTTTCTATGTACACACAAACACAGCAGGATTTAATGTATATTTTATTAATATTCAATATGTGTACACTATATATTGTGATTTAATATATATACACACACTACTGTGCAAAGGTTTTAGGCAGGTGTGAGGAAATGCAGTAAAGCAATTTTAATTGTTTATTTTTTTATCAATTTAAAAAATGCAAAGTGAGCAAACAGGAGAAAAATCGAAATCTTCAAACCAGCATCAATTCTTACACTTGTACACTTTGTACACTTGCCCAAAGTCAGGGATATTGTAGGATCAGAGTCAGGTGTCAATACATTACAATTCCAGTATTTCTGCACATGCAATATAGAACACACAATATATAATATTCGGCGCTGCTTTTGTGTATTGTCTTTTGTGTAATGTCTTGTATTTTTTGCTTGCACTGTCTTTGGTCCTGCACTGTCTTCTTGTCTTTTGTCTTGCACTGTTTGCACCAGGTTGCACAGTTGCACTTTATGTGACTAGGACTACTCACTTAAGTCCTTATAGCTTTGTCTTTGTTCTATGTAGCACCATGTTCCTAGAGAAACATTGTCTTATTTCACTGTGTACTGCAACAGCTATATATGGTCATAACGACAATAAAAGCTTCTTGACTTGAGGTGTATGATTAACTAATTATACCAAGAAGGTACTAATGATCATCAATTTCATATGTATGTTGACGCACATTAATCATTAATTGAAACAGAAAGAGCTAAGTTGAGCTAAGGTTCAACATTGGGTGAGGAACAGCCAAACTCTGCTGTCACAGGTTATAGGCCACGGCAAGACTGAGCACAGCAACAAGATACAAAGTAATTATACTGCATCAGCAAGGTCTCTCTCAAGCTGACTGGGGTTTTAAGATGTGCTGTTCAAGCTATTTTGCAGAAGCACAAAGAAAGGGGCAATGTTGAGGACCGTAGACGCAGTGGTCAGCCAAGGAAACTTAATGCAGCAGATGAAAGACGCATCATGCTTACCTTCTTTCAACATCAGACGATGTCCAGCAGTGCCGTCAGCAAAGAACTGGCGGA
The DNA here is from genome assembly GCF_030014155.1 of Tachysurus vachellii. NCBI lineage: Eukaryota > Metazoa > Chordata > Actinopteri > Siluriformes > Bagridae > Tachysurus > Tachysurus vachellii. Next base: position 13,205,749 of record NC_083465.1, read on the forward strand.
AACCAGTGGGACCCAGGTACACCCATCTACTGTCTGGAGAAGTCTGGCCAGAAGTTGTCTTTGAAAAATTGCAGGCCAAAAGCCATACCTCTGATGTGGAAACAAGGCTAAGCGACTTAACTATTCATGAAAACATATGAACTGTGTTTCAGAAAAATGGCAGCAGGTTCTCTGGACTGATGAGTCAAAATATAAAATATTTGGCTTTAGCAGGAGGCACGTTGTTCGCTAAAGAGCTGGGGAGTGGTACAATAATGAGTGTCAACCGGTAACAGTGAAGCATAGTGGAGGTTCCTTGCAAGTTTGGGGCTGCATTTCTAAAAATTGAGTTAGAGATTTGTTCAGGATTAATGCTGTCCTTAATGCTGAGCTATAAAGACAGATACTTATTCATCATGCAGTATCATCAGCAAGGCATCTGATTGGCCTCCAAATTATTCTGCAGCAGAACAACAAGCCCAAACGTATAGCCAATGTCATTAAGAACTATCTTCAGAGTAAAGAAGAACAAGGAGTCCGGGAAGTGATGGTTTGGCTCCCAAAGAGCGGTGGTTATTTCTCCAAGAAGTTTAGAACAACCGTGTATCCTGCCTTGATGCTCGATGACTCCTGAGATAGGCACAGGCTCCCCGTGACCCGAGAATAGTTCGGATAAGCGGTAGAAAATTAATGAATAATTATGATAGTCAATTGTTTTGATAAATAAAAATGATAAATTATGTCTCTTTATTTTCATCCCAATTTAATGACTAATTAATAGAATTAATTAGTAGAATATTTTCTAAATGGTGCCCAAAAATGATTTTAAAAAACGTATTTTTTTCTTTTAATATCTATTTTATTTCGATGAGTGATCTTTTCTATATGCGGAGGATTTGTAAGAGGACGTTTCTCCATAAGCCTCGTGTGAAGGCGTGTCAGATTGTGTTGTTACCTGTCTAATTGAAAGGGCTTAATCAAACACGGCCTAAATAGAGACTCAAGTGCTCCTCTAATTGTGCTTTGTGACAGCGTTTCCGAGTCATCATTTGCACAACTTAATGAATAGGTTAATAAAATAGAATGGTTTAATTATGTTTTACTTTCTGGATTGTTAATGGTGTCAGAGTAGTTCAATTGAATAACACACTTTCTGTTATTAATTATCAGTAAGTGAACTTGTTTAAATGATATTTTACAGCCTCTTGATAAAATTACAGCTGGAGGCAGTGTGGTGATAGACAGACAAAGGCCATGGATGAATTATCATAAACTATTAGCTTGTTTCTAAAGGGTTTTATGTTAATCTTTTAGTGCTTAAGTACCCCCCAATTAACATATCAGGAGGCGCTGCCTTCCAGCACGGCTTGCAAATTGAAGTGCTCAGATAAAAAAGGCATTCAGATGAAAACCAAATGAACGGCAGGCTATCTCACTGAAGTGTACAGGAATTTGTGTGTGCGTGTGTGTGTGCGTGTGTGTGTGATCAAGGAGGTACAACGATTTCATTATCTCTCATGGGCTGTGACATGAGATGTCTCTTTCAGAGCCCTTTGCTTTTGTCTGGCGTTAATGCGGCCCGCTAACAGGCAGCTGAATGGCTCTCAACGTCGGCACCATCTGATGAAGGAACACGTTTACATATCAGCCCCACTGGCTTGATATGCAAATGTGGCATGTTGAGCGGGCCACAGGGAGATATAGCTCTTTGTTAAAGCTTCACAACCCCATGTTTCTTTTATGCTAAACACAATTGTATCCACGGCCAAAGCATAGTCACCATCCTCAAAATCAGACTGTAAAATCAGGTCAAACCAACAGCACAATGAGCTTCTGGAAATGACAGCCATGATTAATAAACTAATTGACACCTTTGACTCTTTTTTTCCCCTACATTTTATTTCAGGTGATTTTGCTTCACGTTTTGTTAAAGTGGAAGGTAATTGTGACAAAAGTTTTAAAAATACCATATGGCCTTGTTTTCCCATCTACCACTGCTTCAGTCAATCCCTGACAGTAAAACTGGGTTGTTGAGATACAGACGCAAGGAGAGAGAGACAGAGAGAGAATTCTGGTGTTTTTATACCAAGATAGAGTTTTGAACAGCTCCCATGGGACACAACCATGCACACCCACTTTGTATTTCACTGAATAGCAACGGACAGCCTCAGACACCGCCAACACTTCACAAACATCCAGACATCACTCCGCCCTTTCTCTTGTTTTTAGTTGTCTCTCTCTCCAGTCCTATGTCCACAAAGCCATTGTGTCAATGTCTAGATAGGGGAATAAAACACTCGTCTGTGTTCTTTAGCCCATGTAAATACAGTAGAAAAGATCTGGCCAGACCTTTAAGCATGATGAACAATTTTGCCTTCAAAGTAAATTCCATTGTGTCAGGCCCTATAACTTATTGCACATGATTACAAAGCTACCAATATAATAAATTACACTGATGGACAGAATTATACCCAGTGCTTCCTGCACTCCCCAATGACGCACACTAGCTTAGTGCTCCTTGACAGCGGCCAATGATTTAGCACCAGCGAGTAGGCCAAGAGGGAAACAGAAAACATTCATGAGACGGCAAGCCCTGAGACTGGCCCTCCGCCTAGTTTATTAAACCCTCTCTTATTCACCGCTAACGTGCCACCATTAAAAAGCAGAAGGAATCGTCTCACATGATAAAGCAGCTTCTTATTTATTTCCTAAAAGGAAGGTTTATCATTTCAGTCATGGAAAGGATTTGTTTGACACAATACTCAGGGAAAGTTGTAGGGAGGAGGGAAAATGGAGGGCGGCTGACGTGGACCAGAGTTGTCTTCCACAGTGAAACAGATGTGTCTGCTCTTGACATGTCACGGTTAGAGAGAAACAGAGCAAAGCAAAGAGAGCTCAGTGCTGGCACAGTCCTGGATAATCTATCTCACTGAGAGACAGATTAAAGGCAAAGTCCGGTAAAACAAATTTCGGCTGCCTTAATCAGAGGACAGACCGCCAGGATTATAAATAATAAATGAAGCTTGGCTAGTCAAAGGGGAACCTAGCCTTTTTAAGCATGGCATGTAGGCCCAGCCCTGGCCGGGTTTAGACCAGAGGGCTTGCTATCACAGGAACACTCAGCACTGATGGTTACCTTGTTGTGTTTTCAAAGCTTGCGTTTTTCAACTGCTGTGTTCTTTGAAAGTGATCGCTGCCATTTGGGAATATTAACAGTTATGGCTCCATTTGCTGCCTTTTAAGTAAACACTGATCAGTGCAATCTGAAAGGTGTGTACAAAGTGTCAGGTTTAAAAAAGCTGTATTAGAACATGTCAAGATCATTAGATTTGTTGACACAGAGAGAGAGAGAGAGAGAGAGAGAGAGAGGAAAAGAAAGTAGGTTATACACATACTTGCAGTGAATGCTCAAGTTTTGTCTGGTTCCTTTTCATATGTTCACTATTACATTAACTTAAATGCTTCTACTGCATGCATTTGGTGTTATTATTATTATTATTATTATTATTATTATTATTATTATTATTATTGTTGTTGATAGCAGGCAACCATTTTTCTTTCTTTTCTAAGCTGTGAGAAAAAGTTACTGTTCTTCTGTCATTAGTTACAGTTGAGCCTCTACCTGCGTAATGGTTCGGCTTGATTTATCTCAAAAGAAGTCAAAACACACACAGATCTTTGTGCGTGTCTTTGTTGTAGATTCACTCTCTGATAAACGACCCGATGCAAAATAAATGCCCTGTGTATGGATATGAATTATTCACTTTGATAGAGCCTTAAATTTGTATATTGTGTTAAGACCAGTTGAGGTATTATTCAGTTATCTCCTATTTCGCTGATGATGGAAAATGCGAGGTTGGCAGCTTCTTCTGGGCAATAGTAAACTTTATTTCTACCTCAACCATCAACTGCAGGCCCCATACATAAATAAGCTTTATGTAAATCTGTCAGCACCTAGTCTGTGCAGGGGCTGCTGTGTAGATATTGGCCTGTCTTGAAGTTTATGACAAAGTTTAAAATCATTCATTAAACTGACCCAGTGGTAAATCCACTTACTGTAAAATGGCCCTTGCTCTTCTATTTGGTTTGTAGATGTGATCATGAGTCCATTTTTAACTTAATTAATTGGCCGTTTCTGTTGACAAGAAATTTATGCCGTAATAATTTGCTGGAAATAGATGCAGAGCATTGGAAATGAGATATCCATCATAGGCTTGTGTTCCAGCAGCTGCAGCGCAGCTAATATGAAAGTATTTCAGCCACTGACAACCCGGCTGTTTGTGCAGTCAAGATTATATATACCCACGATCCATTGCCTGCCTGAGAGGCGCTCATGGAGGTCTATGATAACAAAGAGTTTGTGATTTATGGCTTGCTGTGAAAGCAGAACTTGATGAGATTAAACAATTTCATAGCACAAGTGTTTCTCGGACCCCCTGATTTGTAGTTGTGAGCCGATAGTAAATCATGTTTATATATCTGAAAGCCTGCTCAGCAAAGGAGTGCAATTACTGTTTAAGACAGCTACTTTTTATTTAATTTTTATCTGGGGTTTGTCTCCTTTATTCTCGTGCTTGTCAGCGAGGCGCTCACCTTCATAAGTCCTTCTCCTCGGGAGGGGAGGATGCTGGGAGGAGCGGCCCGAACTGCTATCTCTCCCTTCCAGCCTTTTACACTGCACAAACCCAAGCAGTACACCCACTGGAGCCTCTCTCTGTCTCCCCCCTTATTGTTTGTCCTGTTGTCTGGTATGAGTAAGAACAGTATGGTGAGTGTGGTATTACTCACGCTCATAAAAAGTGACAGTCTGTATTCCTACGGCTCGGCGCAATTTCCAATAACTGCAAGTTGGCGGGTAATTTGTAAGTATCTGGAAACAGTCAGAACACTTAGGGGTTTTTTTGTACTCATAAAGTTGCCCTTTATAAATGTTGTGTGATCAGTTTGTGTGTCTGTTTATCCATCTCTATGATACCAGAAGAAAAATAAGGCCATTGAGCAGTGTTTTAGCTGGAGTTGTCACATCCTTTAGCTGAAATCACTGTAATATTAAAAACACAATATTGATTACGGAAAGTTAGCTTCCCAAGTCTGTGTGCACTGAACCATGATCACATTCAGACACACACATGTTGTCGGACAAAACAACGGAGATCGGTTTAGTCTCAACTGAGCACATTTATAAAGCACATGTGAGTCTGTTTGTGTCCCACACATCGCACACATCGAGAGATCTCATTATTCACATCATATTTTTTTATCACCTGTACAAAATTAGCTTTCATCTTGCCTGTGATCTCTGATGAATAAAAAAGAATAATAAATAAACCTAAAATAAGGAACCGTGCTCCTCACAGATGCACAGTGAGAGCTAAGCACTGCTACGTAACCTTCACATTTCGCTCGGGTGAAGAGCTAATTTCCCTTTAAGTTCACGTCACTTTCTGTGACTCTGCTTTGTGAGTCCTCTTCAAATGTCTTAAAGTATCTAATTGCGCAGGAAACATCTGAGACAACTCGGTGTGACAGTCCTGCTAGCGGAATCTTCAATTATTTAATATCCTGCAAAAAAAGAAAGAAAAAAAAATAAACATTCTGACATTAGATGCAGCTCCTAACAGGAACACGAAGCTCTACAGTGTGTCACAATTTGAAAGAGTGTATATTAAATTCAGAGGAAAGAAAGAGAACAGGACTCGTGGAAGAATTTAGCTTGATGTCAGAGTCATAAAGAAATTCATTCTTCCATTTTTTTTTTGGTTCAATAGTATACTAAAAGCACTCTTGGCTAGCTTTATGCAGATCTAAATTGTTCTCTGTCAATCATCTGCAGCCGAACTCTTAGTTTAGTTTAATGACATGTTAGTCTGTGTGCAGTGTGTATCTGATATAGACAAGCTTAATGTAGCTTGAAGTTCTGCTGGCACTTTAGCCCTTAAGGAAGACTGCTATCTTGTTTATATCAGTGATCTACATGTGCAGAGTGCAGGAGTGGTTAATATGTAACAGAGTTTCTCAGAGTGAAAACTGAACCCCAATGACAGATCAAGCCTGGCCTTCAGTAAATCCTTCAGTTTTTGTTAAAGAGTTTTAGGTAAAAACTTCCCAGAACTATTTTATATTGTTAATGGTGATGCTCATATCTCATATCTCGTACTAGAATCTATAGAAATACATATTTATATTTTCCATGGTTATATAAATGTACAGTATACACTATTGTACTATACAGCACTTACTGTAGTAAGAACATCTAACGATGGACATTGTCTCAAAGCAGCTTTACAGAACATGCGAAACATAACACAATACATTTAATATTATACAAAGATTAATATAATACAGAAGATCAAGATGAATATTAGATATGTTAAAATGTGTTTGTATTTATCCCCTATGAGAGGGAAGGAAAGAAAAGACAAGGAAGATCTCCCTTAGGTGGAAAAGGAAGAAACCTTGAGAGGAACCAAAAGGGAACCTCATCCTCATTATGTGACAGTAGAGGGTGTGATTATAAATATATGTGTATGTATTTTTTTCCTCTCTATTTCTTTGTGTTTATGTATACACTATGTTAAATAGAGCTCCTGTAACCACAACAAATTCTGTGTGTGTGTGGTTGCGTGTCTGTGTCTGCTTCCGTCTGTGTGTGTGTGTGTGTGTGTGTGTATGTGTGTGTGTATGTGTGTGTGTGTGTGTGTGTGTGTGTGTGTGTGTGTGTGTGGCGGGGGGGGAGGTGGATGGATGTGTGCACTTGGTGAATAAACTGATGATAAAATATAATCATCATATACAATATCAAAGTTTGAATAATATATTCTACTTCATAATTAAATATAAGAAATCTGAGTTAATAAATGAAAGGATTAATCTTGACTTGAATGATTCAGAAACCTTCCCAAGCCTGTGTTATTTTCATCCGTTTATTACCCCTATGCAGGCAGTGTTTAAACGAGTACGGTCTAGAAGAACCCGGCAATAAAAGGTCAGCTGGCTCTTTAAAATGCAACCCCTAAAAAGCGAGTTAAGTGTAGTGCTTGTTGATATGGACGATTAACTTCCTGTTGTGCCTAACCTTTGCTTGGTTAACACTGAAGCGGTTCTGGTAAGCGTTGGGGCCAGCCTTCAGGCAAAAACTTGTGATCACTGATCATATGATCTATTTGCTTTGCACAAACTCATTGAAGCAGAACTGGTAAATCATTAAATGCTCGCTCGGTGCCAGTCTCACAGTTCTGCCACCATAGCACACTGAAAGGGTGGACAGAATTCTATTTAGTCATTAGCTAAACAAAGAAAAAGAAAAGAAAACAATTGGTGCTTTTTATACACACAACAACTTTACTTTTAAGGACAACTCTGAGCTGAGATACAGATTTTAGACTCCTGGTAGGGTTGCAGTGCTGTGGAGCATCTCGTCTCTCCTCCCAACCTGAAAATAACACCACTCAATTTCTAACAATTCATCAAGTCCTGATTATTATTTTTTTTTTTTTTTTTTGGCAGGTTTGATGATTTACTTAGTAAGCTTTGAAATAAATAATAATAAAAAACAAATAAATTCAACATTCAAAGAAGTGAATGTATATTAGTGCAAATATGAGTTTGGTTTTTAATGGATTTTGCTGCGAGCCGCACCACAGATTCAGGTCAGTGGCCAACACGCAATATTTCAGTGTACAAATGAAGGCTAAATTTATTGAAAATAGATGTCAAAATAACATTTGGTCTGGACTGAAATGCTCATATAAGTTTGCTTTTCTCTGATCTTCAGATCATCAGAAAACTCTGCAAGCGTTACGAGAAAGACAGGGAAAGTTTCGTGCCCACAGAAAAAAAATTTTTGATAAAGACCCAAAGAGAAAACATATCAAAAGGCATTTTTCTACATGTCTTTTGCAAGCACAAAAAGCCGAAATGGTGTCAAGAGAAAACAAAGCAGAAAGCTTGTTTCTTCTAACAATTGCTTTAAGCTACAAATTCTCCTTGAATCCCCAGCCTCCCCTTACTGTCGAGTTTCCACTCTTTCTCGCTTTCTCCTTTGCCCCCCTCCCCGTTTTTCTCGCTCTCTTGCTTTCCCACTCAGCCTCTTAAAGGGAAACCAGGCCCTTCTGCAGGGCCTGATAGGTTGTAGTCTGATGCTTAGCAACAACATTCCTATGCCTTAAGTAGCAGTAAGCCCCTGGCTGAACTCTTTGAAGTGGCTGTCAGGCCACATTTATTTCGTTTTAGCACTTTGTCTACTTGTCCAGATGTATAAGAAGATAAAAAGTACTGGTGTTTACACTGATCTCTGCTCCTTCCTCTTTCTCTCTCTCTCTTTCTGTTAATGTGTGTGCATGTGTGTGTGATTAGATTGTATCCCTGATCAGTCTTGTGAGGATAAGTTGAGCTAAAATCACTGAGGATGTTAGACTCAGTTTAGAGAAGCTGAGCTCTAAAGGGGGAGCAGCTCTAGCTTTGGGGCCTACTGGTTGGTATACAAAAAAAAAAAAAAACCAGCTCCCCGGGACGGACCGCTTCCTTTTCACCTTCTTGTTCTGAAGTAGATCTGTTTTGGAGATGATAATCATGAACGACTCAGGATTTAGCAGCATTTACTGTGTTTGTGTTGGGCAAACGACCAAAGGAGGGAGAGGGTGTGAGCATGATGTATAATCCAGCACCAGAGTCATATTTCACTGTGACATTTTCAGCAAGGAGTCCTGCGTCTGATAGCAAAGCCCCCAGTGGGACGAGGGTTGCTGTGGCTTTCTCTGTTAATGCCATTATTTCTGATTCCTTCTTTCCCCAGCTTGTAAATTTCGACTGCATTATCATAAACTGTGATTGCTCAGTGTATAAAGACAATAATGATGTGAGCAGGCAGCATATGCCAACGGCCCATAGAACCAACACTCACTACCACGAGTGGCCATGGAGACGTTTATATACTTTACACTGCAGCGCCCCCATCTGACCAATAAATGTTAAGCCACATGCAGCTGTGCTGGTGTGTTGTTTTGTTGTGTTGCTTTGTGTGTGTATCTGCATGTTTTTATCTGTTGTTGGGGACCAAATGTCCCTATAAGGTGAGACCATGTTTTGACCATGTGGAACATTTGGCTGGTTCCCATGAGATAAAACACTAAAAGAGCCAGATTTTAGTTGCTGAGCTTAAGGTAGGAACAAGAAAGTAAGAAAAATGTTTGTGTGTGTGAGGCGGGTTGGGGGTGGGGGATGGTGTAGGATGCGATTCGTCAGTGTGAACAATTGCAAAATCAAATGTAATACCTTTACTAACCGTTAACCTATAACTTTCTATTACGTGCTTATGAGAAAAACAATCAATTCAGCCTTTTCAGCATATACGTCTATACGTATTGGCTTTTCCATGGGATTACCTGCTGTGTTCCTATGATGCAAAGATAGATCAGAGGCATTCGGCACTGTTTTTTTGTGTGTTCTGTGATGGAAATTCACTCAGACAGAGAGATGAGTGAAAGAGTATACACATTACAGCCCCATATCTGCTTTAGAAGCCATTTTTATCCACAGTCCATCAGGATCAAGCTTCCCGTGGTAGTGTTTGTTCTCATCGTGATTCTTGTTTCATGTTTCCCTTTGGGATCAGCTCATATATTTCCTCAGTGTACCTTTCACGAGCACATTATCTTAATTCATGGCATTATCAGCCATTATTAAATGACCAATCCAAACAGAGAAGTTGTAACTAGTGCGAGTTAGTGAAAAGCTGATGCATATCTTTTAAAAGCAAATAAAGATAAACGGCTCTGTGAACACGAAGGCCCTTAAACTGCCTGTGTGTTCTCTAAGCCGGAGGAATGAATGAATTCCTGGTGCCTGGAGCGACCCCTCGGCTTGTGATTATGTTTGTGTAAAATCTTAAGGGTACTGATCAAAGCAGAGCTCTTGTCCGCCTGCTCTTTAAGAAGCTCAGAAAAAAGGGGCCTGATAACAGCTGGCATTCAAATTGAGTTTTCCTTTAACTTTGTTACGCAGGGATTCCCATTATGTGCCAGGCCTCTTTTCTCATCGTGAGGATGCCTCATTGAATAAAGAGAAAGAGAGAAGGGGATGGGGAGGGGAGGAAGTTTGAGGGAGGGCTCTGATTAATCTTCTTCAAGGGTGTGGGTGTGTGATCAGTGGACTTGGCGAGCGTTCGGGGTGGGGATGGGGGTGGGGATCTCTGATGTTGACAGCGGGCGACTTTCACGCACGGCATGTGATTGACGTGCCTGGCCGCTGGCGTTAGGAGGGGGAGCACTGTGTCCAGTGGGGCAGAGCCAGACCCTGCCTATGGGTGGTGGTGTTAATAATGTGGCAACTGGGAAGATTAATTGTAGACAAGCAGCAGGATTACGAGGGGCTTTATGGTGGGGAGAGGGCAGTTTGGTGGGGAAGGCCTCTGATCTGTCAAGCCCAGAGGAAATTAGTCAGGGCAGACTGACGTTCCCTCTCTGAGTGCTGCTTTAGGATATTAAAGCCAAATGGCGGGAGGAGATTGAAACTGGTAACAAGGAAAGTGCTGACATGCTCGAAAGCCGTGGCTACTTCACACCATCTGACTTACACAAGTCTGGTGATAATTAATGGCAAGATGCATGAAGTGATGATGCTTTAATGTAAGCCTAATGATTATGACATGCCTGCATGGATATTTTTCTTTATGTAAATTTTTCTCCCATTTCATTTATTAGTGTGTTTCTAACTAAATAGGATTTTTCATCAAAACAAATTTCCAAAAGCAGTTATTTAGAAATAGCATTTCCAAGGATATATTAACAGCAGCTGCTACGGTATAGGGAAAAATCTGTTCTCAGTCCTCTGTAGAGTAAATTTGTAACTGTTGCCGTATGATGAAGTAACTTCTGAATTGTTTCGTGCAAGAGTTTAGGTTGTTGACTGCCTTACTCACAGTGTTCACAGGCTAACTAGGGCTTTTTAGTGACTAACAATACACGGAAGACAAGGAATATTTGTTTAGTGAGGCGTTCTGAATATAAAGGGTGTTAGGCAGTTTTTTTTCGGGAAGAAGTAGTGTCATGCCACCTGTTGGCTTGCCAGCACACAGCAGTGTGTGTTAGTCACGAGGGAGTTGGAGAGTAAGCGACACGCTGACCCCGGGCTGACCTGCAGCATCCTCCTTGACTGAGTGCTAGTGGGGGCCTTTCCCTCGCCCTCTCTCAAACAAGAAGGAAAGAGATAATCAAAGGCAGGGTCCCTATTCACCTCCTCTCTCCCCTCCTCTCATGCCAGATAATGAAAGCTGTCCAGTACCCTGATAAAAGCAGGAGAGCTGCTCCCAACATTACCTTTCCACCACACTCTGAAAATTTATGGCACTTGGGTAATCAGTCATGGCAATGAAGCTTTTCTCCCTTACCCCACCCATGATTTATACTTTCTGTCTCTCATTCTCTTTGTCTTGCTCTCTTGGTGACTCTCTCTCTCTCTCTCTCTCTCTCTCTCTCTCTCTCTCTCTCTCTCTCTCTCTCTCTCTCTCTCTCTCTCTCCCCCCCTTCGCTCTCCATCTGCCTTTCATGCCATCAGTCTGGATGAATGCTGCTGATTGGAGATGACAAATGAGTACTTTTCAGTTAGGACTCAATTAGGATCAATGCATTCACAGCTCAGAAATCAATAATGTACACTTCTCATCGTCTTTCCTGCCTAATAAATCCACTCAGATTGCAATGCAAAGCAGCACAGGTGCTTTATACTCAACACAATGAGTTCATGTTTACTCTATTTGTTTTGTAGGACGTACGTGATCACAGATCAGACACCGCTTCTATGCCTTATACTCCTCTACCAAGATCCAAAGATGCAAAAAACCCCAAAGGTAAGTTTGTAGGCTATGCTGCCAACAGAGGGGAACAGAAATGTAGGTATTTGAATTGGTTGTAATCCTACTATGGGGCAAGAGAGCTTAGATCAGTGATTTATTATATTATATTATATTATATTATATTATATTATATTATATTATATTATATTATATTATATTATAAGGAAATAGTTAGACACAAATGTTATGTTTCCCTTTTGAAAGCCACGGAGCATTACATGACGTTAATTTCTTACTTAAAAGATTTCAACACCCCATGTGACCAATCAATATAAACTAATACTAAAAATATGATTTAAGTTGTCATTTTATTTCATTCAGAAAGAAAGAATTCAACCACATACTTCATGTTTTGCTCTTCTTATTCACCCTGAACTCCAGCTTATTTTGTGTTAAAAAAGGACATTGGTGACAACAAAAGCTTTTAGCATAAGACATAAGATACATCTTAAAATATCTGGAAAATAAACCTGTCACTGGGTGTACACATGGTCTGTTGTGGCAAAATTACAATATTTATACAAACAGTGCTGGGTATCAAATATAAAAATCTCATGCATTAATCTCATTGTGACTCTGTCTTATTGTACCGGCAGCTTTTGATTGGACAAAACATGATGCGTTGTGTAAGTAATGCGTAATTTTATTACAACATGTAAAATTGAGTTGGAATATTGATCACATCTGAGTAAATAACATAATTTTATGCTGGTGCTATAGCAGGCTTCAGAATAATTAGATAACAAGCCTTTTGATTATTACTTTGGTTCCGAGTGTTGATCAGGACTAGAGCAATTAACAGAGTTATGTCCTTAGTCCTTAATAATACTGCATTTCTTCTTCTTCTTCAAAAAAAAACAACATTAAAAAAAAGACCAATATGGTCTTGTTTCAGCCAAACACAGTAATGAGCTAACAAGCTACAAATGATTTATAAGGATATCTGCAAATAACAATTCAACATTTTGGCAACAAGAAGGATTTTTAATAAAAAAAATTTGAAATTAACTCAAATAACAAATTTAGACTTGGGTTTTGTACCAAAATCCAGATTGTGCTCAGTTATATTAAAATGTGAATACTTGTAGTTTCATTCATTACAATTTATTAATGTGTAAAGCGAGCATTTGGGGCACGGAGGCAACAAAGGAATGCATTATATCACATGAAATAATGAATGAATGCTAGTTTCCAAAACCTTTCTAAAAGAAAGAAAAGATCCCATGAACCAGTTGTTTAGTGTTACATCCACTCGGTGGTTTTGTATTATTTTATAATAGTCAGAAGCTTTTTTCTGCACTAACCGACTACAGACTAACAGATTATTCTCAGCTGCTGGTAAATTTCCCAAGCCTCTGGTGAAGCTGCATCGCTGTTGGTTATGAGACTGGGACTCTGCAGGAGAGCTGCTTTTGACATGCTGAACTTTAGGACAGAAAAAAAAAAACAGATTTTTTATGCAGGAAACATTTATCATGTTCTTTTGTCCGTGCAATACAGAGTACTGTGTTTTCACAGTGCGGCTATAGGGCTGCCACTTTTGCTTTCATGTGAGGTCAACGAAGAGCCTCTCCACCCCCCACCAAGGACAGATCTATTTCACAAAGGCTGACCCTCACCTCTCAAGTGATGTAGAGGAAAGCCCAGTGCTTTGTCAAAATCATGTTGCTTGAGAATAGTCCATTAAAAGGTGAGCAGAGCTGACATATGAAATATTTTTTCTCCCTCTTAGATTTCGCTGCGCTGACACTCTCCATTCGTTATTTTTACGATACTGTACTGCAGTGTTAGATAACACAAGCCCTCATCTTTGTCCTTCGCCTCCTTTTATTTTTTCCCCGTTATCACACCATTTTTATTTATCTTGACTTATTGCCTATTCTATTTGCTTAATGCATCAGGTCTAACACAGTAACTCTTTATTTGAACTTTGGCTGTGCCTTGGAGAGAAAAAAAAAGCTTTAATAGAAAAGCCCTGACACTAAAAGATGCAGTTCACCTCCAGGACGTGTCAGGAGGAAGCAAGCTATTTGTATGCATTGGCAATAACTCATTGTGAACTATTGCATGATGCAATTATACAGTTATTTATCGGGTCCATCTGTATATTGTGGAATGGTAATAGTGCCCATGCTTTGCCCAAAGGTTTGTTGCCAGTCCTGTCAGGCTCGCTGTATGTTAGATGCTGCATTGCAGTGGCCGGCAGAATTAGCGGCATGTTTGACAGCAGGCTGTCTTGAACAGAAAGCCTTTCCGCCGTTTCTCAATATTGCTACAATTAATGTCACCTGTGCCGAGGCCCCAAGAGCCAAGGTGCCACGGGTAATCAGGACAGGCACGAGTTCTCGAGATGGGAAAGAGGGGACGGGCTGTGTGCCTGCCGTGCTGACACACAGTGTAGAGGAAGACTAGAGGAAGTCTTGGCTTTTGGGAAATGAGACCCTTGTCTCTTGTGTTGGGTTAGAATTGGGGAGTGGACACATACAGTAGCGAGCAGACAGGAGAGGCTAAGGGGAGGGAAGAGGAGGGTGAGGGAAAGCGATGCAGAGAGACAGGCTAGGTTTGACACTGAGAGAATTGGTCCAGGGCCTGGAGTCCGGCAGCGTAGCCACAGGAAGCAGCACTGCTGTCAGCACCGGCCAGCTTTAAACCAACCTATAGACCAAGATTTTTCTCCAGACTCATGCAGCTTTTAAACCAAGTGTCACAGCACAGTACCTAAAGTAAGGATAGGTACAAAAGTAATACTGAATGCATATATTTTATTTTACATATAATGAAATATAGGTTTATGAAATTCAAAATAGTTACACATTTCACATATGGATTGTACATTTATTTAGAAAGGTTTAAAAACAGCAGTAGTTAAAATAGCTTGTGTATCTGTGATCCTTCATAAATATCACTAAAATACTACCAAATTCCCCCACATACATTTTGACATCTGAAAGCAATAAATGCTACTCCAGATCTCATATCATACCTCATGAACATTTATTTTCTCCTTAGTGAATAAACCACCGAACATTCACCATAGAAGGAAACTGTACTCCTACATATTTCAGCTGAAGTGCATTTAAATTTTGTTATTGTAGGCCATGTGCAGCTGTAATGGATGTCTGTATTTTAAATGGCACACAACTGTTCTTCAAATCCCTCCAGACAGGAGGCCTTCGCTAAAAGAATATCCGAACAGAAGACACCCCGGGGACTCTGTACTTTTTTCCACCTGCAGTTTGCTTTCATTATGGCACAGCTGATATTCAGCCTCTGAAATGGAACTATGTGTGAAGAATAAACTGTTTTGCACTTGCAGCACAACAAATAAACAAACATCTGGGACCGTTCAAAGCACTCCATTAGAACATTCCATTTTTTTGCCAAAAAAGTGAAAATGATGACAAATGGGCTGTCATGGAGGCTGGGAGAGGCCAGATGACGGAGCTGTGGGTGCTAAGCACTGACTTTTAAAGCTCAGCAGGATGGGGGGAGATTTACACCTGCTGCTAGTCCCCCTATCCTCCATTAACTTACATCTGGCAACTGTGCGTCACTCATTTACTCAAGCCTGGATGTGCTGCTAGTGAGATACAATGGTCTGTATGACACATCGTCTCAGAGACACAAGCTTTGTGTAATTGAAATAGATCTGCTCGGTGTGGGACAGAGTATATTTTTTATAACAACCTGATGGATATGTAGTGGCCCTGAGCTTTATCAATTCTAATTGGGTAGAAAGTCTTGAATCATTTTGCTCGAATAATAACAGAAGCTCTGACAGTAATTCTGGCCGTAATTCAAATCACAGTTGTTTTATAAAGTGCTCGTTCTGTGTAATTGTATATACAGTATATGTTCATTGTTTCTGTAGCAAAACTCATATACAGAGACTTTATGGTGGACGCTACACAGAATCTAAGGCTAATAAAATAATTCTTAAACACAATGACATTTATTAAAGACATTTTTATATTTGTGTAGTATATATTTAAATTTATTTGTCATTTATTGAAGTAATCTTAAGTGTCAGTGCATTGGAACAGTTAGTGAGTTTCCCAGCATGAGCAGGTCTTCAGGACAGAGCGGTTTGTACTTTCTGGGTTTCTCTGTAATATGACTGACAATTTTCTTCAAGAGAAAGAAAAAATTAAAACTGGTGCAGGAATACTGTTTGTGCTATTACATGATAACATACAACAGGAACTAACTCGTCTCATGGATGTAAACTGAAAAGAGTAAAAATGGCATTTATTATAGAGGTTTACACTGTAATTGTTGTCAAATGGCTGTGGTGTAAAAGGAATACTTTTTTCTTAAAGTAGTGAACAGACTGCGCTGACAAAAAAGCCTTGTGTGTTTATGTTTGGTTCTGTGTGTGTTTGTGTTTCTTATTCCTTAAGTCCTGCATATATCCATTACATCAACAGAAGCAGAAAAAAAATTCACCAACAATTTTTTAACCTAATGATTAGCCTTTTTGAAAAAAACAAACAAAAAAAACTTTCTGGCTTTGGACAACATAAACATGCTTACTGCTGATTGTAGCTTCCTGTGTACTTGAATTCGACTGATAAAATCTGGAACTAAGTACTGTTTAACAATGACAGAGTGATAGTTCACAGTCAGCAGGAACTTTGTTAATGAGCTACTCATCTACTCTGTTAAAGATCCCAGTAGAGATTATTATGCTGCATGCTGTGTTCTGCTTGCACGATGCTTTAAAGTGCCTGCTTCCCTACACGGCACACTGAGGTCCTAGTTCCAGTCAGTCCTACAGCAATCGCTTGTCGTTTGTATCACGAAACAACCATTCCTGTCTGTATTTACGGAGTCTCTTAGGATAGTTTACTGCTGATTTCTTATTTGGATTGCAGTTGGACAATTTAGCCTGTATGCCAGACTACTGTACTTGACAAGAAATGACTCGAATGGCTTGACAGTATAAGGACAGGGCATGTCTCAAAAACTGGCAAGGGCAGATTTATGTAGGCTTATGTTTCTCAGAGTTTGTTGAAGCACGAGTAAAATTACCTGGTTAAAGTATTTAGTCATTTAAGATAATAATTTACATTTACAGCATTTAGCAGACACTCTTATCCAGAGTGACTTGCATTGTCTTATTTCAGTTTATACACCTGAGCAATTGAGGGTTAAGGGCCTTGCTCAAGGGCCCTGCAGTGGCAACTTGGTGGACCTGGGATTTGAGCCAATGATCTTCCAATCAGTAGTCGAACACCTTAACCACTGAGCTACCACATCCCACTAATAATTAAACAACCATTTTGAGTTGATTGGCATGTTATTAAAAATGTGAAATAAGTTCTCTTTAAATTGAACCTTCTGTTGATGCAGTACTGTTATTATTATTATTATTATTATTATTATTATTATTATTATTATTATTATTATTATTATTATTATTATTGTTGTTGTTGTTGTTGTTGTTATTATTATTATTGTTATTATTATTATTATTATTATTATTATTATTATTATTATTATTATTGTTTGTGTTTTTGTAGGCCCTGTGGTTCTTCTGAGACATGTGTTTTCAGTTCAGCTTTTTTGCATGCAGGAGAGGTGTTAAACAAATCCCTCGCTCTGTCAATTCACATCCAGAGCCGTGTTCCAGTTTGGACACTGATGAGGTGTTTAGGATCCTTTTCTAATGAGTTTGGGGTGTTTTTTTGCCCATTAAATTCTTTGTGTAAAACACACCTACAGTTTTAACTGTACAAAAATAATGAGCGCCCATAAAAAAAGAAATAGCCATCATGCTAGTTTATATGGACCTGCAGATTTACACGTTGTGTCTCCTCAGATGCAGTGCCAAAAAAATAATGGTTGGAAAGTTGCGTGTGTAGAAAAAAATGTCATTTGATGTAGTTCACGGACATCTGTTTTAGATATCCTGTGTTCTGCATATCTGATTAATTATTTGTATTAAAATAAATAAATAAATCTTGCGTTAAATCAAAACAGGCCCACAGGATTGTGTAGTACCTGCCAGTATGCTGGTTTTGGCCTTTGTTTTTGTGTTGACAGCTTTTTCTTTCTCTCCTGTATTGAGATGATATGACGATATGATTTGTGTTCGGCTGATCTGGTGGGCCTCCATGGATTTCTTTAGCACAGGAGCATGAATATCCATTAGTCAGCAGATGGAGATTAATGGGAGGAATGGAGGAAACCAAGCTAGTCTGGCCATTGTTCACTACATATATGAAAGATGGTGAGGGGAAAAAGGAAGACAGGGAGACATGGGATCAGATTATTTGGTCACTGAGACTGCAGCAGTCCTCTCTCCCCCTATTCAGAGCGCAGATTAAAACAGCAGGGCTGACTTAAGTACTTCCTGCAAGCTTCAACTGCTGAACTCTACTTTGAGATGGATTCCCTTTCCACACTGTCATTACTCTGACAGAATGGCACTGCATTTACTGAATAATTCTGTTTGTGTGGGTTTTGACGATGCGTTATTGACACATTTCTCTCTCTCTCTCTCTTTCTCTTGTGTGCTGCTGTTTGATGTAAGTAGAATGAGTCTCTGAGAGACTTTAAGAACTTTTATCAAGTGAAAGGTGGCAGTGACAAGACGGCCTACTGTTTATTTTATTTATTTGTTTGCTTTATTTATTTTCTGTGCTGTCATTTGAATGTGGAAGGTATCGTAACTTGATGGGCCAGGTTAATATGGCAAGCCAAATTCGAGATGAACTAAATACACTCTGGGAAATTAGAGCTGTAGAACAGAAGCCCATGACATGACTGAATGGCTTGATTGATGTTTAATCTTCTTCCCAGATGAATCATTTAACAGACTGCCTGAGAGCACTAGGAAAAAGCTCATACCTATATTTTCTTCATCTCTTGTGATGAACAGACTAATATATTTGTACTGATCATTTATTCATCTATCAGAACTGTTTGAAATGGTTTATATATCAAGAACATTTGGGAAGGATGACAGAGCAGACCTGGCTGGACTACTTCATGATCTATTAACACAAGCAGCATACATGTGTGTGTGTTAAGTGATACCTCATGTAAGACTAAGAATGTGTCGGCATGATGGACAAGGACATGAGGTCTTGCCAATCTACCCAGCCCTGTTCCTGTAACATAGTCATGGTACCTGGGACTTTGGTCTGCTTCCCGGTATTTCTGGCTTTCATGGCAGACTGACAGAAAATATATCATGCAAATGGAAACCCCGTGCTCATTTTCTAATCAGCTCAGAAAGTGATTGCTAATGCAGTCAAAGCATTATTCATATTGTTGAGTGATTTGTGACGTGCTCACTGGAGATCTGAGAAGCAGGCTAGGATTTCATGTGCACGTTTAGTCATGCCAGGAGTTTAGCGCAGGTTAGTGCGGTTTTCATAGTTTCGAAACTCAAGGCTTTATCATTGTAATTTATGAGGAAACAGGCAAGCCAGATGGTTTGGATATTTTTACAGCAGGATCGATGCAGGCTCCTCGAATTCCTCCTTTTTTCGTGGGTTGATATGGATGAGTCTGCTCGTGTCAAGGGGTTCTTTAGTTCTCTGAGATGCTAAGACACAGTCCTGGCAGATGTTGAGCAACTTGTCATTCTGAAGGCGAAACTGATCCGTTCATGACGAACCCTGATTGCATTATAATGATCATGTGACGGAGCCAGTGGAAATGTTTATTAAGATAAATTCTCCTCACTGGAAGAGAAAAAACATGCCAAATCGTTGTAATTCAGAATTATGGAAGATACATGCTGGAAGGATTCATGATTCATTCTTGGGAAAGGTTTTCCTTTCCATGTTTGTTTGTGTAAATGTGATTCAAGCCACAATTAAATTACAAATGACAGCAATTAATTTTGTGACAAGCCCCATCATTCTATTTTATTTGTGTACAATGTGTGTATTTGGCTTATTAATCATCTAAACCAGATGAAAAGATGTTCAGAGAAACTTCCCTCCCTGCTTGCTGCCTCGTGGACCACTTTAGATTTATACTACTCACATGGGCCAGAAGCAGTTGTGTTTCCAGTGTGTTTGACTAATTAGACTGACACTACAAAATTAATTTTTTGACACTTTGTGGATAATTGTCGGCATAATATTAACAGAAGAACCATGATTTAACAAGAACAGGAGGATATCTCACTCTATTGTTGTCCAAAATCCATGACACATCTGCCTCATCGATCATGTGACCTCCTCCCCACTGCTCTACATTTATTCCCCCATAATCTGTGGACTGAAGCCATCGTAGTGGAAGAGACAAAGCTCATCTGTCAATTACAGCAAGCTCCATTGGACTGTTGTCTAAACTGTTTTCTTGCTTACTGATGAAACCACTGATTTATTGTCACAATCTCTACATTGCTGTACAATCACAACACACTGATGTTTGAACATGCACTATAGCATGAGGATGAACGTAGCTCAAATTAATGACCTGGCACATCATTTATTCAATTCAGGCACAAGGAAATGGATGTTTAGCATTCACTGTCACACACTATAAAAGAAGGTGCAATATCTCTGTACAAGGTTCAAGGCTGAGAATGGAGAGGATTTAACACTGGGTGTGGGTGATGGCACACTTTAAAAAGCGGGAAAGGTTGACAAGTACTTGCATTTATTTTTGCTCATGTTCTTCCAATGCTAGTCACTGAAAATTTAATTTTTCAAGCATCTATCTATCTATCTATCTATCTATCTATCTATCTGTCTGTCTGTCTGTCTGTCTGTCTGTCTGTCTGTCTATCTGTCTGTCTGTCTGTCTGTCTGTCTGTCTGTCTATCTATCTATCTATCTATCTATCTATACTTATGTTATGTTCATATAATGTTAAGTATGATGATTATTATTATTATTATTATTATTATTATTATTATTATTATTATTATTATTATTAATAACACTTTCACATTTAAACAAGACATAAAGAAATTTCATCTTTGACTAAAAAGACTTGTTTTAAAGATAGAAATCTGGTTTTAATCATTTTAGTGTAACTGGACACATTCTTTAACCATCATAATTCGATTATAAGATCATTTCTGACATGTTGTCTAGCTGAAAGACTGTTGAGTTGACTGAGTGATAGAGGTCAGACATTGCAGTTAATTCTAGATTGCAAACATTCCAATAAGTGCTGTCTTCATTCCCCAAGGAAATCTTCAGATTGCCCCTTCAGATTGGCTTGTGGTTTCAGCATTCAGCTTCCGGTCAGCTAACCAGCAAACATGACCGTATCAATCCTGACCCCTGTCTCCTTATAGCTTAAGGATTTTCCAACCTTTAAAGTCCCTTCATCAGTAGTCTGTGGTTAAGTGGATGAATGGCAAAAGTTGCAAAAAAATGTTCATGCTGTATTACATCAAAAGAGGCTTTATTTGTACCATCCTTATTCTCTTCATTTAATTCTAAAATGAATGCAGCAAAGTCATTTATTATCATTTTTTACAGGGATGCACTCGTGATGCAATAACAGCATTCTCCCTTTTTATGGATGAGTTTATATGTGGCCATTTTCCCAAATGCTGACAACTAAAAGAGATTATGGGACAAGGAACAGTGTGAAAATGTGCAGTAATGAAACATTTCTGAAGGTCTTTATCATTGTAAATAGGCTTGCCCTGTGAGAAGAGCTAAAATATGCCTCTGCACTTGACATCATTAAGTCTTTGCTAACCACCGTCCCTTGGGAGCTTGTGGAGATTGTATTACCTCCAGCAAACAGTTTCACGATTGGGCATAGCCTGACATACTACTGCAGTGCAATTGATTCAGGAAAGGAAGCGGCAAATAAAAGATGAAAATGGCATGAAATGAAATGAATTGAAATGAACACACATGTCCTGCAGTAGGATTTTTCCTTCACTAAGGAAGTAAAGCTAGTGACCCAGTTGTACTATTCCTAGCGTCTTTCAGGGCAGCACTTCCCTTTCATGCTTTTTCCCACTAGCCATATCTTTTCTTCTAAAAGGCACATAGTGCTTGTTTCGAAGTGTTTTACTGCCTATAAAAGCTAACCGACTGTCACTATCTTATGTAGTGATATACAGTAGAAGGCATTGTGATGCCCTGTAAACTGCACATATCTTGTTCCTGAATGTTTAGGTGATATTCTGAAATGTATGTCTAGGCTTTGTAATGTTGCCTATGATATCACAATAACCTTGAAAGAGAGGCAGGTGGAAAAAAGCCACAGGCTGAGCTTCCAGACTCACTAAGTAACAGTGACATTTGGAACTGTTCAAGTCACTGCACTAATAAGAGCTGATATCTGTTGAACTTTAAGCTATTCTTGAGGTGGCATTATTTTGGGTCCAAAAAATGAGAAAGGTCTTGTTTCTACGGTATGCAGGCAATGAAAGTTAGGATATGTATTGTGCAAACGGGTAGATCAAAAATATTAGCAATCTGGACATATATTCAATAATATTTGAATTTATTTCTCATATCAAACAGCCAGTGGATTTGCAATTCCATCCCCTGTCCTTCCCCTCCTCAGCACAGGCTTACTCATGCAGCCAAGTGCATAATGCGCTGTCCTGTAACATGTACGATTATAATTAGCTTTGTCAGGTCCTAGCCCCTACAACCCCCATGCAGATAATATGATAATATGTCTTCATAACCGACTGACCTTACATGCTCAATATTTCTCCCCTTATGAAGATTACATGTCAATAAAGTAATTGAGTCCTGGGCTGTGAGGCAAGTGAAGATTTAGGTTATTGGACTTTTCGGGGGCAGTGATGTATGACCGTTATTATTCCACCTGTCAGGGGATGTGCAGGGCGCTGATGATGGTCCGAGCTTGTCAGGAGAGGGAGGGGGAGGGGGTGTGGCGGTGAAGGCAGTGGAGGCGGAGGGGGCACTCAGCTCTTTGGTTAGGCTGTTAATCAGGTTGTTCATCTTGAGCCTGATCCTGCTGCATATGGAAGCTGGATGAGTCATATTAATTAAAGAAACGAGACATACTGTAAATGTCTCCATTTAGAAAGAGGGCAAGGTGAGTGGGTATTAAAGAGAACCAACAATTCTGCACCATCACGATCCTGCTTTCAAGTGAAGCCTCACGGGGTCATCAATTATAGTCCGTATTAGTTTCCCTTTCTCTCATCTCTCAGAGTGGATGGATGCTTTCTGCAGGCTTGTGTTACACAAGTGCCTTCTGTAATCACCACTCAACCTTCTCTAGTTGGACCGTGTTGTCATTTTAATAGCATTAAAGTGATCTAATTTCAAATGATCGCTTTGTAGGGTACATTCTTCTTTTTATGACACTGGAATCCTGCTAAGAACAGAGTGAAAGGAGAAGCATTGGGCACTGTAACTACTCCACTGTAATTACACAAACAGTGCTGTGGTTGTGTGCCATTAGTAAATGTGCCATTAGTTATGTTTATCAGCCTTCTGGAGCGAGTGAAAAGATGTGATGACCTTAGACTCAGTGCTAACGAGAATAATGTACCTGTTCTTGTAACTGTTAGGTCGTTGTGTTGCCTCTCATACTGTTGAATTTTTTATTCTTTACTGTGTGGAAAATTCTTTGTAACTCATGTTGATTATCTTTCTAGAAAAAACTGCGTTAAAATTATTAATCATTATTAAATTAATGATTTTTTTATAGTATCCTACAGGTATTTATACTTTTACCTCTTCAATACTGTTTTACTATCCCAAAGCAGTTTATCTGCCGTCACAGGGTGAGATCATCAAGTATAACATCAATTTCCAAAGTTTTACATATTTGTTCCTCTAGGTTATTACAGGTTATTGAATTCTATTCAATTCAATTTATTTGTATAGCTCTTTTAACAAATGACATTGTCTCAAAGCAGCTTTACTTAAGTATAAAATAGAATAAACATTTTAAAGTTTAAAGTTAAAAATTAAGTTACTATATATCTATAACAACTTACCCTTATGAGCAGGACGGAGGTGATGGTGGGAAGGAAAAACTCACTGAGATGATATGAAACTTTGAGAGCAACCAGGCTCAGAAGGGAACACATCCTCATTTTGGTGATAATGGACAGTAAATAATATAAAGGTACATTTATAATTCTAAATATCGTAACAGATAGCATGGCAAGCATTATATACTGTACTCGCATAAACAGGTGTTTTTTTTTTTAAACTACCGAAAACAAAATGATAATTTTTCATGTAAGGTCCAACATCGAAAAATAAATAAATAAATATGACCTTCATAAGAATTAGTGACAGACCTGTAGCAATGAACTGCATCATTCTAGATCCTTGAATCTAAGCTTTAAAACAACTAAATTGATTCCATTTAGGGAACATTACAGTTAGACCTTATATCTCATTGTACTGCACAACGCTAAGAAGTTGACATATGCTTTTCCCTTTCCGCTCATTGATTATTGTTACTTACTGTGTACTGGGTTGCCAAAAAAGCTAATCAATAAGCTACAGCTTGTTCAAAAGACTTTAGTTCAGTTTCTAGCATGTACACGCAAGAACGAACACATCACATCATTCCTGGTGACATTATCTTGCCTCTCTGTGTCTGGCAGGACAGATTTTAAAGCACTACTCTTCGTTTTTAAAGCCCTGAATGGATTAGCACCGTAGTATGTTATGGTTTGTCTGGCCCAATATGTTTCCGATTGTTCACTAAGATCCTGTGCAGGCTTGTTAACTGTATCCAACATCAACAAGAAAAGATTTGCTGAAAGCAGCCTTCTGTTTTTAGGCACCTAAAAAATGGAGTGGTTTATTAATTCAGATCAGACACACAGCTAAAGATATTTTTTAGGCTCTATGGTTAGAAATTCTACTTTAATTGTTTCTATATTGTACAAAACCATATTACTTTTTATTATTTCTTTATTTCTTTTAAACTTTCTTACTATGCTCTGATTTTTTTTATTGTCATTTTATTTTCCTTGTGAAGCACCTTGTGTAATAAAGATAATGATTATAAAGATGAGTGAATCTCTGTCACAGGTGATATTCCGCAGTAGTTAATGAGTGTATGAGGTGCTCTGTGTTAAAGGGTATTTTGCCATGCCTGCTTATATTAAGGCTGGGATTGATCCACTCTAGTCAGATGAGGTGTCAGTCTGAGTGATGCTTCTGCTCCGTCATAGTGACACCAGCCTCCTAGTCATGCAGTGTGGGTGTAGATGTGCAGCCCTACATCCACCCAGGGCAAAGCCTCCTAGTACATCTGCACAGCCCTTGTTCTTTTCTTTCCGTCCCCTCTCTCGCTCGTTCTCTGTCAGAGTGTCATGTTGAATCACCATACAGCAGTGAGCTCAGGAGCCCCAGGTACCAGTCCAACAAGCCTCAGATGCTGTGCTGAAATGAATATAATAATGGGCTTCGTAAAATAGCATGGGCACTTAGCAGAGACAGGAAGAAGAAGAAGAAGAAGAAGAAGAAGAAGAAGTGAAAGGGAGTGTGTGTGTGGTGTGTACTGAGCGTGTCTGTGTTTTCTTCAGGGGAAAGCAGTGAGCAGATCCATGTCCCACAGTGAGGCAGGTGCAGTTTGTCTCCTCAGCGATGGAGGTGGGAGCATCGCTGTCAGATTGGTATTGATATGTGTCACTCTAGGGAGTGTCAGGAGCTTTATTTAAGACAGCAAGGAGCCCATGCACTCGTGCAGTAATTGACGTTTGGCTTTAGGGGAGATTAGGCTGTTTGTTGATGTAGCAGAGCAGCTGATGCAGCGGTCATTGTGTTAAATGTTGTTTTTCTGAGGTTAAGATTGTGCTAGAAGGATTCTATAGCAGTTTTATTCCTCATACAAATGTTTGCAGGCATGTAATCAGTTATTTGCGTTCCTGTTCTCTGCCTACTGGAGGGAAGAAAAAGAACCTGATATCAATTCATATTCTTATATTACATAATAATCAATAGTACAGTATGTTGAGGTTCAAAGAATAGTCTATAATGTAGATGATACATTAGCAGCGTATTTATGTTGAAGCAGCTTGAGATAAATGGCTGTTTTATATGACAAAGCAGAGCTCACTTTTCCTCCTCTGTTTGTTTTTTTGTACTTTTTTCTCAGGGCAATGTGTTGTGAATCTCGTCTCCTCCTTTTACAGTCAAATGACCACTGTGATGTGTTGACATGGCTGTTCACTATTCACTTACATGCTTTGGTGGCTGTATTCGTTTTGACAGTAATCACAAATGACATTCACTGAGGAACCGTTTTGCTCATTGATGCATGAAGTCTATCACATCCATCATGATTACATTTAGTATCAGTCCAGAACCCAGATTTGGAGTTCCATCTTTTATCCACTATAAAAGCTTCACAGGGACTCTGCAGTCTCTCTAGAGGATTAAACACGCACTCTCTATTCCACCTTTTCCAGTTCATAACATATTTGTATTTTCTCAGTGCAATAGATAACTACAACAGCGCTTTGCTTTAAAAAGTAATAAAAATAAAGAAAATTCAGATGCTATGCTAAAAGAAGTTCCTTTTTCTGCTTGTCTATAATATAAGGATTAAACTTCATCCTTCATCTTTAATACTAATTGTTATATGACTCGTTTATTTATTTACACATTCATAAATGACCTAAGGCTTATTTTGCTTTTAAAGCTGTGGTCAGTCATTTTGAAGTTAGAACACTCTTAGTGAAGTTTTCCTCAAATTCAGAGAGCTATCAATAAATATCTACCCAATAGGAGGGGGAAAAAAAAACAAATGAACGAATCAGGACAAGGATATGGTCAACAATGTTCTCTTATACAGTACTAATACCTCAGAAGTGCAAGATTTCAGTAAGATAAAGTTTAATTTCATGATATCCCATCTATTAAAAATAGATTTAACCCACTTCACTTCATTTCTTTCCTTTAAAACAGGTTGAGGAGTCTAACTTGAATTAGACAGACATATTGTGTCTGTGAACCGCCTTGATATAGACTGATCATGTTCTCACAGTCAAGTAAACTCTGTAAACACATTATTACTTTTTGTATCATTCATATTTTTTTTACTCATTGTAAAGAAATCAAATTATGAGGAATTACGATGTGTTGTAACTGTGAGATTTCAGCAGGAACTCATAGCTTAGGTTAGTGTTCACCCCAAAGCATGTTTCTCTTGGAGTGAGGAGTGGTTCAGAATGACAGGGAACTGGACAGGAGAAAATCTTTAAAAATCACCAGGTCTTTTTCTAGTCTGCAACATTCCAGTGATAGCTTCAGATTCTAGGTCTTGGCTGACAGGAGTGGAAACCAATATGGTCTTGTTGCGCTGTAGCACATCCACCTCAAGGTTTGATATTTTGTGTATACTTCTCACTATGGTTGTTGAGTTACTGACTTCTTCCTAGCAGCTCAGACCAAACT
Source organism: Tachysurus vachellii (assembly GCF_030014155.1). Lineage (NCBI taxonomy): Eukaryota > Metazoa > Chordata > Actinopteri > Siluriformes > Bagridae > Tachysurus > Tachysurus vachellii. Next base: position 13,232,923 of record NC_083465.1, read on the forward strand.
GGTCATTCTCCTCTGAACTCTCTTATCAGAAAGGTGTTTCAGCCTGCAGACCTTCCACACACAGGATTTGTTTGTTTGTCTTTCACACTATTCTGTTTGAACTCTAGAGTCTTTGCGTGTGAAATTCGCAGATCGTCGGTTTCAGAAAATGCTCAAACCAGCCATTCTGGCACCAGCAACTATGCCACAGTTGAAGTCACTGAGCTCAGACATTTTCCCATTCTGTTGTTTGATGTGAGCTATAACTGATTCTCTTGACTTGCATCTGCAGGTTTTTATGTATTGCACTGCTTCCACTTGATTGTTATAGCTATGTATACAGTAATATGTATGATATGTATAACTGCAGAAACGAGTAGGTGTGTAGGTGTTCCTATTAAAGTGGTCACTAAACATATAGTCATCTCACTTGTATGTTTGCTTGATTTAAGGATGCAGGAAATGAAACTGTCATCTCATCTTTCTAGACCATGCGTCCTTCTGTTGACTGACCCTTTCACATCGTCCTCTCTAACTCATCAGTTTAATTCATGTTCTACTTCTGCATGGAAGGGCCACATATTTAGACCATCATTAATGCAACCTTGCCTCGAATGTCAAAGAGATAAGAAGTGAGGTAATCACTCTCTGACTGCTAATATAATACAGGAGTGGTATTGAAGCCTGTCAAATAAATTAAACTCTAAATGAGAAACTTTCCAATTAACCCACTAATGAGACCATTACTGAAACCAACTCGACAGCAAATTACACTTTTCACATTTTGTTGAGGGTTTGGTCACTTATCTGTGCTTTCCTTTTTTAATTAGAAATTGGTTTCTAATGATGACCACAATCAGTCAGCTTTGGAGAAATGTACAAACTAGAATCTTATCAAACTATACTTAATGTCATGGAGTAAAATGGCTATTGAATCATAATGATTAACCTGGTCTTTTACTGACAGTGGTGCTGTTGTAGTATAGAGCGTGTTTTAGTATCACACAAAAGTACACAGCTGCTTCAAGCTCTAACATACATAAAATGTGATGAGCACCAAACTGAAAGGTTTTCAGTACTCTGTCTTAGCCTTTCACAGTATAGCCTTCAGAATCCTCACTGGTACTGACACAAACAGCAGGCAGTATTCATCTGCAGAATAGCTGCTAGCTGTGGTGTATGTCGCCTTATGATAGACCAGGAGTTGTTCCAAGAAGATTAAGGCTTTGTAAACTGCGGGAACACTCCGCCTCAAATGACTATTCCCTTATCTCCTAAGCCCAGAGCTACTGTATGCCTCGCACAGACTTGCTCTATGAAGAATAAATGTCATTGAAATTAATTTTGCCAGTCTTGAATTAGGTTGTGACTGTAATCTTTTGCTTCAGTCAAAATTTATGTCCCTAAGAATTCAATTTCCTCCTCAGCCTCATAAGTTGGAATACAAAGAGTGATAGGCCTTTATCAGTAGAGTGATTTGAGGACTTCATTAATGATGACTGCGACTTTCAACTCATAATATTTGATTCTGCCGTAATCCTGAAAGACCATGCTTTTGTACATGTGGTAGCTTCACATCAGAAATAGCACGTCTTTGAAAATTTCATTGCCCTCTCTTGCATCTTTGGAAAACAGACCCGGATTTTGGTATGCTGCTCCATGAGTAAGATGTAATAATTATTTACAATGCAGAATTAATTAGAATGACATAATTATTTTATGTGAAGAAATAAATCTTTAAATAAAATGATGCAAAAATTAGTCTCCACTAATTCCTATGAAAGCAAAAATTTTAATTTGTCTTATCATTTATCTCTAGCGGTGAATAGTTGGTTATATTACGTGCAATATTACCTATGTGCAATATGCCTGTTAGTGTAACTACTTACTCGTGGTCTCTTTTTATACATTATGTTTTGTATATACCGGATATTATATTATGTCTGTATTCTTTTTTATATATTTGCATTTTCTTACTCTTTGCTGCTGTAACAGTGAAATTTCCCCATTGTGGGACAAATAAAGGTATATCATATCTTATCTTATTGAGCAGTGAATAGTTGGTTATTTGGGTATCTGGTTATATGGTTATGGCTTGTTACTTAATAAACTGTGTAAAAATGGCAAAAGTCCAGACATGACTAAAGGAGTTTTATATTGCCAAATCATCGCTGAAACCATTTAGAAAACTATGCTTTCTTTAAAAAAAAAAGTAAAAAATGTGCTTATTACATTTAGTTTATAATTATCAACATTAAAAAAAATTAAAAATAAAATAAATAAATAAATAAATAATAAATATTGATGACTTTAGCGGTGCACTTATATCACTATATTGTAGCATTGCAACTGCACTATATGTAGATTATGCATATTTGTACAATATGTGTAATTGTAAGGTGGCATGTGTTACTAACATAGAATAGAGCAGTGTCAAGAAATGAGGAATTATTTCAGGCTTCTGAAGCCTCATGTGTAAAGCTTCATTGAGGTTGTTAATGAACCCATTTCTTACAACATTATTGCTCTGACTGCAGTATTGTTGGCAGCATTTAGCTTTCACGTTAGAACTTTTATATACAATAAATATAAAAAAAAAAAATATGTATATATACCGCTACCCCTTTAAAACATCAGGTATTTCTGACATAATACTTAATTGAAGCACCTTTTGGTTTTTATTACAGCGCTGTTTGGTTAAGAGTCTATCAGCTTGGCACATCTAGACTTTGGAATATTTTCCCACTCTTCTTTCTAAAATGTTCCAGATATGTCATATTGCCAGGGACTCTTCTGTTTATGGCCCTCTTTAGGTCAGCCCACAGAATTTCCATAGGATTTAGGTCTGGGCTCTGGCTGGGCCATTCCAGCACATTAATCTTCTAAATAAGATTTTGACAGAGGTTTGTAGACTTTTTATATCCACTGTACATTCAATACTTGCAGAAAATTCATAAAATTGCATGCTGTATGGGGCAGTCAGAATTATCTAATTCTACCTGTACAAAGTAAACATTATTTGCATCAATAATATTGTTTTGTTGCAGTATTTCAGATTCTCTGTTTCCTGAAACCTGCAGTCTTATTTGTATGCGGTACGATTTTCAGCTCCCTCTCCCAAGCCTGAGCCAGATTGAAAAATAGTCTGCATTTTCTTGATAGCCCATGTGGATGTAGGGTATAAATGGCTAATGAATTACAGATGAACATTGACGCAAATTAATCTTCCTGATGTCCCTGGGTTATATGGCAACCATTTAAAAGTTTAATCAATACGCTGAAGTTGAAAACATGCAGGTGCTGCAGTTGTTTGGTGGTAATAAACATCACTGGGAAATGGGGAGGCTTGAGCCCATTGCATGCATCATGATGACAGTTATTTATATTTAATGGAGCAAATATTTTTTATTGAAAGAGTACAAACATCAGCTTAAGTCTATAACATATGCATTCAGCTTCCTTCTGAGAACTCTAACAGATTACTGACATTTTTGCAGCTAAAGACAGACCTGCTTGTCATTCTGGCAACTTATTTGATTCAACACAACATTTCTATCCAGCACCAATCTTTCTGTCAATATCTGCTAGGAACCTTCAGCTATCAGTTGATGAGTAGCTTGCCTTCATGGAATGCCTTTGTGGTGGTCTTCCAGTCTTACAGATTTGCTCTGTGTAACATCAGACTGATCAGACTATGCATGTCAGAATATACACACCTTCTTGTAAAGGCACTCATCTTCTTGCTGTAACTCACGGTTTGCTCCCGCACCAGCTTTCACTGTCAAGCCACTGTCGAACTGTAGATTACTTCACAATGCTTAAGAAATGTCTGAAGATTCAGTTTTTACTTGATCACATCAATCTATCATGTGATTCATCATCAGATTTAGACTGAAAGTAGCTCCACTGTAGCTGCATACGGGTCCATTTGACCTGAAACCCTACAACTCGTCACTACCTCATTTCCATCTTGATTGAATAAGTGATATTATCCTGGGTCCTAAATAATCCTAAATCTGATAAGCTCCAACTTTTTCCCTCATTATAATCTTTCCTCTCTCCTATACGAGACAGGAGAATACAGCTGCTCGATGAATATGTATTTGAATATTTATCTCAGTGGGTCGCTGATATTTATTTGCCAGGCCTGTGACTCCTGAAAGACCTCTTGGTGGTCGTAATACAGCACAGAGCACTGCTGTCAGGAGCTAGTTAAAAATAGCTTTCGGCAATGCCAGTCATATCTTACGTACACAGTGAAATCATCATGGTGTAGGAACTTTAAATGATGGCATAAAAATAATAATAACAATAATAATAATGCCAATATTCTAAACTATATATATATATATATATATATATATATATTGTCCAAGCAGAACAGAAAGCTGAGGCTGCAGTGGGCAGTTAAAGATGGGATAAATGTAGCCTGGTCGGATGAGGGTCAGAAACCCTCGATGCAGTATGAATCCCTGGACTCAACCTACTTAGTTTCAACTGTCCAGGATGGTGGAGGTATAATGGTGTGGCAATGTAATGGTATAATTTTCTTGGCATACTTTTCTCCTGACCACGTGCATCCCTTCAGAGCCACAGTTTATACATCTCATAATAGCTCATAGTATAATATAAAAATTAATAAGGGAACACTTAATCAAACCAGTGCTGTGGTATCTGCTACCAATATCCTACGAGTTGTGAGGTGGAGCTTCAATGGATCAAACTTGTTTGTCCAGCAACTTGTTTTTCCAGAGATCTGGGAACATTGGAGGCTAAATCATTACCATTCCTGACCATTTTCTGAGACAGGGTGCATTATCAAGACTTTAATTTGCTACATCTACAGTTATATATAGTATAGAATTTGCAGTGAAAAGAAAACCCAGCCCACTCCTTTAACCTACTGAAAGATGTCACTGTTAATGGGAATGCTGTTGCTATGAAGAGGTGTACTTGGTCTGCAGCAGTGCTTAGGTAAGTTGTACATTTCAAACTAACACAAGTCCACGTAAATGCCAGGACCCAATATTTCCCAGCAGAACATTTCCTCACACTGCCCCTGCCAGCTTGTCTTCTTCCCATGCTAGTGCCAACTTTTGCAGGTCAGTTTCATTGATTCATATCATGTTGAAAAACTCTGAGAGTAAGCTTGGTTTGAAGCTTAGTATTCGCAGCTTATATAACTTAAGTGCCTTAGTGACTACAACAAGCCAAAGCAAAATTAGAGGTCATGCTGCTCTCAGGCTCTTGGTGTATGATTGTGGAGAGGGCTGTAGAGTAGGTGTAGAGGACTCCTATTGTTTGCAATCAGCTCTGAGAGTGATGAATGAAGATGATTGTGAGGTTGATAGATCTACCTTCCCTCTCCTGACAATGATCTCATTCTCTAAAAACCACAAGGTACATCATGATAGCGACTATATATATATATATATATATATATATATATATATATATATATATATATATATATATATATATATATATTTGTGTCAGGGAGGGAGGTGGATATATATACACAAAGACAGACAGAAGAATCTACAGTGATTGATCTGTAGGATCTGCATTACGATCCCACAGGCTTGGCCAGGCCTGTCATTTTTCCATTCATGTCTTGTGTAAGAAATACCATGTGCTGAATTCTGCATGTCTTTCTTTTTCCTCTGCCTGACATGTAAGTATGGAGCTGCCAGTTAACTTTACCTTCCAATATACATCCAGTTAGTCTGGAGGCAGATGACACTCATACAGACTTGATTTTTAAACTGCAAAAATTTAAGCAGCAGTTACTTCTCTAAATTCTCATACAGCTTTCTTACCATGCTTAAGCTATTAGCCGAATCAATGCTTTTTCTTTTCAGACCGTTCAAACACTCCCTGACCACAACTAAAACATCCTGTACACTCATAATCACCATTACACTTTCATCCAGACATGCTATAAATTTAAACAGAAGACTAAGAAACTCAGATTTTTCAGTACACTTAAATACATGTGCGTTCAAATAACATCAGGTGTTGATTCTTGCTTATGAGTCTCAAATAGTTCTAACACTTAATCCACCATTAAATTGAGGTCATGAGTTCTAGTTTTTCTGGTTATTAATGATTTGGTCATGATATGAAATGTTCTGCTTTTTTTCAACTTAGCTTTTTTATTAAAAATATGTCTTCTGTGTTTTCTGAGGTTAGCACGTAATGGAGGGTCCAGGTGCAGGAAACTGGCTGGGTGTGCAGTATGCAGGGTTCTCTGCACTGTATCACACTTTACAATGACTGCCAGTTTACGCTGAACACACTCTCCTTGTCTCTGGCCGAACCATGTTCTTTCTCCTACTCCACACATGGCTTTCAGTGTGAAGCTGCCAGCAAGAGCGAACATTTCACAGACCTGCTGTCTGTCCATTGCTGCCATGAAAAACCCGAGCGTGATAAACCTCTAAGCCGGCATCTATTCAGCTTCAGACTCCATCATCACCAAACACTGAGCCTGCAGCAACTCATCAATCACAGAGCTTTTATTTATTACTGTATTTAAACAAATGTCGGGTTCATGAGTTTTGGCTCCAGATGTAATATAGCTGTGTCTGCCTGTGTGCTGGGATTATTCACTTGCGTCATATGGGCTGCGGGACTGCAGGAGATGCATTGCAAGAAACGATGCTCTACACAGGCCAGCTGTTGATGGTGGGATGTGATGGAACGGTGCTCACAACTTTGGCAGAGTTAAAGTTTTGAAGTAATATGTAGAAATAATGTAATGATATTGTATTCATGCAACTCAAGGAGAATATATTATAGGACACAGACAGAAAAAAAAAAACGAAAAAATGAAAAAAGAAATGAAAAAGATGTTCTCTGAAGGAAACTGCTATAATTTACAGAGCTGTGGAATTTAAGACACACATACACACACACATACACACACATACACACACACACACACTCAGACAGGTATGTGAATACGGACTCCTTATCTGATCTGAGAAGACAGCTGCTCACACTTCACTGTTTAAATCACTTCAAGTTGCTCGGACAACAGGAATGAATGAGCGTCACTCCTTTACAAAAGTCCAAATTTAGACTGAGTGAGCTTTTCCCTAGGCCTCTGGGTCCAGCATGTAGTGCGTTCCTCCAGCCGACACGAACAGGTCCTAGCACTAACTCGCTGAGAGAGGAGCACTGAGCACCACACTGCAGCACCATGTCAGACAAGACACTGCTGCTGGATGGGTGGCAGAGAGAAATGGTAGAGAGAGGGAGAGAGAGCGAGAGACAGGAAGGGAGAGAATGTCAGGTTTGGTTAGGATCCAGGCTGGTGTTAGAATATGCTTGGCACTAATATGCCACCAGTATCTGTATCCTCATCTCTGTTGTGTGTCAGTGGGCGATGCAGAGGCCTGTCTCTCGCCTACTCTGACGGTGTCTTTTCAGATTATGTTGGCGCTCCGCTCAGAGCGCTGCCATCCTTCGACCATCACTCAGCCGCTGTGTTTGAAGCCTGCCCTTTTTTTGTCATTAATGCACTTGATGTCTATTTAAAAACTGCAGTGAGCGTGGTATCTGTTTTCCTGTCAGGAGATCATTGACAGCATTAATACCACTTGTCCTTGCCTCATTTACTAAAGCGCTGACACCTAGTCGCAGTCTACCACATCCATCAAATCTCTCTCTCCTTTCTCTCTCTCTCTCTCTTTCTATGTCATTTCTCTCAGGCATTTCAGGATTGTCCTGTTTTAAAACCTCTCTCCCAGGATATGCATTCAGCTCAAGCAGTCTCACTGAATTGAAGGAATGAGGAGGACATTTTATAGCAAATCACCTAACTGGCACCTTTTTGTTTTTTTTTAGCCAGGAACTGTCTGTTTTCTTGTGAGGGAAGAATGTATGACATAGGCAGAGTTCTTCCATTTTAGCCTCATTATACACAGGAAAATCGTATTGTTCAGGATTTTTAGGTAAGAACAAAGTAAGCTGGACAATAAGATTGCACAAAGATGTCACTCCAAGCGTCTAGTTACTACGTGAGTTGATGGAAGATATGGGGCTCTGGAATAGTCAGGAAAAAGAAGGAGCAGAAGTTTTACATGCTTTAAAACATCATGCTTGTAGTGTGTGTGTTTTCACTTTGAATGCTTAGATAAATCTTTAAACAAAAAAATGTATTCAAATCATTAGACTATGATACCATGTTTGAAACAAGACAGATTGTCACCAGTGGGTGAATCAACCTCTCAGCGTGATCTGTACGCCTGCTGTTTCTGAAGAAGGGTATATCCTTCTGTCTCTGCCTTCCTACAGTCTGTCACAGTCTACACACACACACACACACACATAAACACAGACTCATTAGAGCCGCACAATTTAATCATTATTAACAGCGAGTAGGTTACGTGTTCACAATATGCTCGGCTCTGAAATTCCTCTAAATTGAAAATTTTAATAAAAGATTTTACACAACGTTCAGGTCAGTCCATTCACAGTACATAACTTTCTTCTTTACAGCTGCAGGATGTAAAACTACACGCAGAGGTATGTCCTGTGCTACGTCCTTCTCAACAGTGAGAATGAATCTAAGAACTGACTGAGAATTCAGAGCTGCATCCCAAACCACATTCTTTGGATTAAACAGCATCTCGTCTAAGCAGCGAAACTACCTGTTAGTCTCCAGCTGTCCTAAATTATCATAACTCTCAATCAGATTCACACTGACCAAGAGAGAACAGAAGTGTTGATCAATCGCTCTTACCCAATATACACATAACTCCTCAGTCTTTTAGCCAACTAGCTAAAACATTATAATAACTGCCAAATAATACTAATGCCCCAAACAAAGCTTCCCACCACATTACAGAACAAGTGATTGCCTTTTAACAGTTCAGCAGTTAAGATCCAATGCCATCATGCATGAATCCATTTTCCTCTTACAGTACAATATTAGACTTATTCACATTCTTGTTTGATTTGTTTACATTCTCACACCCTTTCTTTCTATCTCGCTGATTGGCTGCAGCTCCTGCCAGTCACTGTGTATTCGGTCTTTCTTTAACTGAGGCGTGATGACAGCTGAAGTATCTCTGTATGTGTACAAAATTCACACTATTTCTAACCCAACAGCAATGACTATGAATTAGTATTGCAGACTTCAGCACAGCTCAAAGCTCACGAGCATCATATTACAAATATTTTTTGTTTCTTTCATTCTTTTGTTTGTTTTTTCATTTAAAAAAATCCTGTATGCTATAGTTCTATTATTTAAAAATTTGGCTGCCTCCAAACATGAAAATGAAGTATATTCGGAGGCATAGGTGCAGCACAGTCATTTGGACAGCTGGTACAGTATCTGATAACAAAATGAATTCATTTCACTACATCACCAAAGTCTGGAATTCACTGTGAGGAAATCACACTGCGGCATCTAACAATTATTCCCAAACCTCATTATTTTGCAGGATATAACTTAGAGTTATTGCTGAATACACACGGATTAATGTTCACATTTATGAATACACACACACACACACACACACACACACACACACACACACACAGTAATGTACCCATTTCTTTGGTCAATAGAGAGTAGATGTTGAAGTGGATCTCAGCCTATGATACCATTATAATAATAGACTCTTTACATCTCTCTCTTTCCCTCTCTTACTCACTCACTCACTCACTCACTCACACATACACACACACACACACACACACAGTAGAAGGCAGGTTTTCTGCTGCTTGTTGTCTAGACAGCACCCTCAGGCCAAATGTTGTCTTTCTGGTGTTCTTAGACTTGAGATGGATGCTCTGTCTCCCCTGACACACACTTCATGCCAAAATTTGAGTGAGAAGAAGACTGATTCAGAAGTCTGGATCCTCAGACTTTGACAGGATTATATAAATAGAACAAAACACTGCAAACAAACTAGCATTAAATTTTTTCTTAACAGACAAAATATTAGTTGATCTCGTCGTGAGTATGCAGTGATCATTTCTGGTTTTACTGCCAAAAGAAGTGTGTACGTGTTTTTCTCTATGCTACTAATGTAATGCTTTTGTTCTTCTGTAAAACGTACAGTATCTTATAGACCATGATAAAATGCTCAGGGCCATTAACAGTCCTCCAACAAACAGTGTGGTGAGACAATGAAAGATATTTCTTATATTGTCCTTTTTGTTTGGATTCTGTTGAGAGTCAGATGAAATGATTGTGGCATTACTTTAGATGTAATAAAAAAATAATGGAATATTAAAATAGTAATAAAAAGTTTTATCATAAAGGTGACATATTTACTACCAGCTATTTAGCAGTCTTTATTACATTAACATGTAATTAACTCTTACATATATTATTACCTTAATAAATGTAATAATTCTTTCCTCTTGTGTGGTTTGTAGGAGTGTTTGCTAAGTGCCGTTACATCTACTATGGCAAGCATTCAGAGGGCAACCGCTTCATCCGCAATGACCAGCTCTGATGAACAGACGGACGGGCCGGGACGTGCAGCGGAGCTTTATAAAGATGTCTTCTCGTGTGTCTTTATTAATATCCACATCACCACATGCATTTTAAGCAGCTGAACACAGCCCTCTAGTGCCTTCTGCTGAGTGCGCCATCCCTGCCACCTCTCATCTCTCTCTCTCTGCCTGAGCCGTGCCACTCACACTGACATCATTGCCTTTAAGCAGCCTACACACACACACACACACACACACACACACACACACACACACACACACACACACATCCAAGTGACTGTGTTGACAGCTACTGCTTCATGATGGATTGCCTGATCCAACTGCTACACTCTGCGGGTCAAAGGTCACACCTGAGGCTGCAGTGTGCCCATGAGGACACACAGGATGAGCCCTCCTCAAAGTCAAAGCTAAAGTTAAACACACAGAAATACACATGTGCACACACATACACACACACACACACACACACACACACACTGTTCATTCCACATTCACATCAGTCTGTTTCTGTTTATACAAAAACACAGCATTGTGTAAGACTTTATACACTTCTGTACTTTCTTTTGGAAAAAAAAATCTTCTAAACTCAGGAAGTACATACAGCGATAATCTTTAATTGCTTCTCACCAGTCACTGTTAATATTGTTTGAAAACGTTACTCAAATAATTTGTTCTAAGCAAGTGTAACTATACCAGCAAAAAACATTTGATGAACATGTAATCGTACATTTCTGACTTTTTATTGCCAGATGAAGGGCATTTACAGGCACCTTGCACTGTGGCCTTGCATGTGGTCATGTGTACGTGTGTGTATGAGTGTGTGAGCGTGCATTTGTGTGTGTGTTTGTGTGTGTGCGTGTGTGCGTATGTGTTGTGTGAAGTTGGTGTGTTGCGGGGGCAGATGTTTCCGTGCAGGAGCCTGGAGGAGCTGGGAAAGTGCGTGGTAATGAGCTTTGCTCTCGTTGCTTGGGTCCAGGAGAGGAAAAAAAGAGACAGGCGAGACAGAGCAGCAGGACTGAGGGGAGGGAGAGAAGTCAACAACTTCTTCCATTCCTCCTCTTATTGCCTCCTCATGTGATATGCACACTATTTTAATGACTTGCTCTGTAACTTTTGTTTATGAAAAAAAAAACCTGAAGAGCTTTTGCTGCATTTCAGTAACTGGGTTTCTGCAAATGGTCTCAACATTTACTGGAAGATTTGATACATTAAAGATTAAATATTGGATGCTTTCATTCATCTTCATTCAAATATTTTCTAATCATTTGTTTTGTCTTTTGAATATAGTGTTATATTGCATCTTAAAGAGTGAGCTCTCAGAAAGTAACATGTGTAATTCCATGTGATGTAAACAACAGTAACCAAAGATTTTCTGTTCATTTATTTGAATGATCTCACATCTGTCTGTCTGTCTGTCTGTCTGTCTGTCTGTCCATCCTTCCGTCCGTCTGTCTGTCCGTCTGTGTGATGTGTCTATGTGATGATTCCCTGATGGACCAGGGCGGACTTTGGTGTCCTGTCGACATGGACAGTGTGTTTAACGTTCTCCAGTGCAGCAAGGCAGGTGGATTTGGAAGTGAAAGAGAGCGTATGAAGGCAGAGCACATTGCTCTCCATCCTCTGCTTGCTCTCAGGAAAAGTCCACACATCACCCAGAGAAATGCTGCTTGTGATTGTGGGTCAGATGCTTTGTGTATATGTGCCTTTGTGTTTGTTATTCCGAGTGTATGTGGATGCATAATGTGCATATTGTTGAGATTGTGTTTACACAATGGTTTTTGTAAGTGTGTGTGTTTGTGTGTCTCCTTGGTCCTATGAGACTACGCCTGTGCACTGCTCCTGTTGTGCTGCCTGAGAGCATGGTCACTAGTGCGGGCGTTTCTAAATGACAAGGTTTATTTGTCCATGTTGTGATATGTTCACAGGAAAGTGCCAGTGACAGCCAGAGGAGGCAGGAAGAGGGAGCCACAACAAGTCCTCCCCCCTCCTCAGCACACAAAATGTCATCTCTTCCCTGCCTGGCTCACCCAGCCATCCCCATGAAAAGAACAGACATTTAAAACTTTGTGACATGTGTCAGAGACGCTGCCATTGAGCCAGTGCCGCTGATGTAGCCCGAATTGACAGCAGCGGAGCCGGCGGAGCTGGCTGGGGGACGTAGCAAGTTTGGTGAGTGTCACTTCCCATCCTCGTCACGGCCTCGTCTCCAACAGCTCCGCAAATATAAACAGCATTAGGAGAGAGGCGCAAGTGCAGAGGGTAGACATATGCTGCCACGCATGTGTACTGCGTGTGAGTGAGAGAATGCGCGGATGTGTGTGTTGTGCAGGGGACACAGGATAGGGACTAATTAAGGAGCGAGAAACAGAGCGTGCACTAGGCACAGGCTGTGACCCAGGGGAATGTGTATGCACGGCTATACAGAAAGTTCCTCGCTGGAGTTGCGTAGCACCAGTGACGAGCCCTCCAGATAGGTCTCAGGGCAGAGTGGGAAAAAAAGAAGATGGAAAAGTGTACACTAACTTCACAAACGGGAATGAGAGTAGTCTCACATGCTAATCTCAATTCACTTGTGGAGCTTAAAGAGTAATGAAATGTGGCGATGTGTTTAATGACTTTAAACAGTTTATGATAGAAGCACAGTAGAATGCTAGTGATGTCTAACATTTCTCTTGTTGTAGACGATCATATCGAATGCTTCTGGGAGCTTGACAGGCAAAGCTGGTGGGTGTTGCTGATGCAGAAGACAGTGTGAGCTGACAGTGTTCCCATTACAGCATGTTCACAGAGCTCTTGCTCCAGTGCAGGCCTGTATAGAGGGTCTTAGTAGAAACTCAGTGGAAGCCCAGGGCTCCACCACAGCCCACTTTCTCTTCCGCTATGATCCCAACTTTCATTGCGGCTGCCTGTCAGAGCGGCTCTGGGAAATCGCCCCTAGTCATCAGTTATTAGGCTCCACTCTTTGAGTGATTGACAGCGGCGAATGCAAATCAGGCGCATGAGAAAGCGCTTGGCACTGTATCAGTGATTGACAGCCGTATGCTGATAGCACGCTAACTGGATGAGAGAGAGGTGAGATGAGGGTCTGATCATTCTCCTGAGCTCGCAGTCTCATCCTTTACTGCAGACACGAGGAGACATTAGCTGAGGCAGACAGCCCGGGAAAGGGCAGGCACAGAAAAAGAGCCTTATTTCCGGCACGGTTTCAGATGAGTAGCATTTGTCATTGAGGGGAAGATGGTGTAATTAGCTTGTCAGTCTACTTTAGGCTGAGCTAGCTTTCGCTGGTAAGAAAGATGGACGAACTGCCACGGGAGTTGACAGCCAGTCGATAATGTGGCAATTAATGTCATAAATAATTCCACTACCAATTATATCAGAATGGACTTTGTGCTTTAAAAAGAGAATAGTGTTCCCTTATCATTTCCTCTATCAGCAAGTACTGCCATAATGTGTCACCTAATTATTTCCCTTTAAACACCACAGCACAAATATGGACTTTCTTTTCAAACATATTTCTAGGGCACAGAATTCAAGGAAAGAAAAAAAAAACAGCTGCCTGTAATCCAGGCCTGTATTTGTGTGTTTTTAAGCTGTTGTTTAGGACGAATGTTGTTATATAGTGTCAGGACCTGGATAAAGCTTCACCCTAATACAGTTTGACAGTATAGGCAGTATTGTGTAAATCAATTTCACTTGATATTTTAAAGGTTGCTAAAGCCTTACTAACAGGCAGCGTATTGATTCAGCGCCCATCTCGCTCTGTGGGAAAATATTGTTTCTCATCACTTACTTCACCTCTAAACTCAAGGTAATGATATTCCACAATGCATTTAATACGAGAGTTCAATTCTCCAAGAAGAAAGCTCTGATTTCTACATGATGAGCTTTACTGTTCAGCGTGTTTTGGCTAAAGGCATCTGTACGAGCGTGAGGATTACTATAAACACCACATGGGTCTGATCTTCTCACTGTTTTTTCGCTTAGCTTAATCCACATAAACACAAACAGCTTCTTCTTCAGAATTCTCGTTAAAGGTCGAAATGGCCGAGCAGATCAAGTGAACTCAGCTCATGCAAGGCGTCAGTAATGTTGTGTAAAACAGTGCTAAATGCATTAGATGATGGCAGTAGGTTTAATATATAGTCCAGCCAGCGATGACTCAAGGTCACTTCAGCTTCCTCTACATAATGCATGAATCCCCCGTCTTCGCAGTCTCCAATCATCCACACCAACCTTGGGATGAAAATTTTACTAAGTAAATCAGTGAACATGCTGGCATTTCTATTAACCTCCAGTGTGCAACTGACAGAGTGATGAATTATGCAAAATAATAACACATCCCAATAAATCAGCTCTACAACTTGAAGGTGAAATGAAACTCAACTGGCTAACAAACGGTGTTATTTTAAATACAGAGTTCTTTTATGTGGAAGTTGAACTGATCAGACTTACTAATCCCCAGCAGCTTGCTATGTATGGAGTCTGCAGTTTAAATGAATGATATAAAATACTGAATGTGAAACTACTAAAGGATTCCCAGAGCTTCCTGGTTCAAAGCTGTGGATTCATGTGGACTCCTGTGGACACTAGGAGTGGTTTTATATTTGAATGCAATCTTTCTATTACATCATGGTTTCTATTAAATAAGCGTATTGAAATCTGTATTTAGCATTTTTTGGAAGCTTCAGAACTTTGTGGCAGTCAAAGACAAAAACTGTCTTTAGTCTTGAGAATGGAGGACAATGGAGGTTTCTTGGTAAAAAAAAAATTTCCGATTTTTTTTTTTTAATTAATGTCAAGAGAGAGAAAAGGTGACAGTGAACAACTGTTAATAGTTGGTGAAACCCAAGTGATAACAGGCTCTTACCTGTTTTGCAGAAGTTTCTTTATTATACATAGCTCTGACTGGATAAGATGTTTTATTTCATACTTATGCCATGTGCTTATTTCACTGCTCTAGATTTACTTTCCTCTCTGCTGACCTTTCCCACTAGTCTCACTATAATTAATGTATAATTTATAGTATTTACTAAATTATAATAAGTAATGTCTATTTTATTATACTTAACGTGTCATGTCCAGATTGTAATCAAACACCACTTAATTCTGATCTATGAAATAATGCTGGCAAAGTATTGTGTGGATTGCATTTTCTCTCTTCTTGTACCGATGTTGCTCCAAATGTAATGTATCCAGTAAGTCTAAAGTCTTTTCACATACAGTACTTTCATATAAATGAATAGCACATTTTTTCTTTCATTTGGATCTTTCTGTTGTCCAAGGGTTTAAGGCAATGTTATATATTTTATCTAAATTTTATTACCTTTTTTTATATACGAGGGTTAAGCATCCTGCTCAGGGCCTAATAGTGACAGCTTTGTGGACCTGGGATTTGAACTCACAACCTTCCAATCAGTAGTCCATGCCTCATGTAGAATCTACAACCTTGTGCTAGTGTAAAAATTTATCAAAATTTAGTTCCTGGGAGTCAGAAATGAATACTGGATAATAGAAATAATGACTCTGCACAAGCAAATAAAGTGTAATCTTTTTTAAATTTTTTAATGATCTAACTTAAGGCTTATTTATGGCTCGTTGGCCAGCTTTGCAACTGTGTGATTCTACACAGAATGTTATTTGAAAGAACAAAAACAACCTGGTCTATCACAGCCTTAAGACTCTATTAAGTTTTGTCTAAGCTTTTTGTCTAAGTTTTCTTGTGTGATGAAAAGTCCATGAGGATTAGTAAATGTCTGTGTGGTCTATTAGGCAGATGACTAGCTGCAGTGAGTAATGCTGTGTGCTGCCAGCTGAGAGCTCGGCTCGGTTTTATCCAGAGCTCCAGTGGACTCCTCCAGCTTAACATCTGTGTCTCCAACAGGGCACAGAGCGATGAGCCCCCACTGATGGAAAAGATCAGTCAGTCGGATGAGGCTTTCAGCAGCTGGCCCACAGGAAGACATTGCACCGTGCTCACAGAGACACTGAGACCATCTCATGAATATTATGTATTATGTAGGCTTACTGAGGGAAAAGTGTTAGCGCCGAGTTTCACTTTGATGAAAGATCATGCCTTCCAGGGAGAGTGGATCCAAAAAGAAAAGAATTACGTACGGCAGAAAAACACAATGCCTTTTTGTTCCTCTAATTCTGTTAATTGTCGCAGGTAAAGATTAAGTGCTCTTGTCCTTTTAATTCAGCATCAAATGATGTAGCAATGCCTCTTTCTCTTTATGTCTGTCTCTCTGTAACTTTCTCTTTTCTCTCTCTGTTTCTCTCTCACTGTGTCTCTGGTGGAGAGGAGGATTGAGTTGTCATGTAGCTCTAATAGGCAGCACAGGGAATCATTAGTCTAGCTCAGCTCTCTGACTGATGGGCATTTCACTCCAATCATCAGAGCGCACTCACACGGCCGCCACTATTGACACGGTGTCAGAGCTGAGAGGGGATGGCTTAATCAGGCGCGACACTCTCAGCATTGATTTGACAAGCGGCCGTAATGACCTTCTTGTTTTTGTAAAGGATCACTGTTTATCTGGGCTGGCACTGATGTGCCGAACGTGCCGCATCGTCATGGAAACTGTTATCCGGACATAGCCGGGCCTCTGGAGGGCACAAGGGAGTGAAGGGGGCCACACTGTTGCCACGGCAATAGCTCCACCTACCTCAAGTGATGTCTGTCCAATATAGTCCTGTTTCCTTATGTCAGTCACTGTGCAGATCCTTAAACATTCAGATTTCTGCTGTAGATGAAAGAGCTGCAGGAATTAATTCTCAAAGTTGACACAGTAATAACAAATCCTGTTCAGCATATTTATTGACAAAAGTTAGAAAGTTAGAAAAATAGAAAGCCGAGCAGAAAATATGATTTCTGAATTTATTGACTTACCAAATGGGCCATAAGGCCTTTTCTGTTCATGCAGAATAATGCCTAAGGACTGCCATGTTGTTCAGTGTCTGCGCTCTGCTGCCTCACTCTGCTGTCAGTGCCTGATTTGAAGGACATGCTCAGAATGTATTCCTACCTTATTTACAGTCTTGTATTTGACAACACCTCACCTTGTTTGTGTTTGACCTTAATTCAGAAGAAGCAGGTTATTTTATGGCCGTAAACATGCCTTTACTTAAGCTGCTCCCGCCAGGTTATTTACAAAAAGAGCTGAGGATGAGGCTGCTGTCAGCGTGTCATGATAATCAGCTACCCACTCCTCCTCCTTCTCCTTCTCTCTCTCTCTCTCTCTCTCTCCTTCTCTCTCTCTCTCTCTCTCACACACACACACCCATAGTGCATGTGTCAGACACTAAATATTATTGGCATGCTGACAGGTCTGAAGCCACAGCTCACTGTGTAAAATCGTTAATAAGCAGCATGATGGGGCCACTTCATCCCAAGGTGAGAATCTAGAGCCCGGTTTTCATCCACAATTATCCAGAGGACACGACAAAGGGTCCGTTGTGAGATGATTTCAGCCTGAGCGCTGTTGTGTTTTGTCTCTGATGTGGTGAGAGAACGTGAGAGAGAAGGAGACACACAGTGAGGAGAAATGAATCGTCCATAAAATCTTTTACCCCAGGAGTTAATGCTCTACAGACAAACTGCTCATGCAATATTTTGTTTGGTAAAAACACAAGTTAGTAAGATATAAACAGATTCTCATGTAAACTTTATCAGAGTTGTGTAACACATCTAACAAATGTGAAATATCTGCATTGTTTAACACTCGATAGTGTATATACTTGAATTAATATGGTGTCACACTGTATGTTGGTGGTGTGCTTGTGTTTTATCAGGAGCGACTGAGAGACTGAGTCTTGCATGGTTACTTTTGGTAAACATACTGCCAAGTTAAATGGTTGATCAATCAATTTCACTGAAATCGATCTGAATCAGTTCAGCCTGTGTGAACACAGAGGGAGCCACTTTATCGCAAATCAATCATTCTGAAAACATCTCACAAAGGGGCCGGTTCTTACTAACAAGCCATCAATTTAAGCTGGTTGGGTGCCACCTTTATCAGGCTACAAATCAGAAGTGCAACCAACATCTGCTCTACTTCCACCTCTCTTTATTGCAGCCTGATTCGAGGGTCAAGCTCATTTTCATAGCTGGAGGCAACACGGCACGCTATTTGCACATATGAGCCCCATCTGTGATTATGGCCCCAGTGTCAAATTTTACATCCACTTCCATAATTATTGACACCCTTGTCTTATATGAATAATAATAATAAATATAATTCACCTAAACAGGAGATATGTGCTTCAAATAGAGTAAAAAAAAAAGAATGTAATGTTTTCTTTCTAATAAACTGATCATTTGCAAAAATAAACACAGTACCCACAATAACCTAATACTACACTTCTTTGAATTCTTAATAAATGCATTCTTAATAAATTTGGGATAGATAGATAGATAGATAGATAGATAGATAGATAGATAGATAGATAGATAGATAGATAGATAGATAGATAGATAGATAGATAGATAGATAGATAGATAGATAGATAGATAGATAGATAGATAGATAGATAGATAGATAGATAGATAGATGAATTCATTTAACTTAGAAAGCTATGTAGCTCTTTAACATGTGAGGAATAAAACAGAACCAGAGAGCAGGCTGCTTAAGGAAAAAACCCACAATAGGATGATCTGTTATCAACCAAAAGGATTTGCCAACTATTACCAATTATTAATTTAATAATGAATTATGTGGGGGTTTTTTTGTTGTTTTTTTTTTTTTTTTTTTACCATTTATGAATATATATATATAAAGTTGTGGCTCATGCACAAAATAAATTAGATCCTGGTATCACTTTTATATATATATATTGTTTAATATCTCCTTAGAGAACACATCATATTATTTATTTATTTTTCTCAGCTTAGTCTTATATGATGGGGAGCACAAAATAACATATTAGAATGACTGCATTCATCTAAAGATGTGGTTAGAATTACAGTGTAATCTGAAAGAGCTGCTGTTACAGAGTATTGACTCAATTAATCTGACTAATTAATTAAAGAGCTCTGAGGTATAAGCATGGAAACACAATCAGTGGTGATTTACAGTAAAACCTGCTTTCAGCAACCTCAAAAAATGACAGTCATTAGAACACAAATACATCCATTTTAATTTGAGAAAATACAAAAAGAAACATGTACAATTTATGTACAAACTTTTTGTACAAGACAGTATGTTTATCAGCAGGTTATATTTGACAGAGTCAGGTAGATCAACTCAGCACCATCAAGTTCTCCATTTCTCCATTAGCCAAAACAGTTCAAACTCCTTTTTTCCTGTAATGAACAGCCAAATAATTAAATGGAAACTGAATGTTCTGACTTTATTAAAATGAAAATTAAAAAAATAGCAGTTTCAGCTTAGGTTTTAACTTTCAGTTAAGACTTAATTCCCTTAAAGCACATTATTCAATACAGTTTTTAACGTTGTATTGACAGACAATTTTTATAGTAGAATAATAGTCTGAAATAACACTCTTTAACAAGTGGACAGATGATCATACAGACACATTAAACCTCATGTAGTGCCCAGCGTCATTCAGTCAGTGTGTTCTTTTTTTATGAAGTTATATGTATATCAGTAAAGTCTGGCTCTATAGCTGAAACTTTAAGCTCTCTCAGATGCCACTTTTCGCTTTAGTGGGTCTTCAGGCGTTCCCCCATTCAGTTGAACTGCAGCACTGCCTGCACTTGTCCTGGCATGGAGGCTTGCATGGCTTGGATGTTCTCCATGCCAGGAATAGATGCCACAAAAATCCTCTTAATGATTTTAACATCTGACTGGATGATGCTGGGTTAGAGACAACTTCATGGCACTTTAGACAGACTGATATGTAGAGAAGAGTGGTTTCACCTCGCAGCAGGTACACACGTATATATACACACACACACACACACACACACACACGCACGCACACACACACACGCACACACACACTGCACTGAGCTGCTGTGGCTCTTGTTGCACACTGGAGAATATAGTCAAGCTGAAGGACAAGCCTTGTTTATCACTTTGTGGACAGACTTTAGCTGTCTAAAGAAAAAAAAAAGAAAAATCCTAAATCTACTGACAGAGAAAAAAAACATTCCTGAAATCTACTAATTGCTATATCTGTAAACAAATAGTGATAGTGAGCGTTTTAAACAATGACTTAATTACTATAACATATAATTTATTAAAAACTGGCAACATGGAATGTAAACGCTGATATTAAAGAAAATAACAAACTGAAATTACAGTATGACTTTGAAATTAGCTTCTCTCAAAACATTCAATCCTTCGTTCTGCACCATACTTTAGCTTTACATCACACTGCATGAGTTTCATTACAGGAAAAGAATCTTGGACAAAGCCTCTAAAAATGACTCCAGTATATTTTGATTTATGATTCGTTTTAGGTCTGAATCCTTTTTTTCCCCCCCAGACTAGCATGTATGTTATTTAAAAATCCAATTTTACATAGAGTTTACTCACATTTTATTTTAAAGAATCTACTTGCTACAAAGTGTAACATCCATGTATTCACAATTCAAAATCACTTGAGGACAGAGCCTAGTGGGCTGCAATAGGATCAAACTACATCCAGTGGACAAACATTAAAGCTGAGATCCTTGTTCTTCAAAAAATAAAATGTGGCCTATAAATGGGCAGAATTTACACAACATAATTCGACACTAAGCGTTATCATATTTTTTCCTCAGTAGTAAAATTGCTATGTTTTTTCTTCTATCTAGCATTAGATGATGATTAGCTCACTGACTGTCTGTGCCATTTCAAACACAGTTTTAAGTGTATTACAGTTTATGCACATGAAAATATTTCAGCATGTTACTTTATTTCCTGAGACCTAATTTAGGTCAATATCAGTGTTAACGATCAATTCTACCCTGAGAAAGAGAGAGTAGATGCAAGCCATTGGCAATGACCCATTCTCATGCACATTTTCACCATCTACTGTAATTTTCACTTTCAGCTTGGAATTATACTACAGTTTACATCTAATTACGGTTATCAATAGTTTATCTCAGCCCAGAAAAATGAGTAATAGAATATTTTAATTGATATAACTAGGTCCTTCAAAGCAGCTCAAGTATGGAGTATTAAAGTTCTCTCCCAGAAAAGCAGACGGAGAACTGAAGCTGGAACTTTGCGACTGTCTCCTGTAGCATGAGATGGTCAGTACACTTGTCCTTTTTAAAAGCATGATATGTTCTGTTGGACAACAAACTTAACTGGTGTGTACTGAAGCCTTGTTAATATCTATTTAAGATCATTTTAGAAATAAATTCTTCGATATGTATAAAAATAAGTACAAAATGATTATGCTTATGTGGATAAAAAATAACTATGTACGTACAGTATGTATAAATCTGACAGAACACTTCAAGCAAAAATCTGCTTAACATATGTATTATTACGCTTCCCACATGAAGGCTCAGCACACCACCGTGTTCCAGTGTGAAGTGTAGTGCAGTTCAACACAACACACTGTCTAACATTCTCTTTACGTGATAATGACAAACGTGATTGAGCTTTGCTTGTGTAGATTTTTTCGATTCGTGTAATATCGAGGCATCATGTTTGGTCACAGAGAACATCCAAGCACGTCTCTGCCTCTGTGCCAACGATGTGACAGGCAGCGCCATCAGTCAGAAGGAGGAACCATGAATGCCCACTTTTCGCAATATGTGGCATTTAACACAACATTTCAAGTTTCTTTAATTCAAAATCAGACAGAATGTTTAAATATATTTTGAAAGCTCAATCATAGTGGCATTATCACATTGTGAGTGCAGTGTGTAAACCACAACATAGTATTCCTTTCCTGTGCCTTTTCCAAACAACGCATTATGAGCCTTGATTATACACTTTAACAACCGCAGCAACACACCAGCAGTCAAGCATGATGGAAAGACATCAACAAAAGTAGTGCATATCCTGATAATGTATTGCCAATTTAGTAGGGCTACGCTGGAGATGACCTCTTGCATTATTACATGAACATGATAAGTACGTGTACATTCTTGCACATGATGGCCTTCACTGTTTATGTGGATGGAAATGAAATCAGATTCCTGCTCCGCAGGTCCTGGTTGTGTGCATCATTTACTAAAATGAAAACTTCTCCACACAAAGCAGGACCCTTAAGCAACTCTTATCACCCTTAACAGTAACTTGTTGTAAGCGAGCCACTCTACAGTCAGCCAGCAAGTTTACTCGCTGTGCTGTGAATTCAGAAACATTCACACTCTTTTTAGATTCCAGTCTCAAGTTTTTCCACTATTATTATTTAGTGCAAAAAGAAGCAGATGAGCGTGCATGTATGTGTGTATAGTGGGGCTAAAGCAACACTTCAGATGAGGTTCTTTGGGTAATGTTAACAAGCTGAAAGACCGTGACCCTCATCCTAGATAACACAAAGCCTTCTGCACAGAGTCAGGTCACTACAGACACAAAATATTGCAATGAATTACAGGAAGTACTTCTTTACTGTTTTAACATAATTTTAAAAAGTGCTAGAGGGCTGTACAATCCTTATTTGATTGTCATGTACATCACTATGTATACATTTATAAATTAAATGTTTCCAAAAGCATGGAAGTAACATTAAAGGTATACACATAGGAGGTCCCTTCTAGTTTCCATTATCACAAAAAAAACCTTTGAGGTGTAAAATGTCAGTGAATCGCTATTATCATCACTGTTTCCACATCACCGCTCATCTTTTACATCAGGATGCTCCAACCCGTCAAAAGCCTGGGATTCAGCATTCATCTTCAACTTCTCTGATCGGTGGAATCAGGCTGCTAGTGGATTTGTACTGATTGACTTGATTGGCCATGTGAGTGCTCATGGGCTTGATTTGAATGTTCCTTGGGTAGGCATTTTCTGGTTCATCTGTAAACCATTTCTTTTCTGTGAGACAACCAGGCAGAAGAGAGGCAGGGGAAGATGGACAGAGAAAAGGACAGTATTAATAGAGTAGAATGAAATACGCTGGCAGTTGAATGCAGCTCTGTTTAAAACACAAACCCTCTATTTATCGTGAAAGGATAAATAGAATTCAACATCCATAGAAAGAAATACAGGTTTTAAGATGACTAACTATTTTCTCTCATGATAATACAGTATAAAAGGTATGTAAAAGCTCTAAGCACATTCAGGACCATAGTATAGACTAAAAGAATAAGGGACATCATGCTGTGTTCCTGTGTTCATTATCACGGTGGCATCAAGTCTGAACTCTGAACATTTTACACTCTAACTTGGTCAAATCTGGGAAATGAGACAGCATGCCAAATTACAGAGGACTTAAGCCATGTGTGGGATGAATTTCTGTCTTCATCCCACAGGCACCGTCATTCCCTAGCACTCATTTCTAACTCCGAATGTAACGTGAAACTCGCTGCAGGCTCAAGAGTGTCAGCCAGCGCAGGCCTGCAGGCTACAGTGTCACAGCACAGGCTTTTGATGTGGTGGAGTTGCGCCTGCGGTGGTGCAACGAGTCAGCCACCTTGCTCTATTCCCCTGAGTTCACTACTGATATTGGCACTCATATTGCCCTGAGACATCCCTCGGCATGGCAAGAGTTAAGAGAGCCAATTTCTCAGGTACTGGGCTTCTCATCATGTTTCCTTTCTTACATTTTGATGAAACTTCTGCCAAGACGAAACGTTTAGCACTTATTTTCCTTGGTTTGGATGAAAAAGTTATGATCGAACCAATCCGAATTCTGGCAAAATCTGGCAATTAATTACATAATGTGGACGAACTAACAAAAATCAGCCTGATTAAAACACACAGAACTTGCACAGATCAGCAAAGAAAGCAAATCTGAGAATACATACATACATGAAGAGAAACGCAATCAAAACGAAAGTCATATATAGATCAATTTCATCAGATGAACTCAGGTATAGAGGTAAAAATTAGAGGAGGATGATCAACCGCATGCAATGCTTGGGTGATCCTAAGCATGACAAGAGTTAAGCAGTTGCATTAGCCAATTGCTTTCAACCTGAAAGCAATAGTGAAATGTAGGCATGACTTCCTTTGAAAATAAAATCAACAGCCCCTCTCATTACAGCGCTCCACAAAGGACATGATTAAAATATCTCACAACAGGTGCTGTATCATGCAGAATCATTAACTTGCATACCTTGGCTCATTCTATTCATCCTTGTTGCACTTTAGAAAAA
This sequence comes from Tachysurus vachellii, assembly GCF_030014155.1. Taxonomy (NCBI): domain Eukaryota; kingdom Metazoa; phylum Chordata; class Actinopteri; order Siluriformes; family Bagridae; genus Tachysurus; species Tachysurus vachellii. The sequence goes on from NC_083465.1 coordinate 13,257,605, forward strand.
GAAGTGGTCTAAGTAAGTTTTACAGTTCTCAAGGTGAGAAACACGTCTAAAACACGGTAACTGACATGACCATATCCTTTATGTTAGGCTAACGTTTAACACCTTCAGTCAAACTTCAGAGGTGTTCAGAGCTTTAAAACAATTTGCACTTTCATTTAACTAATATGCATTTCATGTTTATGTTACACTTTATCTAATGAACAGCAGCATCTTCTGAAATAACAAAGGCTTGAACAAAAAAAAATGCCTTGCTAACATCCCTTTCCTAGCCTAAGGTCCTAGCATATATCTGTCTCTTTGTAAAGGTCCAGAATTGCCAAATAATCTTGTACCAAAACAGTTGTAAATACACAGAGTTTACTAGAGGAAATGCACTTAAACATAAAGTAACACCTTGCAGTTGCAATGTCTTGAGGGTATTTTGAACCCTGCAGAGTTATTCTGTTAGATCTGAATAGTTTGACATAACTCTGTAGGGCAGTCACTTTGGAATATACTCTATGTCCATTTCGGTACACTTTTACTAAATCAACCAAACTCTTGCACCTGCAAGGATATGAGGACATTTTGGATCTCAGGATTGGATCAAATTCAAACAGACTCTCTTAGCAACTCTACATCCAAGCTAACAAATTCAGAACTACAGAAAACACAGCTAACAAACACTAAAACATGGACATGCAATTGCAGCCCTCACACATACAGTACAGTACATAGACATATGAAAATGACACCAGGTAATGAACTTTCTACTCCTATACCATTTTATTATAAACAGACATAAGGACTTAGGTCATGTCAGAAGATGGCATAGCCATAAAAGCCTACACCACTCAAACAAACAAACACACAAGAAGTATTTGTATATACTTTATATACAAATATCTATGCACAATCACACAACCAGATGACTATTCACTGACTCAAAACGTCACACAAAACAGGTATTTATTATAGTTCTATTCTTTGTAGCCAACTAACAATATAGTTGTGTGAATTAGACAAATGTTATAATTACAGAATTTACACACAATTGTGATAGTGAAAGCTTTCACACTGCCCTGGCATTTTACTGCATGTTTATAATGAAACAGCCAAACACAGGCCAGTGCTGCTATGGTCCTGAGATATAAGTGTGTCTGAAATGAAGCAATGAAATAATGAGTCCAGTGTGAGCTTAGAGCAAACATCACATGCACATCACCACAGAGCAAATGCACAAACACCACAAGCAGATTTGGGTAGAAACACAAACATTACACCTTATGTATGACAAGAGCTTACAAAAAGCAATCAACAAGCACACAAACAGAGCACAGACACACGGTATATAGAGAGGTACAGGCTCTTACTTGTGTTTTTCGCGGCTTTCGCGGGTCTTGCTGCTGCGGTTGGGCCGGTTGGTGGTAGGGATTGAGTGAACTGAGGAGCTCTTCTTGCTGGATGAGTGGGAGGAATGGGAGGAATGGGACAGGCTGGTTCGCGACTGACCTGCGTTGTGGTCAAACTGCATCAGGCAGAAGATCAGGTCTGTGGGAACAAGCTCGAACTCATAGGGTGGGTTGGTGATGACATACCTGTAAATGTACAGACACATCTAAATCAAAGGAACAATGCAATTATAATATAATTGAAATGATATCCTTTTCTAACATGGCTAATGAATGTCAGAGAACGATTAAACGATTCCATACTCAATGCATTGACTACTGTAACAGCATACTGAATACATGTAGCGACTGTACATCTCGCTGAAAACCTCACAAAGGGTAATGTTTGGAGTAAATTTAGAAGTTGAGGACAGCTCACCTTTTTGTGCATTGGCTCGGTGCACTTAGGTGTGCATCTCTTAATCTATAGATTCCAAAGCACAGCATGTTGTAGGTTTTTAATGCTTTACAAAACAAGTCCCCATAACAGCCACCATCCTAAAGGAGAGAAAATAACAAATTGTAATGATTTATCATTGGGGCAGAATAAAAAATTCAAAGATGTAATATTTAGTAACTTTAAACTGTAAATGTCATTCGCAACAATAATGATCAATGTTAATAAACTGTTAATGATTGAGCAGAAGACATAGCTTTATTTAGCTCATACATAGCTCACGCTGACACACTCTCTCTATCTCTCTGGACCTGCTCTGCATGTGCAGAATATTTGGTTTGATTTAGCGGGCAGCAGAGGCGTCAGACAGGGGAGCATGTGTGTTGGGGAAAGTGACAAAAGCTGTCAGCTCTTCTTAAGCATTCACTTACCCCCAAGTCTGCAAAAGGGCCATCGTAGAGGGCGAGCTGTGCCACGCGACACCTGTCCCTGTTAGCTAGCGTCTGTGGCGTGCTATATCCTCCACGCAAAGCATTCTCCTCGGCCAACAGTGCCTCAAGCTCCGGCGTAGCCCCTCCTGTCACCAGCGTCCGGATCAGCGTCAGGATATTATCGTTGAAGTACGTCTGCAGAGATGAGGTAAAGGATACGGACAGCAGCACCATTAGAGTCACCATGGAAGACAGCAGAGATTTTGGAGCCATTCTGGGCCTTGTTATCTAGACCCTGAGCTGTCTCTTCACATTGCTCTCCTCACGACGGGAAGAGACACAGCAATGCAATTAAGCCAGCTGTTGTTGTTGTTTTCCCTCCTCTTCAACATTCATTTGATATCACCAGCCATGCTTAACAGGAGAGTGTATCACACAGAATCAGTGGAAATCTGCTTGTTATCAATTATCATTACTGGATATAATTATCTTTCTGGATCTCCCAATTCATTCAGTGAATGAACTCCTCAGAACAACCGCATTGAGGACTTAAGACTACTTGTAAACACATGGGATTACATGGTCATCATGATCAGCCAAATATACATTCTAATAATAAATTTAGAAATAGTTCTGAAAAACAAATCAGTACAGAAAATCTCATGTTATGTGAGGTTTCAAAGGTTTGGTCTGTGGTGTAATTTACATTTTTCTGCATTTTTCTTTTTTCACAGTCCATGTACATACCTGTACATGTGACACATTAATGCATGGTGCTGACAACACAGCACCAGAAAGAGAAAGGCAGGTCTCTTTACCCTGTGTATCTGTGTGTATGTGTGAGAGAGGAGTCGGCCTGAGCGGCAGCAGGAGGTAGAACTCAGACGGTGTATGGAGTGACACCTTTCCAGGCCTCTGACAGCACCATTCAGCTGAATGATAGATGAGAGCTGTCTATTAGCCAGCTTCACCTTTGTCCAGAGTGGAACACACTTGAAGGCTGCTTTGTTCTAACTTCACTCAAAGTGAAAGGCACTAGAATTAAGCCATCATGCGTAAAGTGCGGGTGGGGGAGTGGGGGTTGTCGTAGCGATGGTTGTAGGTAAAGGAAAAATTAAGAGAAATAAAGATGGAGAAAGAGAGGGAGAAAAAGAGAAGCGCGTCTATCCCACTCTAACCAAGATGACATTGCTTGGAGATTAAAGCTTTTGGACACATATAAGCCCACCTGTGTGCCACTGAGTGTCATTAAAGAGAAGCTGAGCACTTATCTTGTTTTAAAAAATTGAATAAGCCTCTTGAAAGTTCATTTCATGACATATTATTTGTGGAGTCTGGGTAACAACTTTCCTTTTGATGTCACTACAGGTGACAGTCTGATCTATGTGGCATTTTATTTACAAACCTCTGCCGAACGGTAACGCTCAAGCACTACATCTCAACAGAGCAGAGCTTTTTATTTTACAATTTTTCTGAGGACTAGATTCAGCAGATCAGTGGGCACCATCATATAATTCTATAATAATGGGAGAGAAAAATGTAACTTTCTGAGAGAGAACCATGTTCAATCCACTGGTGTGTTATTTAAATGCAAACAGAAAGAATATTCAAGAAAAATGCAAATGTACTTTTAGAAAATATACAAATGTCTATAAATGACACACAAGAAATATTATAATTTACAAAACTGGGTTAAAGTCATTCATTCGTTCATTCAATCCTGAAAACTCCTTTAACCTGGTCGGGGTTTTATCCTGATCAGGTGTCTTGTGCATGGAAGATATAAATACTGTGATAAATCGTTACAACATAAACATAAGTCATGCAGGAAATATGACTGTGAATGATCAACAGTAAACTCACAGCGCTCATAAGAGAGTCGAGCACACTGATGGCAAAAGCTGTCCCACAGGCAAAGGGTTGGGTCAGATACAGCTCTGTATCCGGGTCATCATCATCATCTTGGTCCAGGAACTGAACATTTGAATCATTCACTGTGAAAAAGAAGAACACAAATTAGAGATCAGACAGAATGGAAAGAATCGATGAGTTTTAAACACTAGAATATCTAAAGTGCATCTGTATAAAATAATGGTTTTAATAAAAAACTGGGACATTGGACTACTCTAAAGTCAATACTGAGGAAGACTGCATCTGTTAATTATTACATATTCCATATTAATAAAATAAAGAAAGAAAAACCATGCACACTGAATATCATGCAGCCTGAAAAATATACAACTCAAAGAAAACACATCCAACATGTGTGGAACACCACATTACAGCCATGTACTATAAATGACATACTAAAAAAACTAAGAAAAGTTTTTTAAAAGCATTTTCAGCAGCTAAAACTGTGTATGTATACTCTAAATGAAATAATACATGCAACAATACAGGTGAATGGCATAAAAAGTGGGGGAGAAGCTACTCTAGAAATGTAATTAATTCTCACTCAATTCTCTTAATGAAGTATAAGTCCGGCTTACTGTAGCTAACAAGCTTGTTCAGAGGTTTTAAAAGGAATAAAATGAGAGGTGTATTCACAAATACATTTATTTTGGTGTACATTTATTTTCAGCTTGAACTTAAAGTCACATTTCCAGATCATTTTTTTTTATTTATTTTTATTTATTTATTTATTTATTTATTTTATATTAGGATATTATATTTTTAGGATATTTTCTAGAGTAGCAAGTGTTCAGAAAAAAAATGCCCTTAAACCCAGTTCGATTTGAGCACAGCTTATACAAATCTTTGTTTCAGCCTTCTTTAAAATGTATGCTTTAGAGATTAAGGCCAGCTCAAAAATAAATAAATAAAAATAAACGGCTTAAAGGGAAGATTTTATCTGGAGGTTTTTATTTTTTCTTAAATTTGATTTCTTCCCAGACTTCCTGTGGAAGAGAAATGTCAGTCTTTCAGAACGGCTGCTGATGAAAAAGAGCCTGGGCTACAGCAATGAACTGCAGGGAGATGCTATGGAAACAGCCACAAGGACAGACTACTGTAGTGTGATCAAAGGCCTCGTGATGCTCAGAGAGAGGGAGGAAAAAAAGTCCAAAACAAGAGAGTCAATTTCAACCAGAACCGAGAATAAAAATGTGTTCAAAGTGATGCCATGGGAGCAGGCCTTGTCTGCAGCCAGAGAAATCAAGACAAGCCGATGAAGGAGGCTGAGCATCAGTGCAGTGGAGGACAAAGGCACAGCTTACCCAGTTCTGTTATCATTTGTATGTTAGTTCCACTGTTTTTTTCCTGACTGAATGGAACCAAAGGCAGTAGTTTGCCAGGCTTAGCTAATGACGATAAAATGACGTTGAGGGGAGATTGTTATTGAAGCAAGTTCAAAGGCAAGCAAACATGCAAAAACATAATGAGAGTATCATATCAAAAGTGGGATTAGAAATGTAAAGGTACAGTATTTCCTTTCATAAAGGGCACAGTGTCTGTAAGTGCAGCAAGAGATACCAGACATCTGTTCCTAACTGGTAAACAGAGCCTGCCTCCGTAATGTGTGGGTTTTAGCCTTTTATTGCTGGAGTGGAAAAGTACTGTACTTGGAAAAGGGAAAAAAGCAGTTGGTATTATGGCGATCATGGGCAAATGCTTAAAACCAGCTACATTTTTTTTCGGCTCATGAGGTTTCTTGCCATTTTGGCTACTCTAACAGCATTGGGTTTATGTATCTCTGATGTGGGCCTGTGGAACTCCTAGGCGATATCTGATTCCTCTGGTCTTGAGGGGCCACTGGAATTTAAGTGTGTGTGGTGTGTGATGCTTATAGGCCCTTCTATTGAAGTGCACTATAATTGGGTCAGTGGAGAGTTAGAGTGGCCAATCCCATGTGCTTTAGTGCCCTCTGAGATCTGAAACTTTCATGAGTCCTTCTGTCCTGGGAATACAACCAGCGTCATTGTTATTAATAAATGGACCCATTTTACAAGATGCCTTTTGCCTCTATGTAAGTCCAGCTATTCACATGCATTAATGGAAATATTGTTAGGCACTTGACTTTGACCTATTTAAGCACAACAATACAGAAAACCAACAGACACACAACAGAGACACAACTGGAGTAAGACAATTCGATCTCAGCCGTTAGACACTATATTTTGATACTGTAGCAGTGATTGCAGTCACCTAGTTCAGTTATGATTGGGATGTTGGAGCCAGTAGTGACAGACGCCTGGCGAACCAACCCATGCACAGGACTGTTGTCTGGAGACGATCTATCCATTCCAGGAGGTGTAAAACCTGAAGGAGTGAGGAAGGAATAATAGATTAGATGCAGGTAATTGTGTTAGACAATCGACCAAATTCCTGGACTGAATTTTTCCTGAATGGAAAAAACTCTGGTATAAATGCCTTTGTGTGTTGCTGTAAACAGAGACAATGTCAAATATGATATAGAATGAAAGGACCACAGTGTCTGCCTAAAACACTGCACTGCTGATATTCAGCTTTTAGAGGTCAACTGAGACATATTTAGCATTTGCTGCTTTCCATCAGCTGGTAGATATAAATTTTATATGTTGTTCATTTTGTTACCATAAAATTGGTGAAGTGGATCCTGAAAACCTTTTATGTGAAAAAGCGATTCTGAGCCATGAAATACAAGCGTCGGTGACGGGACTATGAATTCACATGACTTGACACTTTTGCATTTTCTCAAGCTGACAAGTAAACACCTTAAATCAGTAATGCCATATGCATAATGCATCAGGCCTGTTTTGACATCCATCATTTAGTGCTGACTAGAGAAAAATGCAAGCATATAGTTTCCTTTTTTGTACAATGGAAAACATAATGCAGGAATAGATTCAGGTCACAAAGTTTTAAAAGTATACTGCAGAATTCTGTGTGCTCACAGAGCCTCTATTCAGCCAAAAGATGTAAGAACAGGAAGAAGACACTAACATTTTGCCACTTTCCCCAAATTTCAAACTGTAAACAAAATAATTCCTGCTTACACATTTGACACATCAAATAAACAATGCCAGTCTGTGTAAAGTTCCCTGCTGAAAACATCTAAACAAATCAGAATAAAAAAAATTTTCACGTCATCTATGAAATTCAAGTACTATCATGGTTAACATTTTCACTTCTTTGCTTGAACCAGCACTGTTGCACAGTGTGTCTTCTGGTAAAAGTTTAAACCACAGGAGAGGTATTACAGAAACAACCTAACTGTGAAATCTTTCTGTATCAATGACAACTAAAGCTAGGATCTCATGTAGGATGCTGATGCTTTTTGCAGAATATCAAATCTAAAGTTTATGTTATAGTAACAAGTCACAGGCATCCTAACCTAGTAAACACACCCTAACTAGTATGCTACTTTAACTTCCATGTTCAGTTTACTTTGCTTGTAACCGTGTATCATATTATCTTGCTTACTATTAGTAAATACCATATGGCAGTACATTTTTTCAAAAAAAAAAACAAAAAAACCTTTGTTACAAATTATTATAATAAATAAATTGGTCGCAGGTTTCATAGCTGATGAAGGATCTTTGTTTCTTGGTGCTAGAAAAAATATTAAATTATAGCTCAAAAAAACAAAAAGGTTTAAGGCTTATATTAAATTGCATTAATTACATTACAGAACATTTTTGATTATTGTGATTATATATTATTTTTATTATTGTAATTATATATTGTGCATTAGTTTGTAAATGTAAATCATCTATCTATGCTATGTGTATAAGCTCAATTTTGATGGTTCCCCATTGCATAAACCAGATAAATAATACATTTCTATGCAATGACAATCTATAGAAAGAGAATAAAAACGAATGTATATGAATACAACTCTAATTATTTTATGCATCCAATTGATAAAATCTTCATTATAATAAAATTTCTGTTCAAATTTTCATTCCATAATGGTATTGATAAATATAGTGAGATAATTTAGATTTATTGATATAAATTCATTTGCTTTCATTTTTTAGTCATGAAAATGATCTCTGTGATTAAATGGTTGTATAAAAAAGACAAAGCCGTAGCCTATGGTTGTAAGAATGCCCCCCCCCACCCTCACCCCACCCTAAGGCTGTAGGAGAACATAATGTAGGTTCACTAACAAAAACACACACCCCCAGGCACTGCTCATTTTGCACTTGTCTGTACCTTTCCCCTGGCAATAAGCTTGCTGATTTAGTCATTTACACCTTTGTCTTCAAATTCAACACTGTGCAGGGGTTAGGCAGTTGGTTACAGAAATGATGCCGGGTAAGACGTTTTGATAAATACATGTGCCCTGTAATTAAACAAATAAAACCATCAATTTGCTAATAATACATGATTTAATAATTTTATGAAAATATGTGCTGGTATTATATACTAAATTAAATATATTGTAATATAGTAATTTATGTAATTTATTTGAAATCAGAACTTATTTAAAGTTTCTTTTACCAAACTAATTTTTTTTCACTATTGAGCAAAAAAATGCTCTTCAGTAGCTCATCACACCAGATGTTTGGATGAATTAATAGACGGAGCAATAATGACAAATTATGTTCCTGTGTCTCTTCCACAAACTGAATGATAAAGGTCTATTATCAGCCATGACGGGGGACGGATTTTTCACAAACGAACAGACGCTACTGTGTTACAAAGAGCATTCTGCTAAGTCTCACACATTTCTCACAAATGCTGTCATTTCAAAGCTTCAGCTCCATCGTTCTCTGCAAAAGTGGCTCCTCAATAACAGTTGAAATCTTAATTGTTCTATGCCAGCTTGTGTGGGCTGTGTAATTTGCGTAATGAAGAGCAGCTGAAGAAGTGGTGTTGCTGATTTGTACTGCCTGCTTAATGATGATGAATCCTGATGGGCACAAGAGGGTTACATGTTTATCTGAATGCATAAACAATCTGTTCAACTCAATTTGTCGGCAAACAAATCTGCCGCAGCCCCACTAATGGAGGCAAATAATGCACGGTCTGCAGTGTGATATTTGGGAAATTTTAGCAGTGCTTTGATTAAAGCAAAGATGATACCACACACACGTATAACCAAAAAATGCAAACTGAAGGCGGACTAATTAAATCAGTGCTCATGAAATAAATAAAAACACACATCACGTGATGTAATAATGCTCCGGGTTCTGTCCCTTAATTATTCATTTCTATTAATGCTTGATTTCTGTTAAGATTATTGTATTAATAACAATTTTGACCCTTTTGTCTTTTAAAGCAGACATCTATCAGTATTGCTGTCAAGCAGAGCGACGCTGCAGAGCTCAGTCCTCTCAGTGGTATGTGCTGAAGTGTCCTAGGCCACTCTTTACCTTGGGAATTAGCCTGCAGGACCCCAATGCTGTCATCAAACTGCATAGATTTGATGTTGAGTGATGCCAAGATGCATTCCTTATCCTGCAGTGAAGCATCGTCGATATTGTTCTGATTGGCTGACAGGATAACGCACATGTCGCAGAGGTTGATGTTTACAGCCCTTAAATCAGCTCGACTTAATGGTGTGCCCTTCAGCAGAGAGAGAGAGAGAGAGAGAGCAAGAGACATGTGGGGGAGGGGGCAGCGAAAGAAAAAAATGAAGAAAAACAAGTTAAAGATTGCGCTTTGGACCGCTAAGAAATTAGTCAACAATCTTTTCCCCTAAAGGCAATGACATTCAGCTGATCTAACTATGCACACAAGAATATGTTCTCTGATCTAAAGGGTAGCCTTTGCCGATGGCAGCATTTTGGCCCCAAATGCTCAGCCAAAGCAGTTTTAACAAGCTCTAAAGCAGGAAGTGTTACACACAGCTAGCATAGACCTGGTAACAGGTGCTTCATTAGTAGTTAAATTGCTTTGCCTCCTCTTGCCTTGAGTAGAAGTGAATGCCTTATGCTTATGCAGTGTACTTACAGGTAAGATGGAGACCTTGGGGAAGTTATGAAGGGTTTCCCATTCTCTCCTCAGATACTCCAGTGAGCCTACAAACACTATGTGCTTCAGCTCATGGTAATGGAAGTTACTTGCTCTTAAAGGCATAACCAAGTTTCGCAGCCCCACTAAAGCAGAAGTGACATCTCCGAATATACAGACCACGACATGTCCACTTAGAACCGTCATGGAAGCCTCACTCCTTGTCTATAGAGAGAATCACAGACAGAAAGCAACACCATCACAACCATACTAAAAGAGATCTATTAAACAACTGCTATATAAATCTAAATGAATGCTATGCACTTGATGGTAGTAGAAGTGGAATGAGACTTTAAGCACTTATAAATAAGGTCTCTGACATAATATATAGTACTAATTACTGTGTCATAATATTAATATATATTCTTTAAATGTTTTTTAAATATAAAAAGTAGACCTGGTCTGTGTGATAGGACCCTTACTGCCTGAGTGGATATGTGCAAAATAAACAATACTATGTGTCTTATACTAACGCTGATTTTTGTAGTCGATGTGTTCATGTTCATGTGCTCATCCCTTTGAGGGAGAAGAAGAATTAGCTGATATAAAAACTTTAGGCCAGATGTATGTATGTGAGGAGGCACAGTGCAGAACTCAGCTTGATATGGCCACAAAATTCGCTCATAAGGCATCTGAAATTAATGTTCAATTTACAAAGGCTGTAGCTCATTACACAAACTGCGCCTGAGAGAGCCTACTACTATGTGCTCTGCGTGAGTTGCAAATTGTGGTTTAAAAGCCCGCGACTAAAGAGAAAAAGCAGTAAGGGAAAGTTCAGTAATAAAGATAATGTGTAAATGAAGTCCTTATTAAATAAAAACCATTGATCTACGAAGTCTAGTCAACAGTTTAAAAGGCACGAATACACGTATCTGATTTCCATTTGTGTCTAAAAAGCAAGATGTGCACAGAATATGTACTTATTAAAAAATAAAACTGCAATGCCATTTTTCTTCTTTAATTTGTTTGATTTCTTTAACAGACGTGTGAAAAATATATCCATGTGTAAGTGACATATGTCCGGGGTTGATAGAGCTTCTTTAAACAAAAGCAGGCCTATGGTCAATAATATTACAAAATGTAATATCCAGAGATAAATATTTGACCAAGGTCCTACATGGTCTCATCCTTCTGTCATAAATTAATATAGCTCCCAGGCACAAACAGATACAAAGGATAAAAGGCTTACATGCCGGTGTTAATGGCTGACAAATCATGTGAAAACCTTGTAAAATGACAATTTTTACATTAAATGTAATGTAAAAATCGAAATAAAAAAAAGAATTAAAAAATGAAAGGAAAACAAATAAAAAGTTTACTATACCCATGTTTGGTAAGAGTCTATCAGCACTTTTAGTTTTTGCAAAATGTTCTTGCTCTTTATTGAAGGAACATTCTGGTTCCATCAAATTGTAATGGCGTCTCCTGAGCACAGTCCTCTTCAGGTCACCTCACAGATATTTATTTGGATGTGGGTCTGGGCTCTAGTTAGGTCATTCTAAAACACTGATCTTCTTTTGGTTAAGTCATTACTCATTGTCATGCTGAAAGGTGAAATTCCTTTTCATCTGAAGGTTTGCACTTAAATCAAACTGGTATTTGTAGCTACTCATGATTCCCTCCACCTTGAAAAAAAAAGCCCAGTTCTGGCTGAAGAAAAACCCTAAATTCATTCATATGATGCTACCACAACTATGCTACACTCTTTGGGCTACAATCTTTTGGTCATGTGCTTTTTTGCACTAAATATTCATTTTGGAGTTGTGGATTATACAGTTGGGAACTGGTCTCGGACCATAACACGTTACAATGAGTAACCAATACTTGTCAGATCTTTCTGCAGCTCCTTTACTGTTGCTTGTAGGTCTGTTACTTGTAGGTCTGTTACTGCAGCTCTTTTACGGTTGCTTGTAGGTCTCAATTATTTAAATGTTCACGTTTTATGCATCTAGATGTGCATTAAGTCAATGTGTGAATGTGCAGTGATTCTCTGGTTGCAAACAGAGAGTTAGATGTGTAATATGTGTGTATTTTGTCATATTACAGAACAGTACTGTACCCACCAGAATGACTTTCTCAATTTCTTTGGAAGGGCACCAGTGAAACATTCCAGTGGAGTCGTATCTCTTCACATTAGCGTCCATATTCTCAATCTGCTCGTTTCCTGGAATAAGTAAAGGGTCATGTCTGTACAGGAGAAGAGGAAAAGAAGGAAGTGAAGAAAATGTAATCAGAGCAATGTTATGATTATTGAATAAACCAAACCATTTAAATGTTCAACAAGCTGTAGTTTTTTTATTTTCTTTGGTCTAGCAGTTTCTTGATTTTCTCAGTTACTAAATTGCAAGCTGTATCTTTTTAAATAAATTCAATTTATTTTAATTTGTCACCGTTGACTGTCCTACATACTGTATTTTTCTTGAAATTGCCTTTTTTTTCTTTTTTTATCAACGAATGCTTAGTTTCACTACACAATCAATAAACCACCATTTATAAGGCTTACTACAAATGTTGTACACGTGTCAAGAGTGCACCTTTTATCTGGTACATTATCTTATAATTGTGACATTAATCAAACAGCATATCCATAATAACCTATCAGCCTGAAGCAGAGTAGGTGTGTGTGACAAGGCCATCACTGTCAGAGTAAATATGTGCTCCCATCATGGTGTGTGTGTGTGCTAGTGACACACACTGGTGACAACGTTGGAGTGGAAGAGAACGAGCCTGAGCAGTGCACTCACTGAGTGGCACCAGAATGGAAAGCCAATTACTGGCTTTTACCTCACTCAGCTTCTGACGTGCTGTGACCTCCACCCCCACCCCTAGTAAAAGCTTTAACAGGGCTGCACTTTAAATATTTTAGGAATTTGCCCGATCTCATTTTGCTCTCCTGAACTGAAGGCCATTAATGTTTTGAAAAGTGTCACGGCCAAACCGGCTAATCTGAAACAGCGTGGCTGGGTTGCTGAAGCTGATCTGGGGCAACAGTGACCATGAAAGAGGTCCTACTACTCTACTCTACAACTGCTAACACCAGAACTAGCATATATTTAGCACATAGGATCACCTAGCTCCCATGAAAGCACTCGAAAGCACTCAGCAATTGCTCTAGCACGGAGAAGCTTTTCTGAATGAATAGGAGCACACTGGTCTGTTATGAGTGCTAGTTTGTTTTGGCAAAGAAGAAAAGCTTTAGAGTTACTGCTAGAGGATGACATAAAAAAGTTTACTGACTAGCACATTTCCAATTTTCCAATTCCAATTTTTAGGATGTATTTAAAGAAACAATACAAGACCATTGTTGTTGATGTATTCAGCCTGCATATCATACATTTCTCTAAGATTCTATCATTTATGAGAGCATTTTGGGAGAGAGACCACAGAATACTTGTCAAGAGGCCATAACACTGTCAACAAAAGCCGACTGAGCAGCCCACTACTGGAAAACGGAGTGGGTCTGAAAGCCTGCCTTTGAGGTAATAGCCTGAGGCCAAACCAAGCTGCTTCCTCTCTGCTCCACAGCTACAGGGTTACATGCTTTTCCTTTTCTGCACCTCCTCTGTGCAGACGTTCACACAGCTTTCACCAATAATTTCCTCAAACTCAAACTATTTGATGGAAACTAGAGTTCATCACCATGATACTGTTGTGGTCTGCTCAGAAAGACGATATCAATCGCAGTTTAGGCAAATTTTAACCAAAAAACAATGGGACAAATTTTATTGGGAAAATAAATTTAATTTAGTACACAAACAAGAAAACATTAATAATTAGCGCATTACTTTATAATATTAACACTGGACTGGAGTTATGTGTTTCTCAGCACATGATCTTTTGGTTACTATATCCGTGTCAGTTAGCATTTATTTTATTATTTATTAATTATATTAATAAAAGAATAAATTAATTATAGTTCATGCTGTTTTCTTTGCCTGTCATCTACTGGACATGCATTTGTTGATAATACATTTTTAATTGTGTAATTTTATGCATGTTGGTATTCACTTGACATGAATTGGCTGAATATTACATCTATCAGGCCTTGTTCTATTACATATCATTAATAACAATGAATTAAATTAGGTTTCTAAATCGCATTTGGTCCGCCCCTATTTTTTGTGTACAGAATAATGAATGATGAAACAATGGCCTTGTTTCCAATATTTGCATAATGAGAGATAATATTCAAGCAATTTCATTTACAATTTACATCTTCTGCATCATTATCAGCAGTCCAAATAAATCTTGTTTCAACTTAAAACAAAATGTACCATTAGAACAGTCTAAAACTCTATGGGAAATAATGCGTTCAAAATAGGAAGCAATGATAAATAACAAAACAAGCTAGTATTATTGCTCTCTCTCTCTCTCTCTCTCTCTCTCTCTCTCTCTCTCGTTTTTTTTTTTTCTCACCAAAGCTCTGCCTGTCTCCTAAGTGAGTTTATTCACTGACATTGCTTTGAAGCCTCCCCCTTTCACTCGACTTTTCGACGCTGTTTGATTGCTGAAATATCACATCAAAAACGTGTCAATTAGCACACTGGCATTGCAGAGATGATATCAGGCTGTGGACAGGTGATAATAACTTTAAAAGCATTTAGTGCTTTTTCACCCCAACTGAATATTTCATTATATGCTACATGTTTCACCGCTCACTCTATGGACCCCTGTCACTTCCATCTCTTCACCATGCTGATTGCCGCTGCACACCTCTGCCAAGATAGCTTCGTCTCAGCACTGTCAGCAAAGCCTGCCAGTCACTGCACAACTCTCTGCTCCATGCCACTCCAAACTAGAAATATGACAATACTGCTCTGGGAGCAGATCAATGCAAAATGCACTGTGACTTCCACATTTAGATATGGCTCTAGTCCTATCAGAAAATGTGCATTTAGTGTGTATTCTGTTAATTCCATTGAGAAAGTGCTGCTCATTGTCTACATGGTACATTTGATTAAAAAAAAGAATAAAAATACAAAGATGGCTTCAGTTACACAACAGAAATAAAAGGTGCCAGGTTGCCTTTAATCCATTCAAACTGAAGGACCTCCAAAGATTTAACCCAAACGTAACACTCTCATTTACAAGCACATTTTAACTACTATGGGTGGGCCTTGTATGTAACTATAACAGTTATGTAATTGTATGTAATTGTAAAAGTTACAACCAGAGCATAAGCTGTACATAGAGCAGGACTAGCTGCATTTCAGAGTGTTTAGCTATTCTAGCCCATCACTTGGCAGTCACTGATTCCCCCAGTCCCTTTCCAGCAGCCTATGAAAGGAGCCTTTTGCTTTGAAATTTTTCCCCATCATGCAAACTGACAAAGGCATGCTTTTCAAAAAACCCACAGCCAATCTGTTGATCATTATTTATTTACGCTGGCCTAGAGGCATAAAAGTATGTAAAAACCATAGCTGGTATATGCTTACAGTTTTTTCCTTCTTTGTTTCTTGTTTGTACAGTAAATTATCCCTAAGGCTACAGTAACAATCACTTATCATTGTGCATAAAACAAATTTCGAGGCTAAAGTATTCAATATATGGTGTATTGACAGCAAAGGCAATGGTTGGAGAAGTGCACACAGGTCTGTATTTGGTAATTTGATGTTTTGCTGCAGGGCGATGACTTGAAAAGCCTACACCTAGAACTGAGAACCTGTCATCCAGTACCCAAGAGCCAGCCAAACACAGAGGCACCCTAAAGCACAGGAAACTTTGGCACTGCTTTGAAGCATTTCAAAACAGGGTAAATAACTCCCAAGAATTATTATCACTCACAGATCAAAGAGAAGATGCATATATTACACTGCAAACAGGGACCATCAGCTCAGCACAGAAAAATCGTTATGAGCTCTTAGAACTCAAAACTCAACATCTTTTTAAGCTACAAGAAGAAAGCAAGGTTGTTATTTTTTTACTTTTTAACACCTTTTTACAGTTTGTTTGAGGGTACACTGAGCTGCGTTGTAGTATTGATCTATTATAAAAGGCTCGTTTGTAAAATCCAATAGTATGTATGTTGAAGTCAAATCCTATATATACATTCTCATATGCAAATTGAGGCATTGTTTTTTTTTTTTTTACTGAAAACTAGAAGTGCTCCTGTAAATATAAATAAAAATGCTTACCTTAAACATTAATTTTTAAACATTTTCCAGAAGAATTTACTAATAATATTAAATTAGGCCACAACTGAATGAGTATGAGTATGTCTTGTCCTGCCTTTCTGAATCTTGCTTTATGATCTAACATGGACATCCTCATCTATGACTCCTGCCTACATTAGCAGAAAGCAAACCCTTTTATCAGTCCAAATCAATTAGCAGCATTAGAATTCCTCCAGACAGGATAAAAGGAAGGTAATATTTGAATTCATTTTTGATTGCAATGATACATCTCACATATGGCCTTAAGTTCCAAAAACACTACTCACTGGGGCTCCTACAATAGATGAAGAGCCTGAGGCTAAGTAACCATACGGGCATCTCTGATTGGCTGCTGCTGTCATTAGTGCCACCGCTGTTTAAGAACTACATGTGGACGAGACTAGGGGGGTGACAGCTGAGACTTTAAAGCAAGAGTATTTTTCAAACAGCTTTTCATAGCCTCTTTCATGACAGAAATATTTCAGCTCTATCATTAAGCACTGACAGGCTGACAGCTTAAACGCCTGAGCCTTAGAGGGCTCCTCTCCTCTCTTTCGCTCCCTCGCCACTCCTCCTACTCCCGCCAACCCATCACCAACCCTCCCGTCTCCCTGCCGCTCTCTCTTTCCTTTTGAAGGCTGCAGGAGCGTCTTGAAATCAATGTCTTACCTCATCACTTTGGGTGAGCAGTTGGGTGAATTTCGCATGCCTCCATTGCGCTGCTTCTTTTTGGGTGACAGCGTTGATGGATGCTCGTCGTCAACTGCAAACACATGCAAAGAGTGTCAGTCTGTGGACGGCAGGGATTGTAATGTGTGCTGGGGATGACATATTAAAGAACACAAAAGGCAACACTCAATCAATCACTGCAAAATAAGTCAGAGGCGACCTCCAAAAATAGAAAAAGAACATCGTTAGTAAGGACAAATGTACATTTCAGGAAAGCAAAGAAAAACGAAAACCCATAAAGGACACTCATTAAGACTTGAACTCAATGATTACTGTGCTCATTCTGTTCCTGAGTGTTAGCAATCTGCATCAGTAATGTATCACCTCTCTTCTACATCATTGTCCTTGCATGGAGAGCAAGGACTAAAACAATGATGGAAGGAGTGTGTGTGTGTGTGTGTGTGTGTGTGTGTGTGTGTGTGTGTGGAGGGGAGTTATATGTTTTGCTTTCCAAAGGATCACTACTTGGCAAAATCAATTCCTATCATCTTACTTGTAACTGATGAGTGTGGGCTGGTCTGTGCATGTACTATGCCACAAGCATGCCACAAGCACTCTGAACCCACTGAGCTCACTCATCTAATGCTGAAACACCACTCCAAGAGGAAATTACTGAGGGGCCTATGGAATGTCAAAAGCATCCCTCCTACTGAATGTACTATCTACAAGACTGGAGCTGCCTGAAGGTCAACATCAGCTCCTTACACTCTCAAGAATGTCAGACTTAATAGCAATGCTACACAATTTTGTAACCAGAACAAAGCAATGGTCTATAGACCTTCGGATGAACGGTGCTGTTTTTTTTTCTCCTTATAAATTCTAAATTTACTATGGTGAATATTGATGCAAAATATTTTTGTCTTGTGTAAGTCTTAATCTATTGTCCATAATAGAAAGTCTCTATTTTAGCTTTAAATTGAGACACTTGTATTACACTCCAAACCTGCACAAATTTGGTTAGACTTCACAACTACAGCACATAATTAAAGAAAGCTTTCCCAGCACTGCAAGCAGCAAGTAAGACCATCCATAAAGCCTCTGTGGATCACTCTCATTTCACTCTCAGAACAAATTTTAAAATTCTCTGTCTGGCTATGTACCAAATGCCACTGTTTGACATTTACAAGTACACAGTGGCCAGAGCAATGTGAAGTACTAATCAACTTTCAGAATATCACTTGCAGTAAGTCACCATGTTGAAACCCTTTGTTTTCCTATTAAGACTAAGGTGTAAGTGGCCTGGTTGAGCTAGGCCACACTCCTGCCCTTGCTTCTCCAAATTAGACTACAGAGATTTATGAGCTATTCCAGTGCCCTTCAGTAAGAGGCTTAACAATGAAATAACTCTACCTGCAGTATGGCTGCTTCAGCAACTCCCTGCTTGTTCCAAATTACATTAAAGCACCTTTAAAACTTCAATCAAAACAGGATCAGTCCAGTGAAGTGTGATTGCTGTTCCAGACCACAGGCAACAATAAATGCTGCTGTTTTGTGTCAGTGCTCAGACGACTTGAATAGGCATCTGCCTTCCCTGACCGATGCGACTTTTTAAATTTGAAACTCTCAAATGACAATAGCAGCAACAGACACCGAGGCAGTGGCAATGGAATAGAGACACTTCCAAAATCTCCTTCTGTGTAACCTAATGTACCCGCTCACACTGTCCAAACTGAACTGTACAATACTCCTAGCAACTGCTGCAATGCATTTTCACACATGCTCACACAGTGCTAGGGAGGGGAATGTTAGCTCTGTTCCATGCAAGGTACAGACTGCTACAGAGGCACCTACAGGGTGTTGGTGGGCGACTGGAGGAGCGTATAGAAGAGGAATGGGTGCAGGAAAGCATCGATGAGTGTGGGGAGGAGGAGAGCATGGAGGTGTTGGCGTGGTAGCGGTATTTCCCAGGCAGGCTTTGGGCCCGATGCAGGCCAGCCAGGCTGAAACCTCGGCGTGGGGGTGGGACTGGAGGAAGCAGACTTCCTTTACAGTTAATTACAAGGGCTTCAGCAGAACGCTCCACTGCCAACGTTTGTGTGACAGCAATATTTGTTGCTAATTTAACTGTGCGATTTTGAAAACTGGGTCTAACTTCCTCCTTTACTGTCAAACAATGGAAGATAAGAACAGTGAGAAAATTTCTAGAATAAATAAACATATAAACAAACAAATAAATAAATATTCGAGAAAAGCAATAGTTTTTTGTCATTCTTTGTCATTTCAATGTTGTTCGTTTTAATAGACAATCAACAGAAATCAACAGAATTGTCTGTAAAAACAGAAGCAATAAAAAAAATGTATGTATTATTTTAAATAAAGAAATATAAGTTAATGTGATTTGCTATGTTGGACAATTTATTTTGGATTATCTATACTATTTATGACTGTACATTAAAAAAGGGAGAGAAAAAACCTGCCATCAGATTTGAAATTAATTACCAATTAAACCTTGGCTTTTTAAACAGCATTCAATCCATTTGCTGGAAGTAAAATGTTCAATAAGACATTTTGCCCTGATGTTGTTACTGGGCATAAATTAATGAAAAGATATCTTATTTAATTTCACTTATCAACATAAAAGAACATAACACTCCAAAACACGCCTGATAAAGTCTGAATGAACCAGTCCACATGGGAGCTACACACATGCTAGATATTAAAAGTAATACTTAAGGAATAAAAAGTTTCATAATCTTAATGAATTCACACAAACCCAGATGTGAAAATAGTTCAATTTTAAATATGTGGATATAGAGATCTTATCACCTGCGCCGGAATAAATTAACAGGACAAATAATTTAATTTGCATACTTATTTAAAATGATATGCAATGAGCGGATAAAATATGCCGAAGCGCTGAACCTTAAGTTTATTGGAACACATGAAGCATTTCACATGGACTTCACATGGACTTATCAAACACGTTTCCTTTCACCAGGAACTGAAAGCTACAGCATAATGACATCTATACAAGAGGCAAGAGGTTAACCAATATATGGTGTAAGTGGAAAAACAGTTTCCTTCTGCTCCCCAAACCTAGCTCTGAGCAATAAATAGATGGTTATTTCTGCAGTCAGCTGCCGCATAGATTTAAAGGCAGCCACAGATAACTCCTGGATTCATCTGGCCCCTGTCAAACACATGCAGCATTACAGAGTGGATATGTGCCGTGGCACTTTCACTGTGGATTTACAATAATCCAGACGGCAACTGTCCCTCCCTGAAATGCAAATGCTGTGATGAACCATGATTGCAGACCTTTATCAAGGCAGCAGTAAACTGTGAGATATTCAACTACAGACTATGGAGCAAATCAATTACATCACTAACACAGGGTTTTATTATTATTATTATTATTATTATTATTATTATTATTATTATTATTATTATTACTACTACTACTATTATTATTATTACTATTATTATTATTATTATAAAACACAATATAATTCACATGGCATAAGCATGTTATGCACATTGTAATCATACACTAAGCATGCATATTATAACAACAAATTAAAAATGATATTTCTAGTCATAATCAATAAAGAAACAAAACTTATTACTATTTTATTACTATATCTTCTTTGATAAAGCATAGCTCTCTGTTGTAGAGTAAGAGATTTACCTAAAATCCATTCTGCTTTGAACCGAACCCCAGCCTCTCTCTGACCTCCTGTTTTCCCTGGAGTTGTAGCGCCATCTGCTGCTGAAGGCAGCACAATACAAACACATCACTGAAACTCTAAACATACACTACAGGCCAAAAGTTTTTACCAGTAACTTAACATGAACTGCTAAGAACAACAAATATATAAATGTAACTTTTCTTTTTTTCAGACAGCAACAAGTATATGGACATAAATGCAGTAATAATGTGTCACTGATTCTAAATTTGTTTTTGCTGAAACGTCTTAGAACGTCTGTTCCAGGTATAGAATACCAGGAGTTTGTGTGCTCTTTACAGGTCCCATGTTATTTTAGCAAAATGTTTTGGTCACTGGAAGGTCAAGCTCATCCTAGACCTCTATTAGTCAGAGACAGTGACTGTGGGACCCAGATCATCTAGACTACAAGCATGCTGTTTTGTTGTATGTTGACTACAAGTATGTTGGATTTTGCCTTTTGCCTTTATCAGTCTTTAAAACTCGCTCACTTACATTTGGCCTGTAGTGTAGGTGCTATTTATGTGCATAGCATTACTAGCTCCTACATAGTCTACTCACAGGGAGAGCATGTGTATTTTATATCATTAGTGGCTGAACTATCACTGGTACCTTTCCACAGTGAGAGTACTATGAAAGCAGATTTGGAGTGTAATAATTTGGGAGGGGAGGTGCTGACAAAAACAATAGCACAGAAGCAGGTTAGAGAGGTTAGATGAAGTGAGATGGATGAGTGGAACAAAGGCTGAATGTGGAAAACAGGAGAAAACTTACGTGACGTAATATATCCGTTATACTTATATTTGGCTAAAGAGAGTATAGATACAAATAAAAAAGTTATGAGAGAGAAAAGATGGAGAGAAGGAAAGAAAGAGAGAGAAATATAATGAGAAGCAGTAAACAGGCATGGATTATTTTAATCTCATGGTGATAAAGAGCTTTAGGTTCAACCAAATTAAAAATATTTAAATGAGGTTGACACTGATAATGGTGATGAGAAGATAAGCCATAAATGAGAGAATGGGAAAAAACAAAACGAAAAAAACAAAACAAAAACAAGATAAAAACCAAAGCAGGCTGTACTCAATTTCTAAGCCAAGATGACTCACACACATCACAACCTGTTAACCACACTGATATCCTTAGACTTATTTATTATTTAAAAGAGTGTTGTTATAATAATATACTGTAAAAACATGATATAAACATAAGCACAATATGCAAAAATTGTGAAAAATATAATTGTGCTAATATTCTATACATCAGGTCTGACCGAATGTTCCCATATAACAATTATTACAAACGTAAATAAGCATGACATAGTAGTTTCACAACAAGTATAATCTTTCTGTTTAATGGACACTGTGGCCCTGATTTACTTCAAAATGAACAATTCTGTGTGAAAATAGATAAATAAATTGTGTGTGCAAATAAAGTTCATATTTACAATAAACAATTGCTTGAATTTGGTTCAATGATGGTAGGAAGATATTGGCTAAATATGGTTTTTATGTGTGCTAAATTTTTTCAATAGTGTGGAGACTCAATGGAAGAGTTGGCAACTTGGAAGAATTGGAAGAGCTAAAACTTGCAATATGTACAATCAAGTTCCTAAATATTTGCACTTTGATAAAATTATAGTTATTGTAGCTGTCTACCTGTCAACTTTTAGCTATATGTCAGTATATTGGAGATAGACCGGCATACAGCAAATTATGTAATGAAATTAGCCAGTGAAGCAAGCCATCTTTAGACTGAAAAAATAACAAAACAAACCAATCAGAGCGACAGCTAAATTTATGTTTATCCAAATTAACTATTTGTTAATTTTGTCATTAGAAAAATTGTCCCAGTGAGCTCAGGAACACAAAAAGGCCCAGTAGACCATGGAAAAGTTTTGTTGGCTGTAAGAACCATTCCTTCCCTGATGAATTAAAAAACCTTTCACAACAGTTGCCCAGATCAAGAATTCCCTCCAGGCAGTGTAGGGCGTTTATGTGTCAAAGTCAACAATCAAGAGAAGCCTTCACCAGAGTAAATACAGAAGGTAACCATTGGTAAGCCTCAAAAACATGGGAAGAGAGGAATATGAAGAAAGGAAAGAACGGTTCATGATCTGAAGCAGTATCTTAAAACACATCTTATGGTGTAGGCATGTTTGGCTGCTAATGGAACTGACTTCCTTGTACTGGATGAATTCTGAAATCTATAGGTCTATATTATTTGCTATGCTATTTGCAAATTTAGATTAGATTAGATTAGATTCAACTAATTTAGCAAGTTACTTCAAAACTCATCAGATGGTGCTTCACAGTGCAGATAGATAATAACCTGAAACATACACTGAGAGCAACCTAAAACTTTTTAAGGCTAAAGACAAAGAAGTGGAATGTTCTGTAATGGCCAAGTCAATCAGCTGACCAGGATCCAATTGAGAACCCAGTGCTGGAGCTGTCTCAAAAGCTATAATTTCTAAAATTTTAAAAAATTATTATGCAAATTAAATTCAATAAGATAATTTAGGATTGTTTTATTTTTTTGATTCATGTTCATTATTTAATTTAAACTTGAATATACTGTAGTATACAGCTAAAATAATATTAAAGTAACTCACTGTATATAGGGTATATATTAATCTAAGCTTTGTTTATTACAGGCAATGCTGCTGATACTGGTGGCTCAAATGTACAATGACAACTATTCTCATGGCAATAAGTCATCGTATTGAAATACCTGTCTGATTATTTTGAGATTCCAAGACACAATTTCAGTAAGCCTTTAATGAGCCTTTTCTTTATTAAGACTTAACAAGCTGGCTCCATTTCCAGAAGTGCCAAAAATGTTTTTTGCTAATTTAATACCTGATCTTAACTTGCACACACAATCATTGTTAACAAAAGTATTTAGCAAATCACTCCTGAACAGCTAAAATAATCCAGGGTGTTTCTCCCATTCGGTCTTTTAGATAGACATGCCCTAAATTCCTATTACGTACAAATCTGCTTGCACATTGTTGTATGTCACACATGAATGCCTTTAGACAAGACCTGTTTATTTGAATCACACTACCCAATCACTACCCATGAGCTATAATGTAGGTGGAAATCATAAGACCCACTCAGGACCAGGCACTTCTCAGTGCCCTCCACTGTTCTTTGCTGTTCTTTGCTGGGTATGCTGAGCTCATTCCTTCACTAGAGCTATATCTGATGCCTTAAAGGTCAGAGTGTAGGGCTGCGATACGAGTGATCGAACAGCAGCACCATGCCCACTCTGGCATCTGTCGCTTGCTATCTGGAAAGCAGGGTGAGTGAGCGGCCTCTCTGGCCAGCATCTGTCCCAGGCGGCTGGCCTTATTCCTGCCCGGTGGGAAGGAACTGTCAGACTGTGTTTTCTGATGCACCAGCAACACTGGAAAAATGAAAATCCAAACATAATTTCCATGTCAGCCTGCATAAGAGCCATCTTTAGTGAGGTGCACCCTGCAAGGAGCGGACAGGGTTTGTTCTTCGGATTGCCTCGGCCCACCCTTGCCTGCTCACTGCATCCTCCCCAAGCAGAGCCGGCAGGAGGGGAAAAAACATATGCCCCAAGAGCAAAAGCAAGCCCTGACCTCTCTCTCCTGTCTCTATCTATAAGACTTGCTGTGGTTGTTTGTAAAACAACCATGGTTGCAATTCTGCTGAAACTGTTATGTCTAAAACTGGAATGAATGGCCTCTGAGACACCGAGCACCTTTTAGACTCTTTAAATCTTGTGTAATGAGAGGATAAGTCTCGGCAGGTAGAGCAGAGGGACTGTAATTGTCACTGTAACTTACAGCAGAGGCAGCTAAGTCATTGGCAGATTGGCAGTGTGAGCTTGCCTCCTGCCGCTCGTGCGATTCCGTCGTATCAAACACTTCTTAATGGTGTGCCGAGCTCCACAGCTGTAATGACGAGTACACTACTCCTGGCTCCTTGTCAAGTGCTCTTTGAGCTTCGGCTGCAGCTAACAGCAAAGGAGACGCAGTTGTCTACCACTCATGCATCTCATTTTCATACTAATAGTCCTTTGTCTGGCTTTGACATAAAAAGCCATTAGGATCCAGACGTTTGCATGCACGAAACAATGCAAAGAGGAATGGAGGAAGATCTGTACATAGAACACTACTTTTCTAAGACAACATGCCTTTAGTGCCTTTACAGCCATGCGTTTCACACATTCCACTGAATTACTGGGTCCAAGGGAGCTGTATTTATTTCAGCAATAACTGCACACATATAAAGTGGAGGTATAACTCTACAATGCTGTGCTTAGTGCAGACACGCTGTGATGTATGGTTTCTGACCCATGGGGTGCAAAAAGGTTGGAGCATACAATTCTCACTTTACCAAATGCTATTCTTCATCTCAATCGCAGCCCACTGAATTAAAGCAGACTAACAGGCAGGAGCCTGACAACACAGATAATTCAACTCCCTGTATAACTGTAGAGGCATTCTAGGCACTTACATGGTATGAGTATCATCTGAAAAAACTTAAAAGTGCATACAAGATGAAGTCCAAAAGAAATCATTTATTCAACATAGTGAAATCAGTCAGACTGCAGCTTAGAATTAATATATCATCATAGAAACGCTGTGATAGTTCAGACACAAAAGCCATGAAAGAAAGCAAAACAAATCCCTCACTTTAGCAACTGTCAGAACTCTGAAGCTGAAATGAACAACAAAAAAAAAAGAACAGAAAAAGAACTTCCTGAAATTCAGCAAGGGAATGATGGGAAAAGGAGAGATCGGTAACAATGTAATGGCCAGTAATTGGTATCCAGGGATATGACCCGGAATAAAAACATTAAACACAAAGCTAAACTCATCATAGCCTGTTTGACACTAATCTAGCAGGATGTGGAGCGCAGTCAGAGAGCAGTTCAGAGGAAATGTGATCGTCTGAACTGACCCTTGCTTTGATAAGCAGGCCATGCTACTGTCAGGGCCTAATTGACAGACACTTTAGTTTTTCACATCTGCTCTGACTTAATAAGAACGGCCCCTCCACAGCACTGTGTTCCACACAGCTAACTGCGTCAGTCATTCTGACTCCTACAGACTGAATCGCTGCCGTCTCAATTGAGTTTCTGCCACGGGATCTCCTTTTAACTTTTACATTGAGCCAGACAATCCCACAGTGGTATACAAGGCATTAAATAAAGGACATTGACTTTTTCTCTCCCCTGGTTGCTGGCAAAGAGAAAAAACCATTAAGTAGGGAGAGGATAAGATCTTGTGGCAAGTACTCTGCTTGCTCACTCAATTGTGTTCATTAAAAGCAAATTCTATGATGACAATATTTTCTCTTTCACCTGTTGTAAATCGTAGTAGCATAACGACTAATAGTAAAAAAAAAAAAAAGAAAAAAAAGAGAGAATTGTCCAAGAGCCACAGCTTGTACAAGAATTCAAATGTGTACTTACATTTCAACTCTTGAGCATTTAAGTAAGACTGTCAGTAAAGATCACCTTTAAACAAAATACACCATGTGAAATAGACAATGTACATAATTAAAAAGTAGATTTTTTTTTTTCTCTGTATGTCCTACACTGGTATTCAAATATTGGAAATTAAATAAGCAAGAAAATTTGTCGACCTGTAATATTATTTAATTGAATAAACTTTACCACACATTGCTTGTATCTACCTAATGATACATATTTTTCACAATTTTATGTTTTTACCATTACAAAACATGACATTAACAATATTTTCAACTGCTTGAAGCTGCTTCATAGGGGGAAAAAGGTTAGTGTGAAATTGTATTCCAACCTGAAAAATCATTGTCATTATTTGTCATTTGGCATTGTGAAACATCATCAGCATATAGACATATGACAAAAGCTTATGAATGTTCTTTTTAGCAACATCAAACTTACTTTTAATGAGCAGATTACTTACTTTTAATGAACTGAAACATAAACCTGAATTGTAGTTCTCAACACCAAACATTGACTGTGTAGGCACCAGCACACAACAAGTGCTCCACTAACACAGCATGCGACAACACGCCTACCACCTACTGCAGCAGCACTATAACAGAGAAGCCACAACACTACCACTACCACTCCACCACTGTACAGAAAATCATACCATTCATAAAGCACCACACCCAGCGAAAACACACCCAAATTAGCCACGGAAAGGGAAACAATGAGGGCACAGTACAAAATACTGGAAAAAAAAAAGAAAAAAAAAAAGCACAAGACATGGAATACATCACAGACAAATACACAGGTCACAAAACATGAAAGAAAATGTGGTTGGCGATCGAACTTACAGGCACGTAAACTGGTTGAGCAATCATGAACAGAGACAGAAGAAAGTGGGAAGGCCCTCTGAAGGCTGTCCATGTTACTATGTACACTGCCTGCCATGCACGAGCAGTCGCGCTCAGAGCGCCCGCAATCAAAACAACATGCCAGTTTCATTCGCTTGTAGACGGACATCTTGGCTAAAATCATGTGTTGGATGAGAGGAGAGGAGAAGCAGCAGGTTAATGGCAAGGAAAAAAAAGAGTTCATAAACCAGGGATGTCTGAAGGTATTTTTTCTGAAGGAACAGAAAGTGCAAAGCCTTAGCAGCAAGCTCTCACAGGCTTGACCCATTGCCGGGAGATAAACCCACAGCTCTGGTGTAACCAAAGCACAGAACAACTGTGCTTGATATATTTCATACAAGAACATTGAGGAGGCCAAATTCAGTTCCCTTAATGCTTTTGATTGATCGTATTTCCAATAGATGTCTCATTGCCTGTTTAATGGTAACAGCTATCTCGCCAGGGTCAAGCTGTGCCCTAAGGCTGATCATGTCATAAAAGGTCAAATGGTCAGATATGACAGTAAGATCAGGGGATAGGGGCAGGAGGCAATCAGTAAGAGAGGGATGAGTGAATGCCATCAGCAGCATAACTTAGTTCATAACCTGCATCCTCTATGTGTTAAGGAGAGGATCACGTACCTGAATCCCATCATGCAGCAGCAAGGCTCTGTAAAGGCCATCAGGCTCTTTTCCTGAATCCTATGCCAACTCATCAAACCACTTCCCCCGATACCACTGATACCAGACTCAGTAAGGATGTGTGTGTGTGTGTGTGTGTGTGTGTGTGTGTGTGTGTGTGTTATTACATGGTGCACTGTACTTTGCTTAAACAGTGTTTTTGCATTTAACAATATGTAATTCATACAAAACATGTATGTAAAACCATGTTCATGAGATAATATAAGTGTGTGTGTGTGTGTCTTCCTTGGGGGAGTGGTGGTGAGAGGCTATACAGTATTTGATTGCTGTGATCCTAGCTAAATAAAAATAATGAAAATAAAAAAGAACAGTCCCTGGTACTCATTCTCCCGGTGCCATTGTGTTAATAGACGATAATAAAGTCTGGCACCCTGAAAAAATCTGCAGGGAAAATCCTGCTTTTTTCGCTTCGGTCTGACGGCATTAGTTTATATTAATAGGTCAATTTCAGTGACATGCCAGCAAGAGAATAGGGTACATTACTGGGCCTTTTAAATTGTGGCCACAACCTCAGGGACTGTTATTCCCATAAGAACCATGCATAACAGCTGAAATTAGGGATCATAAGCATGCAGAGAGGTGAGTGCAGTCTCAGCGCTGGAGTGGAGGCTAGTCAACTGTTTACAGGACAGAAACAGTTCAAAGTGGCGCCCTGACGTGCAGCAGTGAGTTTGAGACGTCAATGTCATGCTGAAATCTGTCACTTCAGAGATCTGGGGTTGACATTCATCCAAGCAAAAGTCATGTGGATATGTTAGTCGTAGAGACATGGAGGGAGGAACACACAAGACAACATGATGATATGAGGGATTTAACGCAGCTACACACAAATCCTAACTGAAGCCTCTCAAACAGAATAACCATGTTTAGCAAGAATGCTGCCAGCATGTATTTGCACACTTCTACACGTCACAGTACAAACCCTAAAACATAGCATAACAATAACACATACAGTATATAATTGGTGAAGTACAGTATCTATAGCATTAGTCCAGTAATAATAGCATTACCTAGTGTTCAATCCAAATAAAGCCCTTACATTTAAGAAAAAAACAACTACCTGCAGGAATAATATTATATCTCCGAAATATAGACTGCACATTTACAAATAAGAAATTATTTAAAAAGCATAAAAACACCCAATTCCACTGAGGGAATTATTTAAAGAAAGCCAAGTGACAACCAAATAAAACCTTATGATGACAGCATTCTTGCTAAACAGGACTGTGAGGACCTCAGTGCTCAGAATATCTACTCCAATCTCAACTACAGAACTATTCCGCCATCTACTGGCCACTTACTGTACAGCAGCTGGTCAATCTTACCACCATGACTCTGATACTGACAGGTATGCTGATTATTGGCAGTGAGTAAAAAAGGGCCCAAATACTACAGAGAATTGAAATGCAAAGATGGATCATTTCAATTCAGAGAATAGCAATGAGTGCTGTGTACATGGCCTGGGCAGCAGGGGCCAGGGAGTAGGACAAGCAAAAGGAAACCAGATTGTTTAAATTGTAAGATAATGTGAAAAACTTCCCACAGGACACTTTCCACTTTCTAAAAATATAGCAATTTGCAAAACTGCCTCTGTCAGAGAGGGGATGGACAGCGTTGAACTTCCCCCTCCCCTTTGAAGACTAGTGTTGATCTTCAATCTGCTCGGCTTTTGTGATTTGTTTATGTATTTTCATTGGAAAACAGAGATAGGATTGATTCAAGCAGAGCATCTAAGCCAAATAAACACTGTCTTGGTTGCAGAAGGTACCGTTGCATTGTGGGTTATTCCTGTTTGTGTTTCTCTCTTTGAGGAAGACATACGTCATCTGGACAAACTGAGGGTGGGAAGTTGGGGTGGAGAGAGCGCAGATACGGGCTATGTTGCGTCTTTGAGCTGTACTGTGCTGTATCATTATTTGGCCTGAGGACAGTGTAGAGATGGAAGGTATAGGGACGATGCAGCAGCTAGACTGGAACATGCAACATATATATAAATATATATATAGAGAGAGATAGATAGATAGATGTATACTATCAACAGAGAGATAGAGAGATAGTTAGACTGCACTCTGTGCCACAGGGAGCCCATTTTTACTCACAATATATCACTACCAGTGAAGGGTTAAATAAAGAAGCACATTCCAGGGCAGCAAGGAAGGAAATACATCAGAAAGTGTGTCAAAGGACATAAAAAGTAAACAAAATAAATATCATAAACGTCCATCACAGCAATGGAAAGGTCATCTCTGTTTCAGCGAGTCATTTTGAAAATCAGTCTATTTTATTCGGACCTGAAAGTTACAGCCGAAAATCCCATTCTGGTACAAGACAAGAAGAAAAATGACACAAACCAGCTTTGGTTAGACTCAAGTGCCTGCTTTATCAACCCAAACTCTAGTGACTCAAGCACTGACTATTCTCAATGAGTAAGTGAATTAATTATTCATCCTGTAGCTAACTTATTTAGACAAGTGCTTATATAGGTCAAGTAATAACAGTGCATTAGTCCTACTGTCATGGTAATGCTTCCTCCACTCAAACAAAGAACTAATGAAATACCTGCCTTAACATACACCTAATTCGTGTGCATCTAATCATCTATGCTGCAGTTATCACTGACAAAGAGCTAAGAGTGAGCCAACTGAGCGCCTACACTCAGCAATACAAATCCTTGTGACTCTTTCCATTCTGCTTCAGTGGCTTCCTGTCAGAATGGGTTCCTGCCTGGCTGAGGCAGTGGGAGATGACACTGGTGAAGTTGAGTAGCACTGTTGCCGGGCTCTCTGGGTAAACAGGGTGGATATGATTAGTAAAATGATCTCAGGCCAGAAGTGTGTTTGTGGTGTGCCTGAAGAGAGTGGCTAGAGGTCTTTGGCTTTTGTTTTTCCACCTGACTGGTGCTATTATCCCAAATCTCTCCCAGTGACGCTAGTGTGGGCTGACAGGCTCTCTCTTCAGCCCTGCTAATCACGTCAATGCCTCTTCCCATCTCTATTTCTCTCTGTCTCTTTCTCATCTTTCTGAGTCATTAACATGTTGATGACTAGCTGCTTTTCCGCTCTTCCTCTCATCACTCATAGACACCCGTTCTCTCCCTTAATGCACACGCTCTTTTTTTAATCACTTTTTTACTCTCTCATTTTCAGGCATCAAAATCCCAGGCATCAAAATCCCACTGGTGTAAAGGTTACACTGATCCTTGCTTCTTTTATTGCTGGTATAATATTTCCTGCACCTGAACGGCATTGAGTACATCCAAAAGCTTAAAGAAACTTTATTTTTTTTTAAAAATGCAGCAAATATAAACATAGAATAGATCAAATAATAGGAAACCAACTTTTATTATTATTTTTTTTTTAATTAAACCAGGATTGTAGAGATGAGGACTACACAAACATATTGTAACAGTAAAGTAAAAAGTAATAATCACATGCATCCTACAAACATTATTTCGCATTTGCACAGCTGAATCCTGTGGAGACTCCAGTGAAATGTGAAGGGTGCGGAACAGCCTGGTGTACTTACGTCTCTTGCAGCCACACTTTTTGATCCTTTTGGGATCTGTGATGTCATCATGACAAGCTTTGCAGTAAAAATATGCTCTGAGAGAGAAATGTCATACAAATGAACATGGATTAAACATGAAGACACCAATCACGTGACACCAATAACTGAGAAACTGAGGGTTATCCTTCATATCAGAGTGGGATATGAATACCTTTTGACCTCTTTGGCATCACTGGCAATAAAGAATCCCAAGGTTCCCTCCTGCATCTTTACATGGTTCCCAGGGTTGATCAGGATACTGTTTGATGAGAAATAAATGGTTGTGCTAGTTAACACAAAGCAAAAAAATTCAAAAATAAATCACAGTCAAATGCTCTAATCAAGAGGAATGGTACACCCTCCGGCCACACTGGTTTTCCACTTTATTTTTTCTTTACAATGATCTATTTAGCGCTCTGAACTGCAGAACCAAGTGCTATTGCTATCCACACAAACATATCAGTGTAGTATTAACTGATTTCAGCCTTTGCTCTCTCATCCAAAACAAATAAGCAAAACACTGTAGCGTAATTTAATTGCTGTTTCAGACTGCATTGGCTGTGGGACAAAATAAATGAAAGAATAAAAAATTTCTTTCATGGTGTGATTTTATTTGGAGCATTCAGACTGACACATGACCGGAAACAAATAATCAGAAAGTACTGCTTCAATACAAGCTGTGGTTTTCCTGTGATAGTAGTGAGGAGTAAAATGTTAAAGTACACCAGGCCACTTAGGGTGAGGGATGACCCCTAAACCTGCATGTCTAAGCTAGCTGCATTATCTCATGCTATAGAAAAGGCTCTCATTTTCATTCATGCTCTTAATAGACTGTTGTTTTATACAACTAACTTATTCAACAGTCAGTGTCTGTTCAAATTTAAAGCGCAAAAATTACATCAGACTGATCAACATGCACATCACTTACAAGATTTTACCTCCAGGCTTGGAGTGATATAGCAGGCCATTCAAAACAATATATTTCATTATTGAAGTTTAACCAGCCAGCACATTCAATGCCACACTGTGACCTCCCAAGATAGTAGGGCACTAAAGTTTATCGTCTGCCAAACATTCCATATTAGTGGTAGACAGGTTTTAGTAGTCAATGTAGTTTGATGTTCAGCAGTAGAAGTTCAGCAGTGATGACAGAGCCACTACTGAGCCACTGTATCATTCCCCGTTAATTAGACAGAGACGACACAACACAGTTGTTAATGCTTGCCTTTGGTTAGAAGTCATCAATGAGTTGAGTGGTGACTGCAACATTGGACAAACACTGGGCCTGGCCAGAGCCCAGATGAAAGTACGTAGCTGAGCACTGAAGCCCAGTTACAGATATATTAAAGCAAACTGAACGATTTGATACAGAGTAAGAAACCTCTTTCTTCTGGGCTCCACAAACAACTATGTAATTAGAAATGACCAAAAGAGGGGGATTTAATTTATTATAAAGCGATAGTTATTTTCATTAGCCAAAAAAAAAAAAGCCAACACAAGACCATTTTGGTTATAAAAAAAAAATCCCCAATGTTGTTTCTTTTTTGTGTTAAAGCTTTATATAATTAAATTCCCACTCTTTATAACAGAAAATTCTGCATGCTATTGAAAAGATGGCAGAGTAAACAAACCGACTCATTCACCAACATATTCACACATGTTGCTCCCCAAATCTGAGATTTACACATGTACTCAATTTTGTACAATCACTCGGCAACAGAGGCCTGTAGTCTGATCAAACCTCATATTATGGGAAACAAGGCAAGCATCACATGTCACGTGACAGTGTTCAGGCATGCTGCAACCAAGAGAGTCACAACCATTGGCACATCTACAAGAAAGAAAGAGCAGGTACAGCCACTGCACATAGGCAAACTGGCACGTAGATGCAAACTGTTGCAGTAACTTCTGTGCAGTTGGATTGTTGTATAGAACACCAAACTGACAGGAAGTGACCTCACTTCATAAACATCTACTCAGAGACACACAGGCATTGGGGTACATGATGAGGGACAGTTCCACGCAAAGCACACTCACTCTCTCTCTCTCTCTCTCTCTCTCTCACACACACACACACACACACACATTCTCTAATCTTTACTTACATACAATAAATAGCAGAGACATGGTGTGAGTATTACACACGCACACACAGACAAACTACATTCTACACACACAGATATGCACACATGAGTTGGTGTTAGTGTGGCAATGAGAGGTAAAGAAAGATGACTGTTTTCGACAGTGGCCTTGTTTAACTGGAAATAGGCATATACAAGTTGTATGCCACATGATTTTAAGGTTAAATCAGGCATGTGCAGACTAATGTTTCTTGTGTTTTTGTGATGGTCAGGTTTCCAAACGACAGCTGATTTTGTCAGAGCGCTTTCTTTTGTGTTTGGTCAAATGAGATGGAACTTTAAAAACATGAAGTACTGGTTTGATGGAAAAAAACAGTTTAGAAAACAGAGAGACAGATTTATTTGTTATAGATTATTTGTTTGAGCAGATATGTGCACAGCTGCTAGACACTGAAAAACAAAACGCAAACTGGAATACATGGAGATGATAAACAGTACAGACAAAGAAACAAATGATAAAAAAAAAGCTATTCTTTCTGCCTGCAAAGAAGTTAGTGCATTAAGCACAAGGATCACAATAAGAGAGTGAGAGATTTGGCCATATTTGAGAAGGGGGATGGTACAATATCCTTAAGTATTTTTTTTTCCAACAGATGGAGGCTCTAAATTGTGGAGACGTAAGAAAATGAAGAGGGCATACCGCTTTCTGCTTCTGCAAACAACAAGAAAACATTACAAATCACACATTTATTACATGATGTCATGGACTCAAAAAGGAGGTGATGTTTAAAATCACTTGTGCCTCATCTGACCTTTCTCTAAACGTACGGAATTGTAGAGGGCCAAAGAGAAATGTAAGTTCTATTTATTTATTTATTTACCTGCTTGTTTGTTTACTTGTTTATATACTTATTTATATATTTGCGAGTAGGATAAGGGCATTTATTTCTAATTTATAATCACCTACAGTACAAAGTAGGAACATGGCCCACCAGGAGAGTGCATTTTAAAGTCTGGAAGAATGATGTCAGTCAACAGCATGATGAAGTGCTGTGTTGTGCCCCTTATAAGTGTTGTACAATAATGAAAATATATTGAACTGTTTTCATTACTGATTTGAGCCATATTCAGATGTAATCTACAGATTTCAAAAGCTGCTAACAAAAAGATTGGGCCAGAAACCAAACCTCTTGATATGTACTATTCACACCAAACAAGCAAAGGCCAAATGATTTGCATTTGCTGAACGCTAAGGTCTGTGTTTTTTTGGTCAGGCCATTTGACTGCCACACTCATAGGATATTGTGAAGTACACCAGAAATGTATTAGTAAGTTATACAGAAACACTTGACGACAAGTGGATGTGGGACGGGGTGGTGGGAATTGGCAAGTTGAGGTTACTGAGACAAAGTACTTCATGTTATTAGTTCTAATGGTGCAGTTAACAGAATGCAACAGGAGTGTTATTGATGGGAGGCCTTTACTAAGAGTAAAGCCTTCATCAATAGATCACAGTGAGTTTGAGCAGATGTTATGTCTCTATTGTGTCACACTGACTCATACATTCAGTCATCATTAACTGTTTTATAGAAAGGACAATGACCTGCAGGGACCTAAATTGTTTTATGTGCTGATACTGTTGCAGTGAGGTAGCTTTCTGTTTAGGTTAAATATTAAATTATCTTTACATGTTTTATGTAACCTTAATAAGAGTATATATTAATTAGAGCGTAGTGAAATGGGGTGGTGGATCAAGGAAATCTGATATAGTGGAAGTCTCAAAAGAACCAATGAGGAAGCCAACTGCTTTGCCCCTCTTTGGTCAGGAATGTGTGACATGGTGAATAAGGAAGACCAAAGGGGGACAAACCTGCTTTCCCTCTGCTCGGACTTGTACTCAATAGCAATCAACAACAATTTGAGCTTCACATAACATAGCCTGAAATAAAGGAAAATAAGAAAAGTTCAGTGTTTTTGTGTTAAAACTTGCAACTTATATACTTTATCACTCACTTTAAAATCAAGAACTACAATATTACAGACAAACAACATGAATAACATTTATAAAAGTATAGCTACACAGAACCGTGTGAGTATATTTTCAGGAGATAGTACTATATATAATAACCTCAATTCTATTCAGAATCAAAATACTGACATTTGGATCTGGCTTACTTACTCACAAACTGTAGGAAAAGAAAGGCCCACAAAGGCACTGGACAAGTACTCAGTGTACATCTCATTAGCCACTCCCTCCAAATAATACTTCTGCCATGTGTCCTCTTCAATCTGTAAAGCAGATTACAGTTACAGGAAACACAGCAGTTACTTGTTACAAAAAGCAAGAACTTCTTCATGGCCCAGTTTCATAATTTTATAATCTAACAATTGTGGATATGCTTTGCTAAATACAAGTTGAAAAAAAAAAACCCCACAGAAACATTAAAGCAGACGTTCTAGTCTATATTCTAATCTGACTTTAACCTCATATTGAAAAAATAGAGACTTTAGCCTTATAGGCTTTGTTTCTTTTCAGAAAGGCACAAACAAGGAAATAATCAGATAACAATTTGGTAACATAAAAATCCTAGGTAATCTACAGTATATAAACACTGAATAATTCAGAACATACAGAAGAAACAAAGAAAAAGTAATGAAAGTCAGCTACGAGTTTACAGCATCTGCAGTAACCGTAGATAATGCTGTGTAAGGCATACAGTATTTCTCTATCAGTCTGGGATTTACTCTGGTTCCTTCATCATTCCCTCATTACACATGTCTGAGGAGCAGGCCAGGGAGAGCTTTGATAAGCAGCAGTGCCATTAGGCAAAGCTTCAGTCATTACTCTGCCATCTCCAACCCAGCATCTGTCTGACAGCCAGGCTGGAACGTGCCTTTCAAAGGCAGGCTTGACTTTTAAAGAGAGCTCCCCCTGTCTCAGCTGGGCTGAGAGCCGATGCTTTTTAGGCGGGCAATTTTAAGGACTGTGCTAATAGGAGGGCTCTTGTCATCCTGCCCTGAAAAGATGGCAGCCATTTACTCAGGGCTTCCTAAATTACCTCACACATTTGTGTCACAGCCTGTCAGGCCTGATGTAAATGCTGCAGGCATGATCTCTTGCAACGACGGAACAATTATTTCCTTGAGTTCCTCCAGCGAGCAGGAAAAGCACTGTCTGATCGCCAGCTTCTGCACAAAACCCATTTGTTTACCACTTTTACATAGTGAAAGGCCTGACAAAAGCTCAGTTATTGCTTCTATAGTGGATTAATGGTCTTTTTTTTTAACTAATAAACAATCCTACCTCCAAACAACAAGTAACACTTTCTGTATGAGCATGTGAGTGTCTCATTAACACGTCTCTGTGCCCTTGTGGTTTGTTTCCTGA
The DNA here is from genome assembly GCF_030014155.1 of Tachysurus vachellii. NCBI lineage: Eukaryota > Metazoa > Chordata > Actinopteri > Siluriformes > Bagridae > Tachysurus > Tachysurus vachellii. The sequence goes on from NC_083465.1 coordinate 13,294,413, forward strand.
GTGCCCAATCAAATCAACACTGATTTCAGGGGGCAGAGCAGTCTGTTCTATCCCTTCAGCTTGAGTGCATCGGATGAGACAGATTGGTGATGCTCCTTCTCACATTGTCCTGTTGAGCTTTCACAGAGGAGTTGTAATGTGCCATTGCTGACCTATTTTTCCTAATTGCTTCCTTAATTAATGCAGTACCTTTTGCTAAATGACAAAGGCTGTGAAAATTGATTTGGCTTTTCAAGAAACATTGTTTTTCAAAAGCACCAAGAACAAAAATATGAAAGTTAGTATTTTAGGACTTTTTTACTGCAAGCTTTTATGATTGCGAACATTTAGTCTTCACTGCCAACATGTGTTCCATTTGACATGATAAAAAAAAAATCTGTTTTAGCTACAACAATTTACATTTGTGTAATGTAAATAATATGTTTTGTATGCTAGTTACTCTTTAGTATCATTAAAATGAATGAGGGCTGGCTTAAATAAATCCTTCTGGTTTTGTGTTTGTGTACTGTACAGCATGCACAGGCCGCACAGCTGGAACTACATCTACAATAAATTGGTTATAAGAGATATGAAGTCTCCATTTATTATTACCTTGTGCTTTGATGAATACAAAATAATATTCATTTTAAGGACAAATGTTTAATTGCGACACTGCTGTTGAACAACTTAATCATTTGTGCCTCAAAGTTCAAAAAATATTTTTCAAACTATACAGCCAATCATGGCTTCTTTTCCATGCTTAGTAAATTGTCTTACTGTTTTTAGAGAAGTACTTTAATGCAGTATGAAGAACTATGCCACAATGTTGGAATCTAAGCCTGTACATTTCAGTGAGACACCCTTTTCATTACAAGCTGGAAATGTTATTCAGTGTGTTGTGTATATGCTGCAGACTGGTATGGGTGGTCCTGGTCATGTCATATGTTTTTTTTTTTTTTTTAATAAGCGAAATGATCTACCCTGCAGATGTTTCCACACATCATACAATTTAACAGTCACTGAACAGTTATTCCTCATTTTTCACAAATGACATGACACGAGAATCTCTCTCCAGGAAGTAAGACCCTCCTTAATGTTAAAAGCTTGTACAGGATCCAAAAATCAAAGCCAATGTTTTGGCCCTTTGGGGAATGGAAAATAATTTTAATTTGACTGCTTTTTGTCCTCTAACCAAATCCAGCCTCTCTTCATATGACACTGACAGTAAAACCTCACCCATTCACATCAAACACTCACTCATTCATACTAAACCACAACTCATTCATCCTAAATCCCCTAATCCACAGCCGTGCTGAAGACGGCAAGGCTGGTGTGATTCGACTCTGTCGTACAGGCACTATATAATTTTGATCTGATGTTTCCTCATCTATTAGGACAGTTCTGTGACAGAGCTGTGTGTGTGTGCTGAGGCAGACTGGCTATAAATACAGATTGCTCTGAGGTGCTGCTTGTTGACTATGGAACAGACACATGGTTCACATTTCATTGCTACATCAGGACGCAGGGGGACAGTAAATTCAGCCCGAGAAAAGCCACTAATTTACATTCTTGCCTCTGCAGTGCCATCCACTCATATCAATTACCCCGTAATGGTGACAGCGTTGCTGCGCTGCTGTCCTGAGTGGGAAACAAATGAGACGGCAGAGCTCTGGAGATGATTTACCCTGCAGCGTAATAGCCGCAGTGATTGAGCTGCAGTGGGAATTGACTGGGAGGCTGATTCTAGCATATATGGATAGCATGCATAACTGCGTGCTTTATCAGAGCCAGAGGTCAGAGCTGACATTACCTTGATGTATGACCTCATGGAGAAGAGGTTGGCAAGCATGGTGGACAGGCCTTGTGCCAGGCAGCTCTGGGCTATAAAGCCTGCCTTCAGCTCGGCCAGGCAGATCGCATCATCGCCCTCCTTCCAGTTCCAGCTGGGAATGTTTAGCAGATGGGCCTGAACACACACAGGACAGGAAAACACTGAGACAACTGAGTCTCGACACCTTAGACACATTTGACACAATGAAAAGGAATGTTAGTTGTCACAGTTAGATCCACATCCACATGAAAAATGATATGTTAAAATTATGGACAGTGTGACTTGATCTCATCTGTAAATCAGTGCAAAATGCTAAATGCTCTTAAAATGTACAAAAAAACAAGAAAAAATGAAGAAACTGTAACGATACCTTGTTGTGATACTGTAACATTTGAGTGATTATTCTTATCTTTGGATGGTAATTCTTGATGGATATAACTCTGGAACAAAAAGAAACACATAAATAAGAAATAGTTTGAATCATATCCAAGCTAAATTGAATTCATTTTATTTCATGACAGTACAGTTTATGAAAAGTGAGGTGAGAGGTGGACTTTGGATGCTTCGTTTGAACCTCTCCAGGGTTGCAAAAGAGAGGTGAGGAATTTAGTTGCACATGAAGCACTGAGTCTTTATAAGAGGATAGTGTTAAAGTTCACTCAGAATTCTCCCAAAAAAATATTTTTGGAGCATACTGGGCTGTATACAGCATGTGCACGTGCTATGAATGAACTGAAAAATAGGTGCCAAAATAAACATGTACTCTTCTGAGCATTGAGTACCCCATTCACACCTCTTTTCTAACATACAAGGAAAAGACAAACTCTCCTTAGGCAAGAGAATAGAAAAACTCAGGGAACAGCAGGGAAGGAATAAGATGAACAGATATGTGCAAAATATCAAAAGGTTAATCATAATGAATGTTTCTTGGATTTCCTGAAAAGCAAACTTACCTCATAATGTTTGATGCATCTTCAGCATCTGGGTCTGCACAGTATTTGTTGGCGAGAATTAAGCATGCGTCCGCTGACTCGATCTACGTTTTTTTCAAGTGATGGAATTGCACAAAGATCACAGAACATAGAGATTTATCATTTAATTAAGCATCTCGATTGTCTGCACCTTAAAAATTACCTAAAACATATACCTAATTACCTTGACTCTAGCTAGATCATGTGGGTTAAGAACAGATCCTTGGTAGAATTCCACCTGAGTGAAGTGACGTTTGAACAAGGCTTCCAGCTCAAGATTAGGGGAAATACTATAGAATGAGAAAACAGAGAATTTCATGTACTGTATACTGGTGTATGTTTATATTTGTTAACAGTATATAAAAATGTGAGGACAGACAGAATTTTTAGATTTTCTGAGTAGCGTGAGAAGTGTTGAAGCAGAGTTTGCATATTCATTTATACTTGGCATATGAAACAAGATTGTACTTACTTATGAAGAAAAACAATTTCTACATTGACATCATCCCTGTCCTTGTGTAGGAAGTCTTTAAGGAAGTTGGATACACTTTCAAGTGTGATATGACCACAGACCACAATATGCCTGGAAAGGGGAAAATTCAGCTTAGCAGCACAAAATGAGACGAAACAACTTCTAGCACACAGAGAATAGTCATCAAAAGTCCTAACATTACTTTTGACAACAATATATGTCAAAGCTTTTACAACCACAGCTGACCTTTTTTTTTAACATTGCCAAATGCTCCTTTACCTCATATCTATAAAAGTGGTCTAACATGGCATGAAACCGCCATCTAGCCTAGATCTTAAAACAAATCTAGTTGTTTTAATCGATTTGTCAGAGGTTCTCCGGTCCACATATAAAGCCAAACCACCCTCTTACATGTACACATGATGGCCAAACCTGACCTTCAATGCAAACTGACTTGCTAAAAAGCCGCTAAAGTGGTTTCTGGTCTCTGGATGCTGAGACTTCTAACCGTGACTTCAGGCTATCTGGCATTACCTTGGATGCATGCTGTATTTAAATGCCGGCATGTTTCAGATTTAACAAAACTTGACTTTAGTGTTAAACTGGTTTGAAACGAAGGCCCTGGCAACGTGGCATAGGTTTGGCCACTGCTTCCACAATCAGCTCTAGTTTCAGTTGCTGAGAGTTCAAGGAACATTAGTATGTTTAATGTTAAGAACATTTCATTCCAAAAATTTGCACTCATGTCTAACAATTTCTTTTTATTGCATTCATGTTAGTGGCTCAACCTGATAGGCATCTTTGACTGGCTTCATGTAATTAGTATGTAAAATCCAGTGATGACCCTGGATTACATGCCAACATTGATGAAGGTCAGCATAAAAATATTTCACGCATCTCAGTAGCAAACCAACACTCAAAAATCGACGGAGCACAATTTTGGCTCATTAAAAAAATTACAAATAATAAAAAAAAAATAGGAAAATCACATTCTAATAACAGCTCTTTATTTGTTAACCAAAGGCATAAGGACTGCAGCTCAGCTCAAATCACATACTGGATCTATTCACTGCTACTGTGGTCAAGGTCTGAGGAGCTATAAGCACACTCAGTCATCAATCTAAACCTGTCACATTACTTGCCCCACCTGATATTTGAACCAAGAGTACATATTTTCAGTCTTAACCATAGCTGCATGTTTTTACTCTCAAGTGTGAGGGTATGTGTTTGTGTTTTCATTTATAAGCAGCTGTTTGTGCTCAGAGAGCTAAGCTGTGCCAAACTGCAGACGAATCTAGCTGGAGGGGGAACCGACCGATGCAACAGAGTCTGGATGCTATTGAACATAATGATCTTCACAGATCTTGCCTTCATTCCTCTAAGTATTTTAATGAGCAGTGGTAATTGCATGCTTGCCTGTCCTCGCATGAGAGGACTTTGTTGGGTCACTGGTATTCTGAGGAGCCAGCAGCATCTGGTACAGTACTGGTTTGATGAGGCCTACATTATTCATGCTTTCCCATTTACAAGCACCGTCTTTAGCGGTTCAACTCTTTGTGTGACAGGCTCATCACTTTTTTAAATTATAAAACAGCACTAAAGAGTTTCTGGCCTACATACACACATACGTCAGACATCTTGTCATCATGTTTTAATGACTTATCAGGGGTGTGTGACGGTGCTACTGATTATATTGCACCGGCATTGACATACTTTCAGCAAATTGCCAATAAAAACAATACAAATGCAAGAAAAAGAGAATTAGTTTTAAGCCTGATGTCATTACATAATTCCAGAAGCTTCTTCACTTTTCCTGAGCTAGACCTAGAGAGGGTAGAGTTGTTTCCCAAAGCATGTGTTCTACCATTAATGGTCCAGTGATTGCTTTAATAAAATATTGTTTAACTTTAGAGTACTTTAGAGTAAAACTGCTATCTAATATGAAACTTTCACCAATATTGTAATGCGTATAATGTAGCTAAAGGAAAAATATACACACTAAATTAAAATAATCAAAATACAATCATAACTAATTCAAATACAAACATTAAAAACACTACACAGAAAACAACACACGGTGGAGAGAACACTTGGACTTAGAACAAAATATTATACATGATAAGATGGAAAAAAAAGCAAAAGAGCACAAATTGAGCAAATAAATGCACAAGGCACTCATTTGACATGCAGTGAGAAGCATGCAAAAAGCATGGAAATGAAAAGAAACACTGAAGATAAAGGAAAGAAGGAGAGAGAGAGAGAGAGAGCGAGAGAGAGAAAAACAAAAGCTCGAACATCAGCATCAGCAGCGACACCATCAATACTGCTCTAATCCTTAAATTGAACAGAATTCACCGGTAAGACATGGCTACTGCATGGATCTGAGTGTCCTCTGACAGTTACAGAGGCGCTGAGTCATTTCAGGAACACGGAGGGTTTTATGTACCAGAAAAGTGTAGCAAATAGGTGTCTGTTTTGATTCGTTCACATTCAAATGATAGGTTTCGCTCATGTCCTCATTAGAACTACACAATTAATATGACCATCGCACAATATCAAAGGGTTAAGTTGATGTTTGGTTCTTTTCTCTCTTCAGGAAATAAGAATCAAGAAACAATTTTATCATTCCAGGTTATTGTACTTGTTTTCTATCTCCAAATCAGATTTTGTCCATTTTTTGTGCTTTCTCCATCTGCGGCATGCTTAACCTATTTAATGTATTTAGCATTTTGACAGTGTTGGGGCTCCAGCTTTACTTTTCCATATCAACCTCAACAAAGCAAAGGGAACCTAATGACTAATGTTCCACTGATGGCACATCATTTCATTTGCTATGAGAGCCTTGTCGGTAATGGTGTTAACACATGTTGGGCGCCTTCTACACTTTCACACACAAGAACATTGTCCTGCAAGGTCTGGGCAGAGCTGGCTCCACATTCTCAGTGTCACACCCACACACTTGAAGGACACGTATAAGCTCAGAGTTCATGCAAGGTTTATGTGGCTCACTAGTCTTGGTCCTCCTGATGCAGCACTGCTTTTATGGAAACCACAGAGATCCAACATCATTACAACTGCACATCCACTATCAATTCTGTCACTGCTCTGATGGCTGATACTGCCATGACCCTCAATGAGATAAAACCACTCACTGAGCTTGGCATCATGCACAATTCAGCTAGAGCTGATTGAGTTCAATTTCATAATAATTGTCGAACCTCAGTAAAGTTGGTAAACAAATGAAAACATTTTAAAAAGCTTCTACAATCCTTTGGTCCCAAACATGTAGACTGGTGCAAAAAAAAATGCCTATTTTATTCCTGAAAATTTTCCACTCACTTAAAGTCATAAATGACGTCATTCACAACTATCTAATGCAAAGATAAATCCTATAAAAACTATATGCAATACTATGAAATTAAGGATTTTTTGTGTTTCTATATTCAAAAATATCTTAAAAACTATCACATAAACCTCCAATTTTATGTTGATACAACAGTACAGTATGCTTTAAAGAATTTGGAGTAGGGAGATGTCTCCCCTACACTGAGCTTGCCGGAAATGTGCCAACAGAAGAAATAAATTAATAACCTGACACTTATTTACGTGCTCTGAAACATCCATTAATACACACACACTCACGTCAATACTTAAAGCAATAATGCCTGTTTTTGGGCCTGGCCACGGAACTGGATCCTGGGCTCTAATTGCAACCACATGAACGGATAACCATAGGAGAGAGAGAGAGACAGAGAGACAGAGAGACAGAGGGAACCTCTCTTCTGACAAGGCTTCTCTCAACACCAGGCTCCAAATCCAACCATGGCGCTGAGGCCAAACATAACATTTCATCAATCTTGTTTCACTGACAGGGAAACAGCATCAAACAAAAAGGCCTCTAATGGCTTTAGTCTCTCTTCGCCCTAAAAGACAACTGATGAAAGCTAGTTGTGGCCGTGAGCTTTTTTTTTACATTAAGGGAAAGACAGAAAGAGAGAGAAAGAGAGAGAGAGAGAGAGAGAGAGAGAGAGAGAGAGAGAGAGTTTAGTTTACAGGATATAAGCATAGGCACTTGGGGAGAATTGTCGTGCTGATGACAGGGCTATGTTTGAGCCAGAGTGGGTGTTCAAAAAAGCCAAACTGACAATCAGGGGCAACCTCTGGAAATAAATAACAACTGTAGAGGACATGAAGTACCAAGTGGGACAAAGAAGCAAGCCAAGTGCAATTGAGAGGCTCCAGTGCAAGAGCTAAGGCATCCAGGCATTCAGGGTGACTGAAGATCAGGGCCAGAGTCATGTCAGACACAGATGAGGTGATGAGCTAGCAGTTTCACAGTCACGCAGGCTTCTCTTAAAGCAACATGCACTGCCACCCAAAACAAAGAAGACTTCCAGTCACAGAGGGCATGCAAAAAATCAGTCAACTCCAAACAAATGAGAGAAAAAAAAAAGATTCACTTCAAGCAGACAAAAGAGGCATTTAAGGTAGTTGCACATGCTGTTGTTGTATCTATTTACTGTACTGTGCAGTGTACTCTTGTAAGCAGTACTGCAGTTTTCATGACTATCTTTAAGAAACTTATATAGAAATGTCTCACGTTACATAGAAAAAAAGAAGAAATATATCAGTTCTGTTCACAACAATAACAAAAACAAGAGTCATGAAAGCTCTTCAGACATAAATTAAATTAAAATGCTGATAGGATGTGTAAAAAAAAAAGACAAAATGGACGTGGCTTTCATGGCCAAGGTCTCCAGTCACAGTGTGACATTTATTTCAATTTCGAGTCTATATTTCTGAACAGAGCCTATGTACTAATATTAACGCTCTGCTAGCAGGAAGGTTTATGTCACCCAACCACAACTGCTTCTGGATTTGGACTTACTTTCTGCCTCTTGTCGAGTTATAAATCCCTCCGTATTTCTTCCGATTAAGGATGAGAGCAGCAATTTCTGGCACGTAGCGAGCAAACATGGCCTACATGCATGGAACAGAAAAAGTAAAGGGCATGCAGAGAGAGGTTCTACTGCAGCCGAGGCAGCAGAGCCACTTGGAATACTTACTTTCTGCCATTAACCGCACTATAGGAACCACCATATTTCTTGCGGTTTCCTATTAACTCTATGATTTCAGGGACGTAGCTGGCAAACATGGCCTAAGGAGAAGATAGAAGACAAAAGAAGAGACTAAAAAAAAAAAGGAGGAGGAGAGACTGGTTCGTGAGGTGCACACGTGTCCATTCACCTCCCTGACATGTCAAGAGCAGAGGTTGTTCATGTAGACATTTTGTGTGTTGTTGTCTTGGTGTGTGTGTGTTGGGGCATATTAAATTCTTTAATATTAAAAACAGGAAAAGTCTGAAAGTCTACACAAAAGGCTGAAAAATAATTTGTAGTGGGTGTACAAATTTTGCTCTTTAAACAAGTTTTAAACTGGGAGGAAAGAAGAATGTTCAGGTAATTAATGCTACTGGTTTGAAAAAGTTTTTCAAATGTTTATGTGAACAGCCATTCAGTGACTGCACCAAAACCGGAGGAGAAAAAAGAAGACCGAAAAACCCTATGTGCCATGTTTTGTCCAACAAACACTGAGAATGTGGCAGGTTGATTCGAATAGTCCAGGCTGAGCGCCCACAGCTGCAAAACACATTAAGACCCATTAGCGTGACTGGAAATGAGCTGGATGTATTTTGCATAGTTTGCCACCACCTGTTGTGTTGAAAGCTGTGTATCTGCTCCTAAATGGCGAAATCTCTCTCCTGTCTGAGGCCTTCCTCTAAACTCCACACTGCACTGCTGCTCTCTCCAGGGTCCAAATGAATCATGACATCTGCTGGGTCAGGAGCTGATGCTTTACAGCACGTCATACTGAAGTCATTAATCGTGCTGCTGACAGAAAGCAGTGAACAGGGCTATGATAACTTCCAGGCCTCTTCAAAACAAAGGAAGGACACATCACGATGGTGACTCCATGACAGCTGGAGCTTCATCTGCAGTGTGATATGGAGATTGTCCGATCTGCTATGTGTCTGATTACAGTCTGTCTGTGATTTGCTCTGTCCTATGGCTAATCTGTTCCTGCTCTCTGACTCTGTAGTTATCGGCACTGATTTTTTGTTGTAGTCTGGATTTTGTATGTGTCTCACCGCAAAACAGATGATTAATGAAGACTAATCATTCTAATTACCTGAGATAAACAGAAAATGGCAAAAACTATGTTGCCTGCTACAATAAGAACAAAAAAAAAAAGGAAAGCAGAGAATACACCTTTAGTTTCTGTGTGTTAATGCCTGAAGCAAGAACTTATAAAAATAAAACCTTTCTACATTTAAGCAGTATTATCCAAGTAATAGCCAGATGTATCTTAAACATGACCTAACCAAACGTCTACAGTGATAATGGCAACAAAACAAAATTTTAAACTAGAACAAAATACAATCTACATTAAAATAATCTTGGGATTGAAACTGAAACAGATACAAAAAATGTAAGGGTTTAGGGTTAGTAGCTATTTACTTGATATCTGTACTGGAATCGCTATAGTTTTCATTTAAAGATGTGCTTAGACGTAACTATTTGTTCTGTGGTGTTTATTTTAAGCTACGAGTGTTTGGTTGTAAATATTCAGTCTGTATTGTAGCTCATACATAGTTCTGCATGTTTGGCTATAATAAAGTGTTTTATCATTTTAAACTCTGGTGTAGAGTTGTGCGTGGGTGAAGGAGCTGTGCATGTGTGTGTGTGTGTTTCATTCCCCTTCTTCATAAACTCTTGACTACACACACTGTTGCACCAGTATTTCTGTTCTGTTGTTCATTGAGCTGTCCTGTGTACAATATGTTGTGCCCTTGGCTTGGGTCCTACACACATCTAGTGTTGTGATGTGTTGTATGAAGTATGGGGCTACGGGTGCTGTGGTAGGGTTCAGATAGGACCATTGGATATCTTCCTGCCACTGTGTTTGTTGGAATTAGGGGAGAGACACAGAAGGGTGGGGTCTGAAACCGCAATTGTTTTAAGAAAATAGCTACAGCATCAACAGATTTTGTCAGAATACTTGACATGTTATACAAAACATTACAAAAATACATAATATTCCTAACCAGACACTGGCTATTTCTAGGAATGGTTTATCAGAAAACACTTTAGCATACACGTGCATGTCAGTTCTACATGTGTCTACAACAGTGGGAGAACAAGAGGAAAGAAGTTCAACAGTGATGTACCGGTGTTATAGACAGTGAAAATATACAATGTGATGTGTGTTTTATGAGGACTGTAGGTTGGTGACAGTTATGGGCTTTGGATAGAAAACATTTGACTCTGTCTACATGAAGTGGCAGATGATGTGGTGCATGAAGGGGCTCAGACAAAGTGCAGATGAAAGATATTTTACCAAACCGCCAAGAATGAAGAAGACCATGAAAAGTCGGCCAAGGGTGGTTTTCGCACAGACGTCCCCGTATCCCACCGTGGACATAGTGACCATGAGTAAGTACACACATTCCCAATATGAAAGTGGTTGAGAATTTTGGAAGTTTTCCCAAGGATCCCCTGAGTTTTCCACCTGTGGGAAGAGAAGCATGAATAGCGTTACTGAGACAAACCAAGGCCTTCAGGTTCAACTCCATGCCTGATCCTTTACAGCCATCTACTGTTTCCTTAGATTACAGCCACCACTGAATATGGGGCACCCAAGAGGGGTTTTACGTGCTTCAACTGAGAGAGGAACCAAACAGGTGGCTTTATTGTAGAGCAGAGTTTCTGCTGCCATCTAGTGGCAGAGATGTCCTCTGGCACATCCTAATAAGGAAATAAAAAGAAAAATCTGAATTTTTAGTATTTCTACTAGAAAAATAAATTATAAAAATGGAATAATGGTTTATTGGATCAGATGTTTGTTCCTCTTTAATATTCTATTTATTTTTTACCCACACTTGTAGGCTTACTCCTTGGAAGGGGCTGAGGAGGTTACTTTGTGTGTGTTTTCTCACTCACCAGATGAATGAATCCTGCAGCTGTGAGCCATGTGCTTATGAAGATGGAACACAGGTTCACCAGCTTGATGGAATTACTGTGAGAGACGAGAGTTACGTCACACCTCTCAAAGTGAAACACATCGCACTGGCGTACAGATAAGTCAGTCATCTACTGAGCCCAACACACACGATGAGGTTAGCCATGGACACTGCCACGTCACCTCTTGATGGGAGCAAATACACAGGTTATCACAAAAGAACATTTTAGTTACATAACGTGATCCCTGTCTCTAGTGAATCTCAGGTTTTCTCAGGCTAAAGCTTTTTTGCTGCTAAGAATAACACAAATAACACCTAGCGGTTTTGCCTCTTTTGGAAGAGTGTTTCAGTAACATTTTGGCCAAAATCCCAAGTGAATAGGCAACATAAATAATCTTCTGCCAGCCTTCTGACATCTGAGTGCAGGTTATTTTCCCCTTTTCTGTAACATATCAGCCAAGGAAATAAATATCTCTCATGCCTGCTCTGCTGAGGAACAAATCAATGAAGAGTCTGTTTTTAAAGGGAATCAGCTTTGGGGTTCACACTCACCACTCTTCCTTCTCTCTTACCTACAGCATGCTATGAGGAAACACAGTGTGATGTTAAAACAGAACACGTTCTGCTGAGCTTTAAACCTGACTTCTGGCATAAACTTGTAAGTATAAAGAGCTTTTCGATAGGTGGCTGCATGAATACATGAATGAGCAACAAGCTCCAGAGCAAGAGAAAATGAACACAGAAAAAAACTAAAGTGAGCTCAGTATAATTTAAAGGTACAATAATATGATGTGAATTTTAGGAGTAAAAAGCTACTGAATGATGTAGGTACAGTACAGACAACTATACAGCCATAAGAAGAGAAAGTTCACTGCGGAGTATTGAGGTAAAATTTGAGAGTGGTCAAGGGAGGATATCATGATTCATTATCAGAATGTTTTGCTAGGCTATGTGACCAGACATGTGATGAGTCAGGAGTAGGAAGTAAATGCAGAATAGACGGAAAACACAGTTTGCTACTTATTGTACCTTTAAAGGCTTACCATCACATTTCTTAGTAACACAGGACAAAGACGGATGTGTATGTGCAAGCGGTCAGCCTTACCTTGTCTTTAAGATATTCAAAAACTGTAAAATTTCTGAGAACTGTATCAGTCTCAAGGCTCTTAGAAATCTCAGACCTGGAAAAAAAATGACATAGAGAACTGAGATGTAACTAAAACAAAAGTTTCATACAGCTTTTCAAAGCCCTTGTTCACAAAAATGAAGGTTTTGAGCTCTAAACCAAATTATTGTTATAATAATGGTTATATGGTTATAGTATGGTTATAATTATGGTTTACTTTAATTAAATACAGACTGCATATTTCATGCATTCAATACATAAACACACTGAACGTAAGAATACAATAGGTAAAAATAGAGAGGCGTTAAACCTAACTGTTTTGTAATTTTCACAAAGATTTATGTAAAAAAATAAACAAAATGATATGTAAAATATACACTCATTTTTCACTATATGTTATGTCACCATACGTTATTATTTTCCAATATACAAAAATGGTTTGAACTGCTATGCTTTTACAGTAAGAGCTTCCCAACACACAGAAATATGTACTGTAGAGTGTCTCTGGGTATTACAGTAGCTATGTTTTAACATATACAGTATGCAAAAGAATCAAAACAATGAGTGTGATTATTAGCACAACCCTAATAAAAGCAATGTGCGTCCTGGGTCTTACATTTACACCAGAATGTTTTTGTAATTGTTCACTGTAAATGTAAAAGAGTTTCCTGAAAAGTCACTAAGTGCTGCCATGATGCCACCTACATCAGTTTGTTTGTTTTATTCATTTCTGGGCAAGCTAAAATAATTAAACTGCAGACACAGTGAAGCCAGTGAGGAGATTATTGAATACATTATATCCCATTTGCAGTCATGGGAGAAGTGAAGCTGTATGCTTCCTGTTGGAAATGCTTAATTAGTCAATGTAAAACATTTTCCCATCCCATGGCATCGGTGCCTCTAACACTTCTCCACCTGTGGGTTTCTTGTAATGACACTATCTACTGAAAGTTTATGGTAGATCACAGCGGGTGTGCCTTTATAAAGTAGGGGAAAGAGAGAGTGATAGGTGCCAAAGCAGGAAGCTGATTAAGAAACAGTGTAATAGCTGCCATTACAAGACTCATTACATAACACCAATGCTCACACCAAGGCTCTCTCTCATACACTTACACCTCTCAGAGCACAGTACTCCTCACACCGCATAACATACTCTAGATTTTTAGCTTTGAAAGATTTACACCAGACATTACAGATCTCATTACATATCATTTTCAGCTTCACTGAAGCTTTAGAAAGACTGGAGTTATTGAAGGAAATCTGTGGACTTCATGTGGTACTCATACAAAACACAGTTATTTCTAAAATTATATACTATATTGCTCTACCACAAACCTGGGGATTATGAATACTCAAATCTTACTGGACATATTGATACTGATATCTCTCTTCTACCCATCCAACACATCATATCAATGACAGTTCTGCATTATCAGAATGGAAACTATCCAGTCTACCTACAGTACAAAGAACTGCTAAGCTGAGATACTAACAGCTGGCAAAAAATAGAACCAGGGGTTTGCAGATGTTTTGCAGCCAGCATCAACAACATTAATAATGTTGTTAATTAATTATTAAGGTGTTGGGCTACTGATTGGAAAGTCATGAGTTCAAACCCCAGGTCCACCAAGCTGCCATTGTTTGGCCCCTGAGCAAGGCCCTTAACCCTCAATTGCTCAGTTGTATAAACTGAAATAAAAATGTAAGTCACTCTGGATAAGGATGTCTGCTAAATGCTGTAAATGTCAAAATAAAACATTACACAAAACAACATTAATTTCTTAGACTCAAACCCTAAACATATTTAAGAGCACAACCCAACAAAATAAAGGAGTTACTAAAGGTGAACAGAAAAAATGACTTAATTAGTTAAACATGTACTAAGATTTGCAGGAAACACAATCCAAAATTAAAGAGGCTAATGACAAATACAACAACCACAGAATACAAATCACACGCACAGTAAAAAAGTAAGCTGAAAGGCCTGTTTACTATAAAATAGTAAGTAACAATCTGCCGCAGGCCTAATGGAGTAGGGCAGAGCCCTGTGGCAGTAGGGAGTAAAAACAGTATCAGAGTACAGGACACATGGCCAGTGCAGCCTCCTGGGTCAGGTTTAGGAATCGTGTAAAAACAACATTCATTGAGAATCTGGGCTCACACTGTGTGTTTCAATCACATCTGAAAGCTTAAACACTGAGAACATGTCACATGCACCACCCCCACAGGACTCTGCTTCCATTTGTCAAGCAGAATGAGATGGGCATTCAAAAGAAGGGATTACTCCCAGCAGGCAAACAGCTCCCAGAATGCACCAGGAGCAGAGTCAGGGTCATATAACACACTGCCAGAGGGCCTGCCATGTGAAAGGAGGTGTCTACAGCAGAAATTGGTTTCTGCTCTATTGGTCATGTTTTTTTTTGACAGATGAGCTTCCTGTTTTGCTAAAGATGAAGAATATTTATACCAACAGAGTAGCAGCAATGCTGCTTTATTCAGAGAGAGACATCAGTACTATAAATCAGAGTGGATTAACAGCACTGCATCTAGCCACCAGGTGGCAGAGTTGGATAGCAAGTAACCTTCAAGCACACAGGAGTGTGAGGAAACTCATAAACGTGTGAAATGCTTCAGACCTGTTTTAGTGCTATAATAAAACACCTGATAGTTACATATTAATCAGCTTTGCTTCATTATATGTTGCCCACAAGGGGCCAGAAGGTTAGAACATTTTAAGTAGGCAGACAATAATTAGTCAGACATAGCAAGAGGCAAATCTTTCACTATTTAATTTGTTTTTCCATTTATTCTGATTGAGAAGGATCCAAAGTCTATCCCAGGAACACTGGTCATGAGACATTAACACTAGTCACATGTGACACTAGTCTAGATATTCAGTAGCAACATGATTACCTGCGGCTTCATTCCTACAAGTCTATAACTGAGAAATTTATATAATGTAACTAACATTTCACAATATAATAGGAAAATATTTTATATTTGCTCCATAAACCGAGAATAATTCCCAAACAAGCCATAGCAGGATAGAGCATCGCATGTCGTCTCCAATGTACAGACTGACTGATAGCCAGTAGATAACAAGCAGAATGATCCAAACAGTGAAATGAACTAGTGCCGTTATATTGTTCTACTCCGCTTGTCCAATCAAATTAGTGAACTGGAACTAACCAAATAAATCAAGGGCACTTATTTTAATATCTTTTCATTTTTACCTTCAATCCCTCTTTTCATATAATGACTTTTTATATCTTTTTTTTAATGACTCTGATTTCAAGTGTACCAATGAGACTAGTACATCATACGCTTTCAAAAATTTTTGCATTCGGCACTTTTAGAACATGTAAACTGGAGAATATTTGATGTTCTTGCTGTGTGATTAACAGATGGAGGAGGTTGAATTACTCCTATGAAGAGAACGCTTTTTACACTGATAATAATTTGGCTTGTTAGGCGAATACACGACATTGGCTATTTCGGTTTATTTCATCATCTTTGAGCCTTTGATTCTCAGATCTCACAGCCGGGTTTTTATCAAGTGTGAGAGTTTTAGGCCTTCACAGTCTTTAGGGAGAAAATTAACATGACAAATGATTGCCTCATCCTCAAGCTTGTAAGCGTGGTGACATGAATAAAACAGCACAGACCTTTGTAGATTTACTTTAGAGTTGGTTAATATATAGTTCTGTGTCGTTGCTCTTGCTAGCTGATGAGACTTAGAATGAATGTAATGTGGTTGTCTGCATGTGTAGGAGTGGAGATTTTTTTATTTATTATGTATACCGCAGTGCTTTTGAGTGCCAGAGTTAGTGCTTTTCTTCCTCCCCACCAAACGACTCAGAGCTAAAAAACACACAACTGAATTCCCTCCAGTTCCTACAGTACATGTCATGCTTGGCTTCTCAAAAGAATACCAAAAAATCATTACCATCAGGAAAGAAAATCAGTACGGAAACATTTCAACTGATTCATTCGGAGGACTGCATATTAGTATCTTCCCTTGTCATAGACACTGCTCTGTGATAAATGTTCCCAGCTCTGTGAACCCAGTCCAGTAGCTCCTTCTCCATTGTGTGCCTCTCTTCAACCTGCGTGTTTGTTCTGTCATCTGTAGCCTCACTTGCCTGTCCATTAGGTGGCATGTCTGGACTATTCTCAGCCACTCAGGATACAGAATATGACAACAACTCCGGTACCCAGGTATCAGGCGTGATTTTAATAAAATAAGCCACTGTAACATTTGCTTTGGCCTTCTCGTCACCATCATCACTTCAGCTTGACTTCTTCCAGTCTGGTCTTTCTCTCGTTGCAGCTGCACTATAGGCTCTGTCAATCTGGATGAGCACTGACTGTTGCCTTTAATGTTGAGGAGCACAGAAGAGCAAACAGAAAGGAGAGGATGGGAAAGGGAGTTGAGTAGAGACTTACCCAGCCAGCTTCTGTTAAGATACACCGACACAAACACTGGTGGCACAGTAAAGAAATCCACCACAGAGTTCACCTCCAGCCAGAACCAAAGCTTGTCATTTGCTGCAATAAACTGAGGACAAAAAGTGAGAAAGTAGACATCATGCAAATATAAAAAATATTTGAATGTATTGTGTATGATAACACAATCCCTGGATTAAAAACAGACTGTAAAATGATGTAAAATATAGAAGTACTTACTCGCAGACCAAAGTAGAGTAAGAAGAACACATTGAAGGCCATGTCGATCTGTAATGTGAAGTCTTTATAGAAGTTCTGACAGGACTCTATAGGGCTATGGAGAGAAAAACAAATACATCAAATCAGCATTGATTAGCCAAGTTTATATACATGCAGTAGCTTCAGAAAGTATTCAGAGCCCTTCGGTTTCTGGATGTTTTATTGTGTTTTTATAAAAAGACCTAAGTTTATATTCAATTTAGTATATAATGCATTTAATGTACTTTTTTGGCATCAATCATAATGACAAAATTAAAACATTTTGCAAATGTAATAAAATTAAACTACTGGAATATTGTAATATTTTGATATCTCTATTTCCTTACAGCATACAGACAGCGGCAAAGTGGAAAGTCCCAAAAGTCAACGACCAAAAAAAAAATCCTATAGGCAATCTGTGGAAACACCTTATTATTACAGGTCACAGACCAAGAAGATACAAAGCTGTAATTGCTGCCTATGTTGCTTCTGCAAGAATACTGAATAAAGAGCCTGAACTGTAATCTCAAATAAGAAAGTTTCAGATTTGTGCTAAATTTGCTAATATTAAAAAAAAAAATGCATGAAACAATAGAATCAAATAGAAAACAAATCTATAACACAGTAAAATGTGCAATACTTTCCAAACCAACAGATATGAAAAAATCTGTCTTGGTTACATATTGTGCTTTCTTAAAAAGAGTATATGATAAAAACAAATAATAATAATAATTTACAATAAATACAGAACAAAAATACTGTATATACATGTAGTAGGTCTGATGCAGATTTACTTTATGTAACTTGGTGTAACGTGCAAATTTGGAGTGCAATGTGCAAACAGACTTGTCCACCAAATGTCCTAAAATAGCAAAAGACTATCATTTAGCCTGTGAAGCCTTAATAGTATCATTTACATTCCCAAGAATACGCCAGTCAAGATAATAAATTTACAACTGTGAAAAAGTGTAAGGGCTAAAACAACTGCTGACTGTTTCAATTAAGTTAAAAGGCATGGATTCATAAACAACCATTAGCTCTGGTGGTGAGGTTAATATTGTGGTTCCCTTTCAGTGGCATTAACATTGATCCTGTACCAAGTCTTAATTATTTATGAACTACTGAGCCATGGAATTAATATAAAAAATAATGCTAAAATGTAAACAGCAAAGGCACATATGACATGGTTCAATGAGCAAAGCTATTAATTTGTTTTTTCTTTACTGGTATAGCATTTAGCTTTGTTGCTAGCTAGCTATGTTTAGCAAGTCTTTTTTGCTGACATACACTCAATGAGCACTTTAGTAGGCATGTTTTTACACCTAATCACTCGTGAAATTATTTAAACAGAAAATTATATGGCAGCATGAAATGTATAAAATCATGGAGATACAGGTCAGCAGCTTTGGGTAATGTTCAAATCCACCACCAGTATGAGGGGAAAATGCTCATGTGATCTCGGTGAGTTTAACTGTGGCAGAAATGTTGGTGCTAGACAGGCTAGTCTGAGTATTTCTATAACTGCTGATTGTCATAGACAACAGTATATAGAGATTACACAGAATAGTGCAATGAAGACAAACGTTGCGTATGTTAATGTCAATAATTGCTGGATTGCCAGAAACTATTTGAGTATTGTTGCTGAACAAGTGCATCCTTTCATGCCCATCTTCTATTTGACATGAAGCATGATAATGTTCCATGTCACAAAAAAAAACTGGTATGATGACCATGACATTAATTCAGTGTTCTTCAGTCTGTATCATGTATTACACCTTTGGGATGTAGCAGAACAGGAAATTTACAGCATGAAAGTGCACTTGATGTAATCATGTCAACATGGACTAGTTTCCAAAAGATCAGTGGAATCCATGCCATGAAGAGTGAGACATTCCATAGTATTCCTAATAAAAAGTGGATAACCTCATTTAAATCACTATTTCCCATGTGACTACTAATCTCTTTCTGAGGAACTAGACAACATTTGTATTAATCCTACAAGTAACCAAGTAAGACACGTCAAATTGGCATTTTCAGCACACACTGACAGATCCTTTTATATGTACATGTAGCCTCCGACAGGCAGTGAACCATTGGATATGAGCTGTACATGCCTTATAGCACAATTTTGCTCCCATTTCACAATAACGTGACCTGCTGACCTTCAGCCTGGATAAGCATCATCAGGAGAATACTTCTAGATGAAGGGCGTACACTATGGTATGCTTCCCAGACTGCTGATTCTAAAGCTGTCACAGTCACAGTGTGCTCTGCTAACTGTTTATGCAAATATGTCATGGAGACAGAAATAATACAATGATCTGTGAATGCAAAAGACATCTCTGTGTATGTGTAAACTAGGGAACAGTAAGAGCCTAATTTACAGAAGCACTGTCACTACAGTGTCACATGGTGTCCAGGCAGAACAGGCCAGGAACTCAGCTTACGTAAGCCACCTCCTTCAATGCTGTCCCAGCACAAGAACCTGGACAGTTTGTCTTCCACAGGCTTTATATAGAACACGGCTGATTTCAGGTCAAGCAGAGAATGCTGGGATGGCGCAGTGGCTGGGTTAAACAATGCACAGATGCTATAGTAATGCTCAGCCTTATACTAGGTGGCCTCAGGCTTCTATTGGTACAGCCAAAAGCCACAAAGACACAAAGTGTGAGGTGTTGACACCCAGGGAATTGTGCATCCTGTTTATCCTGCCTTTCTCAGATCTATAGAACATTTTGAATATGAAATAAATGTTCATTGTGTAAATATTTAATAACGTTCACAATATTTACTGAAACAGTTTTAAATGAGGGCAGCAGGCCAAAACAAATAGATAATAACACTAGGAGGAGCAAGGCATCATGGAGAGGTGGACCCTGACCCAAGCTAGCCCCTGTGCTAGAGAGAGAGATAGAGTTGTTCCTGAAAGAAACAGAACTTAATACAGCTATGACAGATTTAGGTCAAGGCACCATTTTTAAAATAGGAATGATGTAGCACTTGCAAGGGTACCAGACATATACAACCTCAGATGGGACCCTAAAAATAGCCTCTGTTATTTGAAGCACCTTCTGCATGTGGTTCACTTAAGGTAGAAAACACACAAAGCGTTGCTCCTTGAGGAGAGAAGAGGATGAAAGAGCAAGGAAAGCAGCTTATGGTACAAATGAGAGTACAGTACCATACAACATGACAGCCCAGTGCTCACTATCATGTAAAACCCTTTAGCTTAAAAAAGTGCAAATACATGGCTCTCAGTGAACAGATAATGTGTTTTAAACAGAAACATTAAAAAATGAATGAATGCTTTTTGTTTGTTTTCTCTTTCCTTGGTGGTTTGTTCCAGTAGCCTGACCTAAACAGTGCCTGACTGAGATTCAAAATAAAGCCATATTGCTATACACACTGGCGCGACATTCATTTCTGCTTAATATCATTATTAACTTTTATTAACTGAGGCAACATTAACAGTTATTAAATATATAACTTGGCAATACAAGTATTGCATGGTATAAGGAACTTCTGCTTTTAGGACTCAGTATGACCACCAGCTTCATAGTACATTCTTACAGCATAAATGAGAGACATCATGAGAGACATATAGAATAATGTTAGGATTCACTTTTAATTAAAAAAGTCAAACTGAATAGTTTAAATCTGAATACAGAGATAGATACTGATAATATTGTTTTACACCCCTTCCTCATGCACACAAACTCATTAGTTTGCAGAAATACAGTATCTCACATACTGTATAGATCTCGCTTTTCATGTGAATTGATTACAAGTGTTATACAGCAGAGTAAAATGAAATGCCCTCTCTTTCTATTGATTGAAGCTTGCATGGTGCCAAACTACTCATCCCCGTTTTGCAGAAGTTCTATGTCCCACAGTTCTGCTTCACTGATAAGAGCCTGATGCTGCAAAGAGAGTTTTTCTGAGTCAGCACTGCTGCATTTTTATCTCATGAATAACTTAAGGAACATGACTTCCAGACTCCTCGACTGAACCTTGAGGTATATTCTTACAGATGATCACATGTAAATACAAAGTTCGGTGCATTTTTCATAAGCTTGAATAACATCTCTACCTACTGGATCTACACAATTTTTACTCTCCTTCTTCCAGTGAGTTTAAGGTTAAATATCATGCTCCTAGTGTGTGGGAGATTTAAAAGCACAGGGATGCTCCAGTGGAGTTAAACTATTTGTATTATTCATCCCTGCATTGCAGCAGCATGAGTCTTTTAAAGTGCAGCCATGCTCACATTTATAAATACAGCAAAAGTGGGACACAAATAAAGGCATTCCTTGAAGGAGAGCCTCGCTCCTGTTGGCCTACATACACTATATCTGCCTTCATTGTGCAGACTGAGCTAAAAGAGGCCTGTGTCCTAAGGGGGGGTAGGTACCAATTAAGAACACTAAAATAAAAAAAAGATTCTTTTATCACTTTTATATTATATAATATATACATAATACGTATAATACAGATAATATAATTATTTTATATTATCTGTAGATGTTTACTTAAATATTTAACTGTAGATGTGAACTTTAATGTACACCAGTGTGAACAGAAGTGCATGTACAAGACTGTAATAGCATGTGAGTAAATGCATGTACTGTGAGACAACAAAGCTCTTAAAAGCTGCTCTGGGACCAGGCTATGTATAGTCTAATATATACTGTAATAGCCTTTATATTCATTCACAGGATTGAATATAGAAGTGACAGGTTTACTTGACATTTAATTAAAATATTGTGTGCATCAAAAGTATATACGAACAAAGCTTTGAATCATGTTTTGTGCTTTTATATTTAATTTAGAGATTAAGTCTTATTTATTGAACTGGTTATGAACACACAAATTGCTCACAAATGCATTTACACAAAAATATGTGGTATTCATGAAAATACTGTTATATCAGAAAAGCATTCATATCCTACAATAGCTCCTGGGTTCAGATCATGTCAGGGGTTACTGCAATTGTCAGGGGTTACTGCAATTGTTATACGCATTTGTTGCCAAGTTTAATTATCTTTTTTTTTTTTCAGTTACACTCAAATTTTATGAAATTCTTGTAAATTACTAATGACTTGAAAGACAAAACAAATAAATGAACACAAGTAAGAGTAGCCATTCATGGCAGCTGATGCACTGCAGTGGCTAAGCCACAATACTGGGAGATCTTCTTCTCTTAAGAGGAGAGTTTTCATCATTTAAATATAATTTTTCTGTCTCTGTGTGCCTTCCATTTTATAGAGTTTTGTTTCCATAACTGAATGTAAATCTCAGTTACTCACTCTCTCTCTCACTCACTCACTCCTTCATTTTCTACCACTTATCCAAACTACCTCGGGTCACAGGGAGCCTGTGCCTATCTCAGGCGTCATCGGACATCAAGGCAGGATACACTCTGGACGGAGTGCCAACCCATCGCACACACACTCTCATTCACTCATGCAATCACACACTACGGACAATTTTCCAGAGATGCCAATCAACCTACCATGCATGTCTTTTGACCGGGGGAGGAAACCGGAGTACCCGGAGGAAACCCCCGAGGCACGGGGAGAACATGCAAACTCCACACACACGAGGCGGAGGCGGGAATCGAACCCCGAACCCTGGAGGTGTGAGGTGAACGTGCTAACCACTAAGCCACCGTGCCCCCCTAGAAAATAACCAAATAACCAAAATTTGTTTGGTTTGGCAAACAAAAACTTTTACAGACAACTTTACTAAAACACTGATAAATGTGGCCCAATGATTCCATATTATGAGGTGTCTATATATATGCAACAATGCCATGTCACTGCCTTTTTCGAGTGATCTGTGTGCTTGTGGCTTAACCAAACATCATCAGGCCTATGAATTATATCTGAAGAAGATGCTGTTTGGCCACAAGAGAGAGCTGTGCATCCACTGAGCCGTTTGAATCTCCCTGTGAGGTCAGCATGGCCACTGAAGCGGGAATAAAGACTCATCTTTGCCCTCCCCATTGCAGCCAGTGCAGCATTATGTCCTACATCAAATACAGAGTTACCTTAGGCAGGATTTTGTGAAAATCACTCAAAATATCATCTCATGTTTTCAGATGGCCTTTTTAATGGACCATTACTTTATGTATTTGAACATCAATGGCAATTTGGCATATACCAGGTTACCTTGTTTTTTTCTGGTCATTCTGTACATACAGAGAAATAAACAGAAACAAGACAAGCTTTTTTGATAATGCCATAAAAGATAATCTGAAAAAGATGATCTGTTACCAGCTTACGGTGTAACTCATGCCAGCAGCAGAGGTCAGTTAATGAGTGCTAGCACAGATGGTACATAGAGTGAGAAGGTGTGTGTTGTTTACACACATCTCTGTGGTGAAAACAGTAGGGGAAGAGGGTTTAGCTGCCATGGTGCTGGACTGTGATGAGGAACAGCCAAAGTATACCCAAAACTCACAGTCACTGATTAAAAGGCTGTCTGATGTTCATTTCACTAACAGCTTTCTCTATTCTATATTCTCTGACCTGCCCTGTGTAGAAACTAGACCAAAGAATAGCATATAATTCAATCACAAAGCTAAACATACACCAATGACATTAAATTAGCACAGCACAGTCAGACAAGATTGTAGACTAAGATCAGGAATGACATTACAATTCACAGGACAGACTCCACTATAATCCTACTTATCAGTGTCTGTGTGGAAACTCAATCCATCAGCAATGGAGCTGGCATTAAAAGTACTACACAGTCATTTCATCATCTGCTTTCATAATGTGGTGTTTGCCTGTATTTTAAAGCATTTCAATAACACATACACATTCCTTTCTGGGGAAAGTTCTCACATCTACCATATATTGATACTATAGAGACTGAGCACACAGAGACTGTGTGCTTATAAATTACACTCATGGCAACTATTTTTTAGGAACACCAGTAAACTGGTATATAATTTATAGAATTTATCCAAATAGCCAGCCATGGCAGCTTATTTAAAAAATATAGGTCAAGGGCTTCCCATAATGTTTACATCAAACATTAGAATGGGAAAAGAAATCTAAGAAACTTTGACCGTGCCATGGTTGCTGGTGCCAGAAAGGCTGGCTTAAGTATTCAGAAGCTGCCGATCTTCTGGCACTCCGGAGTTTACACAGTGAAAAACAAAAATCATCCAATCAGCAGCAGTTCTATAGGTGACACCTTGATGTTGAGATGAGACTCAGAAGATTGGTTAGAATGGGTATTGTAACTCACACTATGGTATCTCAAATAACCACTTCTTAAAACCATGGGAAGCAGAAAAAATGTCTCAGAATGCATAACACATTAAACCTTGAAGAAGATGGGCCACAAAATCAGAAAAGACAACAGGATTCAATCTGGCCAGCAAAGAACAGGAATCTAAGGCTACCGCACTGAAACTGATCAGTTGAAGACTGAAAGATTGTAGCCTGTATTGATGCAGATTTCTGCTGAAACATGTAGAAGTCAAAATGTGGCATAAACAATATAAATCCATAGACTCGTCCTGTATTGTGCCAACACTTCGTGCTTGTGTTGTAGTGAGGTGGAAAATTATTCCATGACACACATTGGGTCACTTAATTCCAACGGAAATTTTTTTGTGAATGCTGTAGCCGATATAATTATTTTTGCTATTAATGTGCGTCCCTTTACGACCACAATTTACTCATCTTATAATGGTTACTTCAAACATGATACTGCACCATGTCACAAAGTCATCTGAAACTGGTTCCATGAACATGACAGTGAGTTCAGTGTACGTCAGAGGCGTTAGAGGCCTTCCCAGTCACCAGATCAGAATAGAGTACCTTTGGGATGTGGAAGAATGGTTCATAGTTTCAACAGAGATTCACAGCATGAACATTTAGCTGTAAAATCTGCATCAATTATGTGATGCAATCATATCAGCAAAGACCAGAATTTCAAAGGAATATTTCCAAACTCTTGTGGAATCCATGCTAGAAGGAACTGAAGCTGTTCTGAGAACAAAAGGAGGAATACTCAGTATTAGCATGGTGTTCCTAATAAGCTGAATGTATATGTCAGCATGAGCTTGTTGATGATGTTGACAATGTTCTGGCCCTGGCATTATTAACCACCAGGGCTTCAAGTATGCTGTCTGAGGAAGTTTGCTCAGCAACAGGCCCAGAGGCAGTCACTTTATCTGTGCCATTAAATGCAAAGCATAATAGACAATGAGAATCATTTCAACACTCGCCCACAACTAAGATGTAAACTACATATATGGCATCATTATATACTGACCAGTGAGAGTAACTCTTATAGAATGCCCCTATTGTCATTTACCTCCAGAGGACACAACCCAAAGGGACACCAGTAATTACACAACAGCTGTATTAGTCACACAATCACCGCTGATGGTAGGAGTCCTTGATCCACAATAAGTGGCTAGGTACTATTGAAAAATTACAGATATTGCACAGAAATGTACTTTTCTCGTTTTTATTGATTACATCAATTTCCCAAACGCTGTCACAATCCATTCATACATGTCTATCTCATTAGTTAACAAGTGCCCGTGGTTTTAAAGCAGAGGGATTCATTATTATAGCAGGTTGTTCACACAAGTGTAACTGACAGTCATTAAACATTAATGCAAAACTAAATCAGAAAACTTTGGTTATGTCAGAAAAAGGACATTAAAGATAAGTATAACATTTCCCCAAACATATTCTTTAAGCTGTACTCTATAACAGCACCGGTACAAGACAAACCTTGATGACAATAATTTAACCACAAAAACAGTCCTTACATACGGTATACATTGAATATGACAGCTACTTTTCTTTTTTAGACATGTGCAAAGAACCAGTAAGAAAGCAGCAAGGCAAAAAGTATGACTGCTAATTCATAACAAGCAGCACCTCCATTATTTCACTGGCCATAGAGAGCATAGTACAGCCTGTTAGCTCAGTTACTACACCTTGTTAATTCACAGCTAAAAAAAATCACCTAGATTACATAATAGTCACTACCATAAGATTTGTATAGATCACAATGAATTGCCTTTTCTGCTATTGATTATGACTGTTGATTTATCTGGAAAAAGCAGGAAATGTTTTTTATAGGCGTCTCCTGTTTTGCTGCATCAAGAGGTCAGAATAAAATGATATGGCTAAACCTTAAATGTTGGCAACTGTCTTAAACATAGGACAAAAAAAGTAAACGGAATGCCTAAAGATAAATGAAACATTTTAATGTCCATTTTAATGTCCAAGATTGTGTGCCTGGTGCATGGACACAATACACTAGTCAGAAAGACAGTAGTATAATTCCAGCTCCCCGGCATCCCTTGATGCCTGTGCGAATGTTCAGTTCTCCAGGTTGTGGTATTGAGCCTGAATTGATGGTGTCATTGCTTCCCCAAGGCAGGATGACAGCAGGCACAGCACATAAGAAAATATGAGTTCCATTTGCACACAGTGCTACCTGGTTGCCTGGGCAACAGCTGGGCAAAGGAAGAGTGCGCTTGTCTCTAAGGATCATGGGGGATGGGAGGCGAGGGCACCAGGGATTTTCCACCTGATGTAACCATAGAAACTGACTCACTTGGCTTCCATTGACAAAATAATCACGCTACCCGGGGATGGATTTATTTTGCAATGGGACCAGAACAAAGATCAGGAATTCTTTAATGGTACACTTTGCATAACAGGCAATTGAGGGATCATTAAAATGTATCATTACCTATATGAGTAAATCGTATCCTGGTACAGATGAATGTGCCCACCTGTGCTCTGTGTTGGCACAATAAGCCAGTGAATTCCCTATATTAGCATAGCTTTTAAAGCACATGGATTCATTCAGGAGTCATTTACAGGAAAGATAAGATGTACATGAATGTTTGACTAAAGGAGAAACTGAATGCTAGCTAGCAAACAAGTATAAGAACATGTGCCTTCCCCTTAGGGAAACTAGACTAGAATTTGGTGTAAAAAAATAATTTAATTAATAATGCCCATCTGTTGTAGAGTGTAAAATTTATTAGCTGTTGGCAATTGTAGACAATGGAAACCCAAAGAGATGCCAAGGAAGCTAGAAAAGTGTAATACTCACTCAGACGAGTCTATGAAGTATATTCCAAGGGCTCCAATACTGAGAGCAAAGACTAACACGACCTGGAGAAACAGAGGGGGAGAAATGAATGTTGAACTTTACATCAGCCCACACAAAGAGTTAATAACAGTCTTGATATTACCGTCAGGTGTGTGTGTGTGTGTGTGTGTGTGTGTGCTTGAGTGCATGTGTGTGTGTGTATGTGTGTATGTGTGTGTACGTAATTTTGAGATTAGGGTTCTGATACACAGCGCTTTCAACCAGATATGTCTGGGCACTGGCTGGAGAATCTGGCCCAGCGCAGTGATGGAGAAGTTGCAGCTCCGTGCTTTAGGGGTCAAATCATTTAATCTTATTTCTGCTGCTCCATGTGAACTGGGCACCAAACCCTGATCAGATGAAATGGAAACTACTACTATCAAATGGCTGCTATGCTATGGGGCAGAGCACACCAACACACAAACACACACGTACACACACCCTCGCTATCAGATTGCTTAATGTTTTATCTGTTACTGCACCTCGCAGTAACCTGATACTGGACACCTACACTGAAGGATGTTAATATGCTAAGCATTATCAGTGCTGCATCAATATGATGGAGGAATTTGCTGAGTTTATTTTTCACAGAAGCCACAGGCAGAGAAATTGAATCCCTAGTATTAACAGTGCAGGAGCAGAAAACATCTGAAGTTACTGAACAGCAGAAAACAAGAAAACAGGGTGAAAATATGACATATTTCAAGTGTTGTTTTTTTGCCAAACTCTAAAAATATTTCAAAGAATAAAGTCAGCATGAGGCTTCTTCAAAGTTACAAAAATAATTTTAAAAATGTTATTTAAAAAATTCATTATGTACAAGGTATTAAAGTTTCACTGGCATTATAGGTCAATAATGCATATGGAGCTAATAATATAGTTTCTTTCTAAAGAAAGAAATTAGAGGAAACAGATGGAGAAGCTTAAGTACTGCACCAATAAACAGTTTGAGTCAGCTATTGAGTACTGCATTAATATGTTAAACAAACCAAGTCCTCATTTAGAAATAAAATGTTCAGCTCAGTGAAAAAAAAAATCTTATTAGTTGGTGGAAATGATATTACATTTTATAGTCCTTTAAATACACAATTCACATGACAACACACACATTGTCATTTCATGTGTATCACAGAAGGCTGCAGGTATCAATACCAGTTTGTTTCTTATCTAAAACTTGTGATCGGTCAAGATCTCTCACTGGTCAAGCTTAAGTTTCTCCAAGTGGAAAGGGTCCTGATAGTCTGGCTAAAGGTGAGATGGAACGAGCTCATGCTCAGATTGCCAAGGCCAAAAAAGCCTCTCTACTCGCTCTGTGGATGCCTCAAACATTTAAGACGTGAAACTAGGCACCTCGGTTGACAGCATGTCAGATCAGTGATAGGGAACTGTTCAACAGGATTTGGCAATCCAGGAGACGTATGTCGACATACTGAAACTTTCAAGCTTTGACTGTATTTCGGTTCTCAGTACAAGGTCAAGTGACTTGAGCAGCCATAAAACCCATCAAAGTTTACCATCACTTGAACTATACACTGATTGATGATGTCTGTCTGTCAGTTTGGATGGGCAAAGTGTAAAGAGAGAAAATTCTTGGATCTCTTTAAGAATGATACATAAAGAGGAGCATATAAACTGTAGCTGTGAAACTGTATCATAAAAGAGATAATGTGTGCATCTACAGTAAGTCCAGCTGTCATGAGCACCATTTCCCTGGCTTATGTATTATCACTGAAAGAGTTTCAGTTGCCTCTTCTGGATAAACACCCCTCAGCAGTGTTCCACATATAACCTGGCTTTCTTTCCATACCCCAGGCACAGCAGTTGTTGACTCAGCCTGGCTTTATTCTTACACAGAGCATTCATTATACCTGATAGAGTGTTAGTTATTTTATTGGTATCCTGCATTATCTAATGAGAAACTCCTCACTGCATTTTTAATAAGCTTTTTATCTGAGTAACAGCCTGTGGAAAAGACACAAAAAGAGTCTGCATGTCCCGTGATAACGATATTAAATAAAAAAGAGACTATGAGCCTCTTTCAAAGGCTGTGTGTTGGATCACTATAGACGGCACAGTGAGCTTGCTCTCAACACGCTTTCCTGTAATCCCAATAACAGGAATGAAAACTATTGTCGCAGTGAAAATAAGTGCCTGTACATATAAAAATGTACATATACACACACACACACACACACACACACACACAAATACTAGTGCTTCTTTCACCATGAGAAAACTTGGAGAAGAGAAAAGAAGTAAAGTTAAAGGAGAACTTGAAATTGAGAGTTGATCACAGATGAGCTGAGATGATTTTTAAAATAAGCCAGTTATTCAGCTAGAAACAAATAATTGATTCTCAAAGTAGAATTTGAATTGAAACAATGCCTCTGAGATTAATGTGCATATACACTATTATATGAAATCTATATTCAGAGTCCAACCAACAACCAGTTTATGGGAATAAAAATAAACTAAATAGTTATATTGTCTACTCGAGACGTAGACGTGGTCTGCAAACCACAGCAAGCAAATGTAACAGTAATTATTTACTTCCTGTCCAATACTGTATGGCATTATTAGAGGAAGCATATTAAATGAGCTTATACGTGTGCCTGGCCTACCAAGCCCTGGTTTTTTACAGCTTGCACATGTGATCTACTGTATTAAACGGAAAAGCAACAGATGTATTTTGTCTAGGATAGTATTACAGCAGTCATATATTGTGCCGTTTCAGGTTGCATCATGGGACAAGGTGTTAACAGTCTGTGTCTGAGCTTTCACGTGGATCTATTTACCCACACACTCGCACATGCCCGCAAATACATACACATGCAAGTACAAAAAACAAGCAAACTCACATCTGCCTATGGAAACTATGGAAAATATTCTTTCTCTCTTTTTTATGTTGACTTGGGGGTTGGTGTTTGACTGCTTTATATACTGTACTCATCATTAAAAAACATGGGCTTTTAATTTTTATTTTTTTTTTTTAAAGTCAGCATCTGGTATGCAGTTATCTTTTAACATTGTGTATCATGATGGTGTAACATACAGTACCTCAGTCCCAGAGCTCCTGCATTACACACATCAGCTGAGGTTTATTCTGGTTGATATTAAAACACTTTTTACTATGCAGATGAAGTAAAATGAACAAAAGACAGATCTCAGAATCTAGAACGATGATGAATCTGAGGTCGGTGCACCCCCAGATACAACTCATCTGGCTAGCACAACATGTGCAGACACCTCTCGGGTTGGACAACAACATACAGGCAGTGAAAATATCATGTGCTACATTAGAAACGTTGATCAAATATATATTCATCCATTTCTCTAAGCCTGTATTAATGTACTTAACTAGTGAACTTATGTTATTACCTATTAGATACCACCTTGAGACTAGACAGTTAAGTTTCCGTGACTGAAATACGAGACTAGGCAGCAGACTGGACTATTTAACGAGACTGGACTATTTAATTAGCTAATTAATTGAAGATTTATCTATCTTTGTATATATGTTAACTACACATCATTAGCAACTCTGATTAGGAGTTTTTATTTCCAAAATATTTCTGCAGAATCTTCTGTTTCTTCTGTCTATAAGCCTGATTTTCAAGTAACATTATCACCAAGAAGAACAGAGCCAAAGCTACCAACTCAGATCTGATGCAGCATGACGAAGCACAATTACAGCTTTTTTTTATTTATGAATGGTGTGCACATTCGATAAGTATTTAAACTATACTTAATCCAGTCCCTAGGTTTTCTAACCTAGTAGCAAAGCAGGATTTCAGATTTCTGGATTTCCCATTTATTCTGTAACTTATGTAAGAGATCTGAAAGCAGAAAGAATGCTCCATCACTACACCATGCTTAAATTTGACACATTTAATACTAAGTACACAAAGGAAAATGCAAACGTTATCTGATGAAAAACAAATCGTAGAAACGAGTAAACGCAACACTCTGAGTGTGTGTACAAAGCCAGCTCTGTATAAAAGAGGCAGCTGAGGGACGTGAATGCAGGGTTCACTTACATTAAACACCAAGGGAGAGTCCCAGCAGGAACCTGTGCCTCCTGCCTGGTGAGCTTCAGTCCCAATGACGTCAATCACAGGAGCAAAATCACAACCTCACCTGAACATTCAGAAGCTCTGTGTCTTAACGATTTAAACAACTGCCTATTGACAAGACTTAATTGGTTTGAATAGATGGTTAAATTCATTCCAGATATTTCAAGGATAAACATGGTAGCTCTTAGCTATTTATAATGTCATGAGTCAAAGATTTTCTAAATGTGCTGACTGTGAAGTAGCGCTTATTTTAATACTCTGATTCTCACTGAAAAGGGCAATTACAAAATAATACAAAACTCCTAATATCAGTACAGGCACAGTATCAGCATCAGTATACACCTGTATGTGACACAAATATCAACACAAACAAAGCTTTGACTTTTATAAATTACTAGGCTACACAGTGAACAATGTTTGGTGTTTGCTGTTTAGACCAGTGAATAATTCACCACCTGACTCCATGGGAAATGTCACCCTCCGGACACTGGCTGCCAATTAGCCTCTTAGCAGGAAGTGCAGCATTGATTCGAAAAGATGACTGAATAATCTACATCCAGAAATGTTTTACATTGAGCTCACTGTCAGTATGTGTTACACAACTGGAGCACAGTCAAAATGTTCACAAATATCTTCAAACAAATGTGAAAAATAAATCTAACATTTATTAAATATGCCATATAGGCTAGCTTAGTAAAAGCCCCAACACATGCTCAGGCATGTGTTTTTGGTAATTAACTAGATTTTAAGTGGCTACAGAATAGCTAGCACTATTTAATTAACCAGGTAAGAGCATTAATACAATCGTATTAAGGATGGGGGGCACGGTGGCTCAGTGGTTAGCACATTCGCCTCACACCTCCAGGGTCGGGGTTCGATTCCCGCCTCCACCTTGTGTGTGTGGAGTTTGCATGTTCTCCCCGTGCCTCGGGGGTTTCCTCCGGGTACTCCGGTTTCCTCCCCCGGTCCAAAGACATGCATGGTAGGTTGATTGGCATCTCTGGAAAATTGTCCCTAGTGTGTGATTGCGTGAGTGAAAGAGTGTGTGTGTGTGTGTGCCCTGCGATGGGTTGGCACTCCGTCCAGGGTGTATCCTGCCTTGATCCCTGATGACGCCTGAGATAGGCACAGGCTCCCCGTGACCCGAGGTAGTTCGGATAAGCGGTAGAAGATGGATGAATGTATTAAGGATGTGCATAGGGATGTAAGAGAGAAAATGAACTCAAATACCCAGGGAAAGACAACTATATTCCAAGTCTTTATTTGATCCTGATAATATCTCTACATTTCTGCTATTTGCTGTGTTGTTCTCTACTTGCATCAGACATAAATATGTTATTTTAGTCTGGCTAGCATCTTCATCTTTGCTTGACAGATTGTGTTTAAAAGCCAGATAACTGTGCCACCTGCACATACTTTAAACTTGTTTTTCCCTATATTTCTCCTCAATCTGTTCACCTACCAGTTCCCACCCACTATGCAAGTCTCTCATATCCTATGACAACTACCACCCAGGGAGAGTAAAAACTTCCTCCAAGACACTTGAATCCAGCCAACTGTGTGATTCCGAACTGCTTCTCATGCTTTGCCTTCTTCTGCATACATGAGAACACAGACAGTTACCGTGGGTGTGTAGTAGTTTCCTATGTCCTCCCTGTCTATATTGTAAATGTGTATGTAAATGTGATGTGGTAGGCTCCTAATTCATGACTATCTTGACAGGCATATTTGACAGGTGTATAAAAATATGACCAAAACCAACCCAAAAACAAACCTGGATACATAATCTGCTTATCTGAGATGACTGGGCCAGTAATTGGTCAACACAGAGGCAACAAACAATCCAATTTAGGTGTGTAACAACATTGTCACATTAAACATTCATTCATTCATTCATTTTCTACCGCTTATCCGAACTACCTCGGGTCACGGGGAGCCTGTGCCTATCTCAGGCGTCATTGGGCATCAAGGCAGGATACACCCTGGACGGAGTGCCAACCCATCGCAGGGCACACACACACTCTCATTCACTCACGCAATCACACGATATGGACAATTTTCCAGAGATGCCAATCAACCTACCATGCATGCCTTTGGACCGGGGGAGGAAACCGGAGTACCCGGAGGAAACCCCCGAGGCACGGGGAGAACATGCAAACTCCACACACAATGTGGAGGCAGGAATCAAACCCCCAACCCTGGAGGTGTGAGGCAAACGTGCTAACCACTAAGCCACCGTGCCCCCCCACATTAAACATATACTGACACAAATCTTATCTCCTTTACTAGCTTACAACAAACTTCTCACATTAGCCAGAATTCCATTTCCATTATATTACACATATCTCAATAATCCCCAATGGGCCTACATGGTCAAAAAAATATCAGTTCCCTAGATGGAACTTCCAAGTAGTGTTGTGGATGGAGCCTTGAGATGAAATGAGCCCCAGAAATCCCCAGAGAGCAGCAATTCTTTGTAACTACACCAGGTCATCCTGTTAATCCCCTCTATCAGTCAACATTACAGCCAAATTTAAACATACTGCAATAAATAGTGAGTGAAGACAGCATATCACTCAACCCTCATGCCTGCGTAAAACCTATACATCATAAAACAAAATAAATATACCTCTAGTCAGACAGCCACACTTTGGTTCTGTTACAAATACAGTTTATAAAAGTTTTACCTTATTGACAAATTGCCCACCTTTTTATAGAAAGGGTTGTGGTGATATGAGAAAAAAATAAATATGAACATTATATTATTAATACATACAACTATTATGTCATTATGGTTTCATCTATTAGTTCCCTTGTATTTAATGTCCTTTCAGAGTTTCAACATAACCCTGCAAACAACCATTTATAGCTCCTCAATGTTAATTGAAAAAAGCCATACAGAAAGAAATATGGTCTCAGTGTATGCATGTTTGTCAAACCTCATTTTAAAACGATATTCGACTATTACAAGCACTTGTCACATGACTATAACAGGGATGTAGTCAATGCTTGTGTTAGGAACTCAACTAATACATAGAAATAGAAATTCAGAGAGATAATCGTGTTGTTTTACTAAAGAAAGATTTATCTGTATTTTGAAAAATTCAGTCAGGTGAGCACATTATCCTACAGCTCAGTGAAACCTGTGAAACCTAGTGTACTTGTCTGAAGGACAAAGGGGCAGGGCGGTGAGTAAGGAAAGCATCTGTCTTGCTGAGGAGAGATTTATGGCAAATGGATGGGGATGAGGGAAATAAAACTATCAGACACATCCTTAAGGCCTTCAGTTAAGGTCTGTAAAATGTATTGTTTGTTAATCAATACTTGAACACTACCCTAACCTCACAGTAATGTTAACGTAAAAAGCTGAGCCAGCTAGCACACATGCTACAATAAAATTTTGTTATTTTTTTGCCCATATGGTTTAATACTTAGCAAGCTCAAAATCTTTAGACCATATGCTCTCCAATGCAAACAAACATAAAATATTTTTAAATCTGCCAATGGCACCTCTGCAGACCATTTATCAAAGCAATGCATCCAATTCCAGCCCAGTAATAATTATTAAACCCATTCGATGTAAGTGATGTGTTAAAGATCCACACACCCCATTCTATTATTGTGTCAGATAACTATTTAAATCATCTAGTCCATCCATCCAAGTTAAAACACGCTAGGCACAGGATGTCCCAATGCTGTGATCATCTTTGATGGCGGCTGACAACAGATATTGAAGAGAACACTGACAGGCTGACAGCCAAAAATGATGTGTCAAAGCAGCCTGCATGAGAGAGAAGGACACCGAGGAGACCCAGCTGATAGGATAAGGCACTACGTCAAGCTGGGCTACAACCCTGTTTCAGTGACCTTGAGTGTTGACCGGCCTAAAGAAGCACAGTGGATATTATAATGGGATTTTGCAGGGGCCTGTGACGCATGCAGGATGATAAGCACTGTGATTGGCCCAGCATAGAGGTGGGAGGATGTGCAGCATGTGACCAGAATGCAGAATACAGACTGGCTCCCTGAAGTGCTTGTGCACAGGTCACTGTCTGCAGGGCAAGGACATCAGAACATGTGTGTCCATAGTTTAGCATCAACTTGCATATTCTCATGTCATGGTTTTGTCTATTATTTGTTCATGGTCTCAAATAATATTCTAAACATGTCATGGCTTGTATCATGTCCTATACACACACAATACTATGACAGTTTAGCATGGGTTTAGCATGGGTTAGCAACACCAGCCTGACTCATGTATAGCCAAAGTAAATATGTTGCCAAAAATATTACCAGAATCTGATTTGATTCACAATTATCAAGTTATTTCATGCATCTCAATACATTCAGAGTAAATACTAAAAAAAAAAAAAAAAAAAAAAAGAATAATATTTCTCAAAAAGAAAATTACAAAGCTGTAATTTAATCATTATTATGATAATCAAAATAATTTATGAAATTGTAGCTAAGGTACAAATTTTGGTCAGTTAATTACTGCAGTTTTGATTGATGTTAGAGGCAGCATGGCAATGCAGTGGCCAACAATTCTGCCTCATACAGTAGTTCCGGGGCCCCTAATGTGATGCTGAGTTTCAGTGCATTTTCTCCACATGTCTGTGTGTAATTTCTCCAGGTTATCTGGCACACTTTTATGTCCAAAATCAAGTCAGCAGGTAGAAAGTGTACTAAACCAGAGGACAGTAAGTAAACAGCAAATTCAGTATCATCACATCCTGTGTTCAAACACGAACTGCGTCCCCAGCCCTAACATAATCATAGCTAAAGGGATGTCACCAATGCAAAGACACTCCATGTTGTTTATTTGGTAATATTTTAGCTTTATAGATATTCTAGTAAATGCTACAGATGAACACAGATGAAAACCCAATTGTTGCAGTGGATGGCTAGAGTAATCTGAGTGCCCAATACAGACAATTAGCACAGTGTATTTACTTAATCCAGGTTTATACAGTTCAATTTGTGGCCAGACCTTGCAGCCTACATGTCTGAACACTAAAACAGTTGCAAAATCAAGTATGTTCATGGGCAGAAAAATATACCTTTATTATTTCTTATTATTAGTTCACTTTCTTTACTTTCTTCACAATTTCTTGGTGTCCTCTTTTGTTTTACCTATTAAAATGTGTTCTAGGCATAACATTGCATCTCGTATACTTTGTATGTGTTTTCACAAGGGACTATTTGCTGACTGACAACTGAAAGTAGCAATTTTACTTAATAAAGACTGATGTTAAAGAATATTCCTCACATAATCAGGCATGAAACAGGCTTTACTTATGGTGAGAAACTAAAAAGTTCTGGGCT
Source organism: Tachysurus vachellii (assembly GCF_030014155.1). Taxonomy (NCBI): domain Eukaryota; kingdom Metazoa; phylum Chordata; class Actinopteri; order Siluriformes; family Bagridae; genus Tachysurus; species Tachysurus vachellii. Next base: position 13,331,060 of record NC_083465.1, read on the forward strand.
TCAATGTATAACATCCTGGTTAGCCTGAATTTAAAATCTTTAATTTGTTAAGGTAAATTAATAAATATCAATGGCCTATTAATGGCCAAACCGCAGACCATGTATCTCTTTAAAACAATTTTATTATAGAATCACTGTATTTTAACTAAATGCTTTTCAATGCTATGTTAAAACCATATCAAAAAGGTTCTAGCTTAGAGGTTTAGTGTACATCATATGTTACATTCTTAAAATGTGACCGTCAAGGTTTCCCATAAGAGTGGTACAGTATCTAGACAGTGATTCAGCTGTAAGCAGTGAAAGGCCATTCTGTTCCTCAGCATTGAGCTGTATGTGCTGAACCTGTGGAGGAAGTGTGTGACATTTCCCTGCTGAGATTTGCGCGGAGCAGTATCCCTGCTTATCAAGCCTTCTGTCACCATGTTATAGCTATTCTACCCTATTACAGCTCATGTAGCCACAAAACCGTGTAGCCTATAGTGGTAAATGGTGCATTTTTCTCCATTGTGGCGTAAGGGTTATGGGTAAGAGACGTCCTCCACCTTCCTCCAGTTTTCATTTATAAGAGCATTAAACATTCAATAGTAATTATAACTCTTTAAATGGCTAAAACTAATGTACAGTACTTTGAGTGTTAATAGACAGTGAATTATTGAGGTCCACCTGTAAAACACAAAGTAAAATGAACTACGCAAATAAAAAGCATCTTTAAAATGTTAACTGTAAATACATTCCTAACTATAAATCTGTACAGAGACTTAGTCACATATAAAATAGAATAAAGTGGTATGATTTTGAAGATGACGAATGCTAAATTTTAACAAAATCCTGATTGATAAAAAATATGCTGACTCACAATACATCTGGGAAAGTGTATGTATCTAATGCAGATATAGTTGAAAATAAGACCAGTAAAAATGTATTATTTAAAGTGGTAAATAATTTATTCAATAGAGACATTAGTGTTTGTGTATGAAATCAGTATTTTTAATCAAACACTCAATAAATCAACCATATGGACTGCACAGAACTACACCAAATACACACTCTTCCAGTATACATCCATCAAACTGTTTACATGCTGTTTTGTTTTTGCTCTTTTCACATGCTGTCTCACATTTCAGTTGATTGTTGTTTTGCACAATACTGTAAAATACCTCATGTAACTGCTGCTATAATACTAATGTGTTCATTCCAGTATTTCTGCATACGAAATATTGTTTTAACATACAGCATTTACACTGGTCAGTGCTGTTTTTGTATTGTCTTTTGTGCATTGTCTTTTGTGTAATGTCGTGTATTTTTTCTTTTCACTGTCTTTGGTCCTGCACTGTCTTTTTGTATTTGGTCCTGCACTGTCTTCCTGTCTTGCACTGTTTGCACCAGGTTGCACAGTTGCACTTTATGTATCTAGGACTAACTTACTAAGTCCTTAGCTCTGTCTTTGTTCTATGTAGCAGCGTTCTGTGTACTTCAACATCTATATATGGTTGAAATGACAATAAAATCTTCTTGACTTGACTTGACTTGACTTGACTTGACTTGACTTGACTTGACTTGACGGATTAGTTTTACTTTGTGTTATTTAAGCTTTATTTAATGTTCCAGCTGTTTCTCTGGTCATCAATACTGAAACATAACATGGAATATGGCCACATTCCATATACTGCATTGCTACTGCAGTATATAGAATCTACTAGCTCACTGACTTCAGGCCTCATACTAGATATTTTTGGCTCACACATGAAGGTAAGTGTCCTGTTCTGGTTTAAGCCCTGGTTTTAAGGGACTCCTTCAATGGTGTACTGAATTTAGGAAACTGCACTCTAGAACAAGATGGAATATTGATATACAATATTCAAAAGAAATCCTTCACCTACAGAGGCAAACAATGTGCTCATTCAGTGCAGAGATAGATAAAGGATAGAAATGCATGCATTACCAGGCAATTCCTGTCTCTACAAGCTTTAAGTTCCATGCTGAGTACCAGGTGGGTGCACAGCATGAAAATGTGGGAGTCTCTGGGTGTCTTCCTCCAACATCCTTGCCATGGCACTAAAGAGGTTGATCTGAAAATCTAGGCCTTATATAAGTATAGCAAAGAAGCCTATACCCAGCCGTCCACATGATATGAAAGAAAACATGACGCATCAGACCCAGCCACCTTCTTCCACTGCACCCTGGTCCAGTTCTGAGGCTAAAATTCTGATTCTTAGTAGTAGCGGTAGGTTCTTTTGGCAGTGGGCAGAGATGAGCATGGGCACTCTGCCCAGTCTGCAATGCACTGTGTGTTCTGACACCTTTCTATTAAAGCCAGCATGTGCTACAGTAGCCCTTCTCTGGGATCGGACCAGACAGGCATGTTCGCTGCCCACAAGTATCAAAGCGCCTTGAGCACCCATGACCATGTCGCCAATGCAACGGTTGTCCTTCCTTGGACTTTGTCACTTTTTGTAGGTACGAACACTTGCATATCTGGAATACCACAGTCATATAGGCATCAGAATTTGACCCTGACCTAAATTAAACATTTTTCCCTGCTTCTAAAACCCCAACTTTGAGAAGTGAATGTCTACTTGCTGCCAGTGTAAAGAGATAATATTATTCACCACACCTGTCAGGGGTTTCAGTATTATGTGCAGTATAAGGTGTATGCTAACATGATGTTTTGGTAAATTTTTGCACTTTGGTAAATATAAATTTTAGGAACATGCAGACATTTGGCAGAGCATTCAGCATTAACTCTGTTAATAGGATGGTTTTATGTGAGGATATGCACGGTGCTGTGGTTTTATTTGAGATGCAGCACTGCTGCTAGTATGAGTCACAGTGTGAACTGTCATTAGTGATTACAGCAGTCTGATTCATGCTTGGACCAACATGGTTGACACATTTAACAGAGGCCTTTACTGGTACATTGCACGCACAAGCACACAAACACACACACACACACACACACACACACACAAAATAAGAAAATACAAGGGGTTAAAACACATTTAGTGTTACTGTATGAATTTGTATAAGTGGTACCACAGTAGTCTAGCAACTGTTATTATATCTTTCTACTGTCACGAAAAGTCAAGAAGGACTGTCCTTGGACCTGTCAAAAGCACTAACAAAATGGTATAATGTAGTAAATGCAAGCCCCTAAGGCTAATTTCATCATTCTATTAAGAACACAGCAAAGGGAAGGTCATGTGAAGATTTTAATCAGTTTACATAAAATATGGCTGCCAGAGAGATGAAAATAATAATGAATAGTTATTATATTTCATACAAATTTTACAATGTCAACCAAAACACTGAAGTAATAGCAGTGTTGTCTCCTACAAATAGACCTATTATTAAGAGCAAATTTAGTTAAATGCAAAAGAACTGCTATAAAAAATTTCCCAAACTAGTCACAAGGAAGTGCTGCTGAACCGGAACCATTTGACATTTATTCAGGACTCCACTGCTCATGTGGCTGATGATAGTCATATGCACTTCAGACAGCAGTCTCAGGCCTTGATGCCGGCACAACAGTTAATTACAGTATCTGCATGTTTTCTTAGGATAAACCAGTATTAATCTCCAACATATCAGCCAATATCCTCATCAAGGTTATAGTGAATGCTGGGAAAGCTTGGTGTAAGTTACGAAAACACAGTAAACACCAGTCCATTGCATAAAAGCTCTACAATATCTGATAATTGAACATGATTACCATTTGTCTGTACCATCCTCTCTGGAGCACATCAGAATAGAATGGGTAGGAGGAAACAAAAGAAAAAAAATGCCCTGTGGATTTAAGATCACATTCTCCTATTTACAAGTAGGCAAATGGACAGTGCTATGTACACAATCCTGAATCTCTATGTTCATCTCTATGTAAAATCTTAATTCTGAACTTATAAGGGCATTCTATGTAATTCTATGCATTCTATGTAATCTTTCAAGACTATAGCTTAAATGAAAAAAAAATAACAAGCTGGACTAAATAATATTCTGTAATAGTAAAAAAAAACAAAAAAAAAAAAAACACAGGTTCTTCTGTTCTTTTTCCCACATCCCATATAGTCTGAAAATTAGGTTGATTTGGTCTCAGAAGACAGACAACAGTGACACAATTTTGCCTAATTAATTCCTGACTTCATTTCTCCTGTAACTGTTAATGCAGCAGTTACAAAATAGATAACTGCCCTTTTGGCTAGACTTGAATCATGAAAACATGTAGAAAAAAAATATTTTTGTATTTGAAATCTGATAATATACTATTATCTATCTGAATGACTAAAATCCTATAATCAAAATTACACATTTGACATCCTACATTCTTTATATTTCAGATGGTAAAGTAATCAAGTGGCTTTTTGTCAGTGGAGATAATTCAGAACATATATTTATGTGTCATGATCTGATCTGAAGACTGTAACAGCTTGCGTTAAACAAAAACACTACTCCTATCTACTGTATCTATCCGTGTGAGGTTAAGGACCTTTAATTGAGGGTGTCAGAAGGGAAAGAATGTACTAGTCTGGTGAAAGTTAGCTACTAACAGCATGATCATGACTGAATCCTGATGTAATTGATAAAAAGTGTGATTCAGTGTGAGGCATCTACAATGACACTGTCTAATCAGGATTATTATTATTCATATATTCATAATATTGTATGTGTCCTTTGCTTATGTTACATGCACACCAAAATGATGGAATTAACTCATTTTTGATACCAGTTTACTGGGAGGTGGAGTTGACACATTATGAAGTAAACATTTACAGAGGAAACATTTATAGTGATCCTTGAACACAAATATCCAATGAAAAACTCACGGAAGCTGTTCTAAATCTGAAAGGCTGAGTTATGCAATAGGACATGTCTAGATTTTATAGTCCTAATATCAGCAACATAGATTTTACAGCCTCCAAATGGAACAACAGGGAGACATAAAAACTAGTATATACTATCATAGCATGCAAGACCTTGTAGGAGCAATTACTTTGTAAGTGATGACCAGCCAAAACGGCCTTTCAAACTTAAGCTAAGGTGATGCTCAATTCATCAAAAGACCTGATTTAAAACATGTCTAAATATGTAGCTCTATCTGCATGATGTGGGTGCTGGAGCTGCATAAACTGCAAAAAAATTTGAGAACCTGAGGGAAAGGAGCTAGTTTTCTGTCAAGTGCACAGGGAACACAGGATGACACACCATGTGAGAGATCACTCATGTGGGAATATTTGAGAATACAGTTTGCTCATACAACAAACCTTAAAAGTAAATCAATATACAAATCTTTACAGTTAAATGTGCTGAATATCTTTCTCCCATGTGCCAATGTCAAGTGGTAATATATGGTTTAATTATTACGTGTAAGTGCCCAATAGGCAGATCTTTGTCTTGCAATGCAGCAGGGGCGTCCATCACTGTAATGGCACAGTTGCAGTTGTCAGTTGCATCTCAAAAACTGAGGAATGCTGAGGCGCCTCTAGTAGAGCTTTCAACAGACCATACACTCAGTTCCTGAGCAAAATTATGTGAGTTATTTAACCTTTATCCATCGCTGAATGCAATTTGTCGCATGTACTATCTGACTGATAATACCATCTGATATTAACACTTCATGGGCCGATATTCACAGTTTTGCACTTTTAGAGAAGCATAAATATAAAGGTAACATCCACCTATTTGTGTTTTAATACCACTTATCCCTCACAATGTCGAAGGAAGTCTATCCCAGGGGACAAGGCAGGAGACACTCTGGATAAGATGCTAATCCGTTGCAGGGCAAAATCTTATACACACTAATTCAGACAATGAATATTTTGAGATGCTAAATAGTCTGCAGTGCATGGCTTTGGACTGGGGAGGAAATCCCCAAAGTGCAGGAAAAATATGCAAACTCACACAGGGTGGACGCAGGAACGCAGTAACCAAACCCTCAACCCCAGAGACATGAGGCAGACATGCAAGCCAATAACAACCATTCCCTCTAATAACATACATAATGTAATTATTTTGTTTACAGAAGAGGATTTTATAATTTCCCAATAGGTCAGGATGCTGAGTCCGCAAAGAAAGTCTATCAAACTGTAATTAGCAAACTGTTCGTGTGTAACTATGGAATCAACCACAAAAGTCACAGATTTTGATTCGCAATTACAGAATGCAAACAGTAAAAATCAAAAACAATACAGCTAAATGAGGCACTCGGTTTGCTTAATTCCTGATAAGAAGAAAATGTTTAATAATAGCAGGATGAACTTGGCAGTAACAACGGCAGACAGTGTATTTAAGACAAACACTTTTCTTTGCTTAGACTTGTATTATTCTTCAGTATAAGTAGTCAGGCTCTTGGGAAAAAAAAAAATCAGTGAGCAACCAATCAGTCTGATACCTGAAGTGCTTTGAATAAATTGGCTTCAACTGAAAGATATTTATTTGTATTATTTGTGTTGAGTATTCTGGGGTCTGAGATGTCAGCCTGACCGGCATGCTGCTAATCCTCAAATATGATATTAGTAAGTGTACTGGTCAGCTACAGTTGAATAGGAATGAGGCGTCACAAAGGTTCTAATGGAAAAACAGATGAAGATGTTTATATAGCTCAGGTAATATATAGCAGGTTTTAGAAAGTTGAAATATTGACATTTAAGGAAAGGTTCATATTTAATGTGGCAGTAATGGACAGAATCTGTGTTTCCATGTCTGGGTGATCAGCGTACAGTCTCACCTGCCCTGTAACTGAAGCATCCCAAAAAACAGAAGAATCCTGTTCTATGCCCAAAGCAAAACCTGTCTGTAGCTCCAACTTTTCAGGATGAAATCTCATAGTCAAGTGGTTTTTTACCTTCTGTGTACAAAAGCTCAGAGGTTTAATGTTCATCTGAGCAGCTCTGACTGACCGCATGAGTGCCAGCTGCTTTCCTAGTCTTAACACACACCTTGAAGTGACATGTCTCAAGCCTTTAACCACCCTAAATCCCATCATGCTTCACCTCATCCATCTTATTACGCCGTTTTTGTGTAATGAAACAACAGCCTGTCAGGCAACAGAATGAAAGTGGACACATAAGTTAAAGACAAGTGTGCTGAACCTGCATAAATAAAGTATGCAAAGAAAGCAATCAGAAGCAATATTTCTATTTCAATCTTTTTTTGCAGTTTAGTATATAGAGTTTATGTCTAGCCCACTGGCCGTTTTAATGCTCTATGAGTCCAACACAACTGAAGAACTGATTCAGCAGTAACACCCGTTGCAATCACACCAGTAGGAAGGCTGGTGTGTTGGAGAGAAATGCTTTGTATATTAAACTGATCCACCTTTATCCACACAGACACAAACTCTTTTTTTATCCGCATGAAAGTCTTTCTCAAAGAGAATGGCACTGCAGTCAATCAATATAGGGTTCAATAGCCATTGACTGGACTGACAGATTAGTGCAATACAGATGAATATGCAGACTTCCTCATATGTCAGTATAGAGAAGATTCTGGCAGCATTAATATGAAGACACTGGCACTTGCTGCAGAAATACGTCCTCTCTCATTCAGATAGTGAAATCATAAATAGTTGTTTAGGTCTTTTGGCACAACTCAAATTTAAGTTCCATTACACACAAAAATGTGTCTTGGGTGGCTAAATCTGGTCATATACATGTGCAAATTTTTATAAAGACATTTTTTAAACTATAGAATTTCACCAAAGGATCATGAAACATGGGTTCAGTTTTGTGATCTGAGAAGAGGCTGAATCCTATATGCCAGATTCTGACATACAGTACTTTTACTGCTGTGGCTACCAGGGACCTGCCTGATTTATCCTTGTGCTAAGATTGCGCTTGACACTTCTGCATTTATGACTCACTTTCTGCTGCTGTGGCTCTGCACTTCCCAGAATTTTATGCCCAAGTCTCACACTTTCTCTAGTGGATTATCTCACCTGCACTCTGTATTGCTGCCCATACTGAACATCCTTTGAGTCCACTTTATACTGTGTAACTAAGTATACTATAATTGTGGAAGAGTAAAGATTAATGATATCACAATCCTGGTTCAGGAACGTATCAGTTCTCTATTGAGCCTGGTTCCTCTCAAAGATTCTTTATGTTACCTCAGGAAGTTTTGTCCTTGCATTTGAAATTTAGCTGAATTGAATAAAATAGGAGTTGGGGCTGAATTAAATTGAATTTGAGTGGAATCCTTTCTCAATTGTTAAGCTGTATTGGATGTTCCGGCCAAAATAATAAAGTACCGGACAATAAGGAGGTCTACCAGAATGTTTTACTGAGCTACTTCTGCTAGAGAAGTTGTACTGATCTAACTTACCTTAGCTAATGTTAGCGAGGATATACAACGTATATATAAAGTATGAGAGTATGACCAAACAAAACCAGCAGAAGTAGTCTTTCTTCTGATAGTACTCCATCTTAGAGAATCCTGCTCAAACACAGGGTTTGTTTTTCTGCCTGAAAATGTGTTCTTCAAGAAAAAAAACAAATGGATATTGAATTATGCAAATCTGATCTTGTCACTGGCCAGCCACTTCTGTTATCCTCCCACGGCCTCATACAAATATTCTGCAATTTAAACCCAGCGCTTCAAATGACTCGATTAGTATTCATGCACATCATATTCAAATAGAAGCTGATTTTAATACAACAAACTGCAGCTTAAAAACTAATCACACAAAAGAGTAATGAAGACACACGAGGATCTGCAAGCATCAAAAAAGAAATTCACGTTGGAAGCTAAACAGTGACAGTCAAATTATATGGCAATTGACAAAGAAAGCCATTGCCCAAATGGAATGCATTTTTTTATTACTGTTAATGTTGTTTTGTTGAATTTCTCCTGCGGTACCAGTGACAACAGCAGAACCCCCTGTTGATTCGTTTACAATAGTGAAGGATTAACACCAAATTAGAAATTTCCTCTATTAGAGCTTGTAATTTCAGCTCCTCTACCCATTTACTGCTATGGAGCTAAATGGTTGTCGGATAGGACACATAGACAGAAATATAAAAGCTCTGAGTGGCCTGCCACTGCTGTTTGTCTTAATTCTGCCCTGCCCTCACACATGCGCTCATAGGTGATTCCCTGAGCACACACACTCTTTTCACATCAGTCACACACTCAGAGACCAAAGCAGAAATTCACATTTATTCATTCATTCATTTTCTGAATGAACTACTTTGGGTCACGGGGAGCCTGTGCCAATCTCAGGCGTCATCGGGCATCAAGGCAGGATACACCCTGGACGGAGTGCCAACCCAACGCAGGGCACACACACTCATTCACTCACGCAATCATACACTACGGACAATTTTCCAGAGATGCCAATCAACCTACCATGCATGTCTTTGGACTGGGGGAAGAAACCGGAGTACCCGGAGGAAACCCCCGAGGCACGGGGAGAACATGCAAACTCCACACACACAAGGCGGAGGCGGGAATCGAACCCCCAAACCTGGAGGTGTGAGGCGAACGTGCTAACACTAAGCCACCGTGCCCCCAAATTCACATTTATGCTTAATAAAAATAGACAAAATTTCCCTATTCATTTATAGATTATAGATAAGCTAGATATACGTGACTCTGTATTATCGGCACCCTTCAAGAAAAAGGTCATAAATCACAACGATTCACTTAAACAATTCAATATGTTTTCTCATATTTGCTATTTTATAATTAGTCCAGGACTGGTTGCTTCTGCCAAAAAGTTTAGACTAGCTCAACATATTTTTTATTGTTGTAGTTGTGGTTTGTTTGTTTGTTTGTTATTATTATATCATCAAGTGTGTTGCAGGTATTTTTGCCACCTCACAGCTCCAGAGTCTCTAGTTCAGTCCTGAGCTTGTTTATTTTCTTGTCAATTTTGCATGTTCCCACGTGTTCACGTGGGTTTCTTAAGAGACATTTCTTGCCTCCTCCTTTAACATGCCCATAGGTGTGAATGACTGTTCATTATTTTATAATTAATTATAATTATTATAAAACATAATTTTGCTGAATGATTTAATCCCCATAAGTTGATGTTACATTTCTGGAGTTTACTGTATCATCTGGTTCTCTCTGAGCATGACAACCTTAAATATGTTCATGAAACATACACATACTGTACTGTACATCCATTTAGACAAATATTAACATCCATTTTCAAAAATACTGAAACTTCAACCAGGCAGTGTTTAAATTTTACACACCTGAGAGATCACGTACTCTTAGCCTTAGACGTCAAACAGCAGCGTTTTTAAATAGTTCAGTAAGCCCATCATCATTCATCCATTTATTCATTTTCTACCGCTTATCCGAACTATCTCGGGTCACGGGGAGCCTGTGCCTATCTCAGGCGTCATCGGGCATCGCCCATCATCATATTGCTGCTAATTATTAGATATTTTTTAACTTTTCTCTGACAGAGATTGTGTGACTGACATCTAAGACAGACATTATTCTATTTGTACATGTCCTGTTGTCATGCCAGTCTGCAGCTGAAGTATAGTCATGCTCCTTTTGAGCTGAGACATCATGTTATTCTCTCATTGCCAAATATTTTCCAATGTCTCATACTGAGAGTTCCATGGTCACAACACACCGGCTCAGTGGCTTCCTGTCTATTCTAAATAAAGGAACAAATATTTAATATTGGCCTTAATATGGCCGACTTAATATGTGTTTCCTGGTAAACTGTATAGAGTGGTATGTTTACTTATTTATACCTGGATAACAGAATTTTTCTTTGGTTAATGGACAATGGAAACATGAAATTTATGGCTTAAATCTTGAGCACAGCATTCACAAAGAGCCCAAGTGAGCTCAGACCAGCAATGCTCAGGCCTTAGGCTGTTTTCCTGTTGGCTGTTATTCTCATCCCTTCCACCCCCACACGTGCACAGAGATAAATCACATTTGCGGGCCAGGCCAACCAATCTGTAATCCTTTGTGACAAGGCGAAAGTCTCATTTAGGTTTGCTAATGTTTTAGCACCACAGTGAGCTGGACAAAATAAGTAGGATGTCTTCTTAGTCATCATGGAGTGTCCTGTTTATACTTTCACAGGAGAAGCGAAGAGTAAACAATCAAAAACAAAAAAACATGTGCTTGTCAGTCACAGGTGATATTCCTCCTGCATGACCTTTATATTAACACCTATATGACAAGCCATATGCTGGATATTACTGTGCATGACCGATGCAGAAGTGACACAGTAACATGTATAAAGTGGAGCATCACATGAAAAAGCCTGTAAATATACACATGATAACAACAAAAACAAAGGACATGTACTCAGACATGTACAACTCAGCATGGGCCGAGCAGAAAGAGATGCTCCCTTTTTAACAACATGAAATTATTATAGGTGGAGTTAGATAAACTTTGCAATTAAATTAACTCCCTCAGGAAACACTTGATCTTTTACATTCCACAAAGTCATCAAGCAAATCAAATGAACAAAGAAGGGAGGCTTGTCTGAGGGCAATTGATTTCTGACGCCTTTACTTGCCACAGTACCACTATACATGCATAACTTAATGCCCTTATCTACGCGTCCAGACCAGAGTAGGTTACTCTCTGCTTTCTTGTCTTTTGCCCGATGCAAAAGGAAGCTATAAGGCTGGAGGGAGGAGGCAGAAAGCGAGCCTTCAACTTCTGTGAGAATCTAAACAGCCTGGCGCTCCTGCACAACGCACGCAGGAGCAAAGGTAAACTGCTGTTTCTATGGTTACTGGCCAGGCTCACCGTACACGAAATGTTCATTGCAATTTTAAGCTGCAGAAGAACCCTGATCGAGGGCATGAATCCATACACCCACACACACTCTCTCTCTCACACACACATAAGTCCACAGAGTACCTATAGACGCTAACAGTTACATCAATTATGTAAACAAAAACACCCACATTTTGCTGCTTCTGATAGTATGTGTATGATGATTGCAGTCACAGTGCCTCTGTGTGTATGAAGTATGTAAAGCGTATAATTTATAAAGTAGCTCAGATCACAGTAGGAGAGAAAGGTGTTGGACTGAACAGCAACACTCTATGGAACGAGAAGGAGAGAGTCACACATCATTCTCATGCTGCTTCACACACACAAACACACACACACACACACACACACACACACACACACACACACACACACACACACACACACACACAGTATGCAGTAGAGTCCCACCTCTGTCCTGGACTGTGTGAGAGAGGCAGAGAGAGTGAGTGAAAAAGAGTAGCTGTGAGGGTGTGATGAGAAGGAAGTGTGCAGCTCAAAGCTTTACACATTTTTTCCACCTTTCCCAGTGGTTTATATACAATGCATTTTATTAATGAAATGTAATACAAATAACATATAAATACAATTATATAATGTTACCCTTGGGGGTTTTTGTAGAAGAGTTGCATGTTATATGTAGTATAGTTTCCAGTCAGCAAAAAAAAAATCTGCCTGATGAAAAAGCTTTTTCACATAAATCGAAGAGGTTCATATGAAAGTAACTTTTGGTTACAGTTAATAGTGTCTACATGTCCTTTCAGAGTGAAAAAGCATTGATAACTCTTATCAACCACAAAGGAGACTTTGCAATTAAACCTGAACCACAGTACGGGATTTCACTGTACAAATACACTAACCAAACATTTTATTAGGAACACTAGGCTAACACTGAACCCAGCCTTCCTTTGCCCTCAAAACAGCCTCGATTCTTTGTGGCCCAGATTCCATAAGATCTTTCTTGTTATATGCATGCATAACACAAATTCCTTGTGGCACGCCTGGCAAATAAACTGATTCTGATTCACATTTAGTGTATGACATGTATGTCATGTGTGTACATGCTGTGCTCTAAATTTGCTCTCACTATGTTACTAAAAGCCTACCTGCAGTGGTCAGAATAATATTATCAGCTGGGCATTTGTTAAAAAAAAATGACCAAATGCTTCCATGGTAGTGAAGGCAAAGATGTAGATTAGCTGACCAGTCCTTACTCTAGCATTCATCATTCATGTACCAGCACTCCATCACCTGCTAGCTGACAGCCTGATTCATTAGGAGAGCTGAAGATAGGGAATATGATGGACAGCTGGCCATATGACATTGTGTTGCATGTATACTGAGTGTGTGTCTGTGTGTGTGTGTGTGTGTGTGTGTGTGTGTGTGTAGGGGTCAGTTTTATTTCATTAATTTATTTGTTAACTGTTTGCTAAAGATGGCCAGATGAGCCATTATCATGTGGCAGGCCACAGGCGGCTAGGAACTTCTATTGATAAGGTCAAAAAGAATGAAAGTGTCCCCACATCACTGTATATCACAAATACATCACCAGTGTTCTGTTTCTTTAGTGGTCAATGTGCAATAGCAGGAGGGACAGAGTGGTAGAAGATTGGGAGATGATTTATGGCTGTGATAAAGTGCTCCAGCTGGATCTGCAGCCAGGAGGATAATGCTCGCAGTGCTGCCACATCTTTAGCACAATACTCCCACTCCCTCAATTACATTACAGCTAAGAGATGGTCCAGCCCTTAAATAAAATAGCCCTCTCTTAAACAAAAGGTCAGCTTGAAGGTATTGAAAGAGGACGCAGGGACATCCATATCGTTACCATTTCCATATCCTTCAGAATACAAACAAACACATGCATGCCTACATGCTACAGTATATATGGCCAACTTGTTCAGTTTACATAATGGCAGACATGGCATCAGGTTAATAAAACAGCTTACAGCATATATGCAGCTGCATCAGGAGAATGACCAATCACTCACCAATTCATTCGAAACATCTTAAACAGTATATATGTGCAGTATGGATAACATAATGTCTGACCTACAGTATGTTATGCTTATCTACATTTCCTAACAGTGTTAATTTGTTATTTTTAACATCTGGCCAGAGACAACAGACAGTTTTTAAAGCTAACTAAAAATTGCTCCCCTGCAATTCATTAGCTCTCTACAGACTGCACATCCATCTAAACCACTCCCTAATTTTGCTCATTTTATAAACATCCACGTATACATGTATCCTCTGCATCATCATGTAACATCATGATCCAGAGAGTGCTGGTGTGGGTGCAGCCTTTTGTTCCACAGATTGTTTGTGGATCTGATCTGTTTTCAAACCCTTCAAATCTTAGGGTTCATTATAATGCACAATCCATTTTCTTAGACTTTTAGTATAAGGTATTATGAGTCATGGTCAAACCAAAAGCTTTGTTTGAATGTAAGTCTTTTTTGCCACATGGTTTCATAAGATTTCTCACAAAATTTCCTGCTCCATCGCACTAGGGATATGCTTTCTGTTCATTATTACCCTACCTTTATAAAGGGGCTGCCAGTGCATGCGCAAAATAACTGACAGGCAGACAGTACAGATGGATTGTGTTGAAATCATGCTGAAATTTCTACATTTCTAGTTGCTGAACCCTGTCAGACATTTGTGTCACAGCTCATCCACTGAATCATATGCATGAATATATAAGTATCAGAATAATCACAGACTAAACAGGGTAATTATTTAATCAAAGAGGAAAATCACCAGCAAAATATAAAGCACGGCTCTCAAACCTTTTACATGCAGAGACCCGTTTTTTTCTCAAATAAACCCTTCCCAGTACAGATTTATTCGAAAATTAATTACTAATTATTAAGAACTAATTAATATATGCAAAATAATATTTTGGCTATTTATAGATTCCAGAGACTTTTTTATACTTGCACTTTCCACTGAAAAAGCCAAATTGACCTAAGCCTTTTTCAGATACTGGGGTCTGGAATAAAAACCCAATTCAAGTCACAAGCCGAATAGGTTAATAACCACAAGGACTCAATAATAACACAATAACTTTTACATTGTAAAAATTTTACATTGTAAAAAAATAATAAAACCTCATCATGGCAATTCCTGATGGACTACTGATATACACCCTGTAAAACACTCAGGTAGTAAAAGATTTGGACACACTCGTCAAGTGTTGTTACTATTTGACAGTTAATATTTGTACATTTCTGTATATCGGTACTATAATCTGACAATCTGAATCACACCTATAGTTTCCTTAATCAAGCTATAGTTTGCTAGAACAAGCAAAAGGAAGAAGCTCGTTTATACATGATGGCTAGCACTAATCTCTGAAAATAAATCTCTTTCCCACACAAAAACATCCACAGCACTTATCCGAGTTACCGTATTTGTTTAATATAACTATCTTGGCTACACTAGTGTGAGCAGCTGACTAACATTAAAGACAGAAATATTAGCCCAGACCTAGTGTGAATCCTCAGCCACTTGCTTTGGCTGTGTTCACAATGTACATGCAATAAAAAAAACATGCCACAAACCAGCCTCATATTCCTTTTGGTACATCAGATATCACAGATGACTTGGTAGGCACAGATGAGTCGATCTAAGCACAGGGCATTCCAGATTTCATTCGCAAGGTCTTAAAAATGGAGGAGCTCTCATTTTCGCAGTCAAGTCAAACTAAACAATCTTCATTATGTGGTAAATAATATCAGAAATTCATAGTTAATTGACTTGTTTAGTGATGCTAGTGGTGCTAGCTGTACTAGCTGAGATATTAAAGACCACCCAGTATGTCTTCTCATTCGGTCTAAATTCCCAAACTATCATTCAGACAGTGAAATGTTACAGCTCAAACCACCTAAGATTCATTTCTATCAGTACAACCATCATGAGGACAAAAATGTAATCAGTGTACATTAGGTTTTTCAAAGAAAGTGGTAAGTTTGATTGGCTGAGGCTGGATTTGCCTGTGTTCGATTGTGTGTGTGTGTACGTGCTTGTGTATGTGTGTGTTCTTCTACACTCACCAGTACTCTGCCTGTAAGAGTCTGTGCTGAGATCATGACACCGGCCCAGTCTTTCACAGAGGTCATCCAGCCCACCTCACTAGCTGGAGCCTCGTCCTTCTCATCCTGGCTCTTCAGTGGCCCATCTGCCTGCCCGTTATTCACTTTCTGGGCCTCCTGCCAGAAACACACATGCAAACACAACAAAAGTCATACAATGAATACAAGATATTTTATATTTTACACTTCTGCTGTTCTTCTTTATACATGGCTTAGTGCAGTAAATAGTAGTTTAACTTTGAGAGGGTTAGATGGCGAGAATCTAACCCTCTCAACAGTGCTTCTACAGTGCTAAGGGGCAGCAGCATTGTTTCTGTTGCTTCTTTTCACCATATTGTGCTGTGTGATGTCAACCCAGTCTCACGGCAGTTCGTGACACTGGGTTGGTGCTGTGTACAAGCTTCCATCCCTTAAACTCAGGGTTTGTTTCATTTTTTAATGAACAAGAAAAAGACTGATTTATCTTCCAATATAAAGGATGTACACATGCAACATAAAAGTTATTTGGTCAACACCTATACAGAAAGAAGCCTAAATACAAGTTTTAAAAACAAAACATTGAGCCATGCGCTCTCATTCCTGGAATAAATAACTAAAATAAAAAATGTGACTGTACACTTTATGTGTTCACTCCTTTATATTCATTTCTCACCAAACCATGAGGGTAAAAACTTTGCACATGATGTCAGTACTTATGCTCAGAAAAAGGATACATCACAAACAAAGGAAAACACCTGAAAGCTTCATCTCTGAAACTATGTGGATTGATGTCAGAAAAAAAGTTGATTATTCCTATGGTGTTTTATTCCTCTTATACCACAATAACTTGCTGATTCCAACAATATATTGGTTTTCAACAACAGAACAGCACACTGTAATTTTTATAAAGTTAAAGTTATATTTTATGTTGTAGAATGTCTGAAAAATTATCGCACTAACATAATATTGTGTGTGTGTGTGTGTGTGTGTGTGTGTATTAATCCTATAAAACAGAAGGATGCAATATGGTGCTTTAAAAAAACCCTTATAACTTCATGGCCATGACTCACACTAAAGTTTATTGAACACATGGCCGGTGTGTGTGTGTGTGTGTGTGTGTGTGTGATCACACACTGCCTAACACATACAGCACACCTAGCAGAGTGTAGGCCATATAGAGCACTGCTATGATTCACAGGCTCAGGAAGTCATCCCGGCATATTGGGCTTACATCAGCAGGTACACAATAACTCCCAGTCAGGTAGGTGGATAGAAGCACAGCCATCACATATGCTTTTTTAAGACCTACAATATCTTCTGTTCAGTATAGTCTTTACCTGACATAGAGCAATGTGTGTGCCATACACAGCTATGGATAACAGACAACTTCATAGTTGTCCTACATCCAAATGTGAATGCAAATGGAAAATAGAAGCAATTAAGTTTGTGAGAAAAATGGTACAAGTACATGCAGGGGCGGACTTAAATTTCCTTTAGGAATTAGTGAGAGTGCGATTTAAACAAGTCATGAACACACCTCAGTGACGTAATAAAACCTTATTACATTAGCAACATTAGCTTTTAGTTTGCACATTTCTGAAAGACTGGCTTGTTGAACAGCACTAAAGAATTTTTTTGTTCAATTTGTTCTCTCAAAAATGCTATTGCAAGCTACATGTGGAAGAATGTGGGTTGTGCTGAACATACTAAGCTCACAGCTGTAAGAGACCACATTTAGATAAATTTCATGCCTATTTTGTCCATACTTTGCCAAACTACACAATGCATACTTAGTATGCCTAAACTGTACAGTCACCAATGGTGTAGTGAACTAATTAGTTCACGAGTATGCAGTTTTGGCAGAAGTGTTACAGTATTACAGAAGTGTTGAGAATATAATACATTTATTAAAAACATCAGTGTGACTGTCACAGTTCCTGAACCCCAGGTGAAAGAGCAAAACCTAACAAAAACCATCAGCTGGTGACTGGCCTGTAACACTCCTCTTATCTTCATACATGACCACCCACTAGCATCTGCACAGAATAGCAACAGTGTACATGTAAGTGTGCATGAAACTATATGTTTCATTCCAGAGATATGTCATCAAATGTCATACTGTTTGTTTCTCTGTAAATATGTAAAGTGTGACAAATGCTTAAACTTAAACTTGTGTTCAGGCATTTAGAAGAATTCCTTGTCAGGACTGTGCCCGGACTTTGGCCATGTGCCTTTTTGTTTATGTTCCTTGTTCACGTGTCTGCCCCGCCCTTGTCGTTTCCTCCCCGCCTCTGCACACCTGTCCCTTATGTCTGAATAATTATTTGTACTATTTAGTTGAGACTATTTAGTTGAATCCTCTGTTGTCTTCGTCTGGTTTGTCTCTGTCCTGTTTAGTGTTTTTTTTGTTAATAAATCCTGTTTTTTGTTAAGCTGTCCTGCATTTGGGTCCATTTTTATCCCGCGTTCGTGACATTCCTTAACCAAATGCTGATGGAGAACTACAGCATTTCAGTTATAGAGACGCGTACAGTAGCTCCAATTGTTTTCATTGTTTTTGTAAAGAAAAACTACATACTTTGAATGTGTAGCAAAAAATAATGTAAGTACTGGAGCATACGAATACTACACAGTGCATTTCAGCTTTACTTTGTTCTTTATTTATTATATAATGTATACCATCTGATCGAATCTTCCAATCCCTTGATTAATTTTTTCACATTTTTGCCACGTTTGCAAAACTCCTCCTCCTTCTCACAAGGAGTTATGGTCAATAATAACTGAGAACATATCCATAGACCCACATGTGAAAATCTTCTGGAAACAGTAAACCATCCAGGAACCTGTAAGATACTTATTTAAGCATACTATGATTCAGGGAGGGCTAATTCTAATCTTGGATACTATTTAGAATGCGAATTGGGAAGCAGCAACTGTCTGCAATCTCTGGCATTTTATTAACGCTCGGACTTTAGTGTGGTACGCACGTTGCTTGCCTGCTGCATGTGGCAGCAGTGTTGCATTTCTGAAGTGCATGTGAGTCAGGTTACAGAGACGCTCCTTCCCTGTACTCCGTACTTCACAGATCATAAGTAAAGGGACAATGGGCTGTGCTGATTTTCAGCTACAGACTTCATCGAACAGAATCTTGTTGCAAATCTTATAAATGATTATAACTCATTTGTCATTTGTCCCATCTGTCACTTTCAGCAAAGACAAAGAAATAAACAAGTCTTGCTGAAATAAATATGTACATAACAGCAGGTCAGGTGTTTCTTGACACAGAAAGAAATAATTACAGACTATGTGGCTGCTCCAGATGCTGCATTTAAGCAATACTAACTAGCCTCTGCACATATCCAAACACAAACACTGACCCAGCAAATGTGCTGACACTTGATCTGGTGCATGGGGATTTTCTGCTGAAACTGGATTATATTCTGTAATGATGTGCCAAGAAGGCAGCTGGTGTTCTGCTAATTACTTACGTCAAAACAGTGTTGATGAACCTAGTAGTAAAAGGTCTGCTCAATGCTCCTTGGGTAGTGTTTTTTTTACTACGTACATTAAACAGATCCTCAAATTAAAGTATACTGGCAAATATTAAAACAGAGACCAAAACACTTGTGATCTTGTCAACATTATCCCAGTGTGAATGTGAACATGAACACAGACAGAACAGTATTGATTTAGAGGAGATGTCCCTCCCCAGTGATCCCCGACATTTCATCATGTAATACGAGTACTAAGTAGGGCTGGATGTTATCTAAAAATAATTATAAACATATCCTTTTGTAAAAATACATAACCAATTACACACACACCCATACCCCATGTGTATGCCTGCTTACAGCGGGGCTGTTACTCTAACCTGTTTATTTTATCAATCATCTCCTATTTTGTCTTCCTATTTTCTCATTTAAAAAGCTGCACCAGAATAAAAAAACACAACCATCAGCTCCAGAACTATTGGCACCCTTTGTAAGGAGAGTATGTCAAATGTCTTTGAGGTTAATGAACTTAATATAGAACTTTAGATTCTGAGAAACTTTGGACCTATTTAAAAAAAAATACAATTTGAAGCATAATTATGTAACGTCAGATGCGTTCTATGAAATAGGACACAATTTATATGCACTAATAAACTTTTAAGAGTCTAAGTCCTTGTGTCTTGAGTGTGACACAACTTGTATGATTTTTTAAACTGAAAATTACCCACCCCTTTTTCTGACTTTACGACTGTTCACTGGTCGTTAATATTCAAAAAGCAGACCATTTCATTAATATTCATTAGCTTCCTAATAGCGTCACAATACAGTTTGCTTGAACTTCTAGTTAATGTCTAGTAAACTTATAAAATCTCTATCAGGTTGTATAATTATTACTAACATCGATCTGTAGTCAAGTGTGAATAAAACAGTTTAAATGTGAACTTGCTGCAGATTAAAATAGGACAAAACATAAATGCTTGAGCCATAAAAATCCTCTCCTGCTTCTGTTCTGCTTCCATCAATAACGAGTGTTCACAGTATCCCAGGTAGATGGTGATGATGTGTTATGATTGTAGACTTCTGGGTTTTGTCATTTTCTTCCATGTTTAGACTGACAAAGTTCATAAGTAAAGTCATCCCCAAAAGTATTGAGACTTTTGAGGCAGATGGATTAAAACGAAAAACTAAATATCTTCACAAAACATCAAATGTATATTTAGGTTCATTTTGAGAAAACACGCAATGCCAAAAACACCAGAACAACTCCCAGTGTGGCATTTGGGTTTTTTCTGAGCAGCTAATTTAATCTTCTTCACACAAGTCATTGTGCTGCTCAGTCAATAGACATTTATCATGTTTGCGAATGATTAGAGGGCTGCTGCATGATAACTGCTACAATCACGACTCCTGACAGGCAATGTTACAACAACAGAAAGCGTTGGCAGTGTATAGATGAATGTGGATGGTCTGCTGCGTGGCTAAATCCATGAATTATTTATGTCCTCTCACATTGATGGCTGGACCGATTCAGAACAATACAAACAAGAAACAATTTCTACTTAGTCTGAGCAGCTTGCAGTAAAGGGCTCAGGAGCAGCATGCCATGGGGTACTCCATCTGCTATTTTTATGCCTGTGATGTCAAAGCCTTTAACCTCACTCTGGCCTTTTTCACTATCCAAACAGACTTTCTCTCTCTCTCTCTCTCTCTCTCTCTCACACACACACACACACACACAAACACACACACCTCTCACTCTCTCTCCTGTGTACCTTCATTAATGCATGGAGAGAAGCAAGAACGACCTTGTTTTTTGGCCGCTTTCATTGTTTATCTAGCTAATACATTTCTGGCCAATTAGCCTTTATTTGTTTTTATTTATTCACAGGTGAAGGAAAAAGCTTAAATATTTTCAAAACATTTTTAAACAGTTTTATATCCATTTCCTATTCTTGCAATGCATTGCGTGACAAAAACTACCAGGAGGCACAGTATTCCTCCAAGGCATGTTAAGCCTGCCACATTTTCCGAGCCACCACCCATGCAGCATCACTGAGCATCACAAGAGCTACTCGGCTTGTAAAGAAAAAAGCACTTAGTGAAAGAGTGCTTAGTGTTCTCCCCTGTCCAGGCATGAGTCAGTCGCATCCTCTTCAGATTAACTGCCAAGGACCGGACATGGGGTATCCAGGATTCCATCCAAATTCTGACTCTGACCTCTACTCTGTTCACAAGGACAATTCAGTGCTTACAAAGAAAGGAAATACATGAATATGAAAGACAGACTTATAATATTTACAAATACTGTGCTGTGAGGAATATAGGCTGGAGATCCACTAATAAGGAAAGGCAGAGAACAGGTCACGTAAGCCAAACTGCTTGAATACGACACGGCTTCATCACAGCTGTTCCGGCCACTTCCATTTGCAACGCTGGGGGTAACTGCAGTCCATGCTAAGGCCTATTTTTAACTTCCCTCAGGGAGCAAAAAAAAAAAAGATATCTAACAAGATCTACAAAATCCTGGCTTTTTTAACAATTAATACAGATTTATTAATAATCCCACTCTATTTAAAAGTACTGCTATTTTTACTGCTTATACAGCCCAGAATTCAGAATGTGTCCAACATAACCCGCTCACCGCCTTAGGTTTAGGATCTAAAGACAAGCCAAGGCCATTGTGTAAACACAGGTATAGAGAACTGCATGCAGGTTGTCATGCCTGTTAATGCTGCCTCTTATTCATTATCTAATCCCAAACACCATATATACCACACAGTCATTATAGTCAGCATGCTATAAATCGTTACTAGCAGTTTTCATCTTGCCTCTTCTTAAACAACACCCTGTAACAACCCTGCTACCGACTAACAACAATGTGCTGCATTTTGAAAGACGCCAAAGGAGAAGAGGATGTGGGGAAAACCTTCAGTCGGCATCAAATCTACAACCTGGCTCTAGAGGCTAAAACTAATGAGAAAAGGACTTTCTGTTCTGGGCTGAGCTACATGGCATGATTTCCACGTTTCACATGTAGCCTACAAACAATTACATTCATATGTGCACTATATTGTGTTGTAAATCTTTCTCAGGGGAACCTCATGTTCATTATATTAGAAGCTGTAAGATAAAACTATGTCAAAATAATGTTATTGAATCGGAATGAAAAAGGTGTTATTCCTGTAGTCAGATATGTATTTGTGTGCACTGAGTCGAGTTGCTGAGAAAAACAGAAATACAAAAAACATGAAGAGAAATCACAAAACATGTTCTTCAAAACACAGTGATTTAAAATGCAGTAAATTTACACTCACAAGGGAGGACAAATTGTAACTCCATTAGCGAGCCCTCCAGGGATACAGAAGCCCTAATGTGTTTGTGACCTCAACCAAAAGTCATCAAGTCTTTGCTGAGCATTGTGACTTTATGCTGAGTTGTTCTCTTCCTGCATATTCAGGTATAAACTTCTGAGTTTGGCTCAGGAATCTTAAATTCCTTTCCAATGTAATGTAGATTGTGTTAGCAAGAGCGTTGGGCCTATGTAACAGCTTTGTGCTGCACTTTGTTAATGTATACATACACGTGTATGTTAATTAATCCATCTAGCATGGCATGCATTAAGTTTAAACCAATTTACAATTTTTTTTCCTCTGGTTCATGAACCTACTTGTTCTTGTGCATCTGCAGCCTTTGTTAATGGGAATACACACTGAACAACAGGCAGATCTGCTTCACAGTGTCATTCCTTAGCATCCCAAAACACAAACACAGCCCACATTAGAGAATGGCGATACAATGCCTGTACATTAGTGTGAAGCCACAGATGTCTCTACCTAATTCATAACACTGCATCCATTAAGAGGAGATTTTCAGGCTTAGTGCTCTCAGACAAAACACCCTCACTCAGAGTGGTGTAGCTAGACAAGGTCAGGGTATAGACATCTGCCTGCAGTGCTTTAATAATCCTAATGCCTTCTGATGATGTGCAGGACCGGAGTCTTTAATAAATTCTAGTGTGCTATTTCACACCATGCTGTACTAATTATGACTAAAGTGCCGTGGCCCTCTTTTCCCACGTTTAATTCAAACAGTAAAAAAAAAGATAGAAAAAGATAGGAAAAATCCAAATAAAAGAGAGAAAGGATTAAAAAACAAGCAAAAGATAGATGCATGTAAAGGTCTGGTAACCTGTTAGATGCTGCAAGCTTATAAGCATGATTAAAAATGAAAAAAATGATCACAAGAGGTGACACGTGGGCAAAGTAGGTAGTGATGTCACTTCACAGCTCCATGGATTCAGTCAGAAAAACATGTCGGTAGGATGATGAACGTGTGTGCAGTCTATGCAGTGCAGTGCAGTCATTCCATTTATGTTAACCACTCCTGCCTTGTACCCAAAGGAGAGACACTGGATCTATCAGGACCCTGACCAAAGTATGTCTATAACTGCTGATCTCCTGGGATTTCACAAACAATCAAGAGTTTGCGCAGAATGGTGTAATAAAGAAAAAACATGCAGTTTGCGGTAGCTCTGTGGATAGAAACACCTTGTTGAAGGCTACAGTAATGAGGCAGTTGGGCTTCAACAGCAGAAGACCACATCAGGTTCCACGTCTGTCAGTCAAGAACAGGAAGCTGAGGCTGCAGTGGGCACAGACACCAAAGCTGGACAGTTGAAGAATTGAAAAACATAGCCTGCTCTGATAAATCTCAATTTCTGCTGAGCTACACAGATGGCAGGGTCAGAATTTGGCACTGATAGCATGAATCCATGAGCCCAAACTGTCCAGGCTGGTAAAGGTGGTATGATGGTGTAGGAAATGTTTTCTTGGCATACTTTAGTCTATAAATATCAATCAATCATCATACCACACAACATCTGAGTATTTTTGCTGACCATGTGCATCCCTTCATGACCACAATTGTGTCATGGCCATAAATGAGTTCAGTTATCTTCAGTGCTTCACTGGATATGAATCTTGAGAACAACTTTGGGATGATTCACGGCATAAAAGTGCAACTAAAAACTGTGCAGAAGTTGTGTGCTGCCGTCATATCAACATGGAGCAGACTCTCAAAGAAATGTTTTCAACATTCTCTGGAATCCATGCCACAACAAATTCTGGCTGGCTTGAGAGCTAATGAAAGCCCTGAAATACAGTGATTGTGTATGATCATCAAAGAGAAAAACCACAATAAATCTCTTATATGAAACTTGTGAAGATTATCATATGGATAATCTTCTTGATAATCTTCTCTACTTGACATAAGGAAACCTAATTTCTCACTCAAAAATTGTCACAATTAATTGTGGTTTATTATTTGTTAGTGCAGAGACTGCAAATAGGCTTTACCCAAGAGATATAAAACCAAAAATGGTAATCGATCTCATTTAACATGCACAACCGCTATCTTCACAATGCATAAAAGGAATCAGGGTGAACCCATTTGCATACGCTCTGAAAACACAAATGATTTTGAAAAAAAAAGGAGATTCCTTTTCACAGTCTGCAATCTATAGTTGTCAGCTCTATGATATTATTTTCCTCCATTGTGCTCACCTCAGATCTCTTATTCCCAAAGCCATTCACCAACCTGGAGGATGATTCCATTTTTCTTCGTGCACCAATGAACTACTATCCTCTTAAGGGCATTCCCCCAAAAACAGGGTGTGTGTGTACACATGGATTGATTCTCATCTTTTGATGGGCTAGATTTGTGTCAGGGGCTGATTACCTCTCTCATGTATCAGAGATGTCCAAATCTCCTCACCATGACGCTTCCATCTGCACTGCCATAGCTCTGCCATGAGCAGCCCACAAACATAGAAGGGCACCCAAGGGGCTTTAATTACATGTACCACCTCTCACACATTCTGAGAAAAGGACCACTGTAATGTTTTTTTTTTTGTATTTCTCTAGTACACAGGAAGATCACACTTTTACTTTAAATGAAAAATTATGTTGAAACATGGGGGGCACGGTGGCTTAGTGGTTAGCACGTCTGCCTCACACCTCCAGGGTCGGGGTTCGATTCCCACCTCCACCTTGTGTGTGTGGAGTTTGCATGTTCTCCCCGTGCCTCGGGGGTTTCCTCCGGGTACTCCGGTTTCCTCCCCCGGTCCAAAGACATGCATGGTAGGTTGATTGGCATCTCTGGAAAATTGTCCCTAGTGTGTGATTGTGTGAGTGAATGAGTGTGTGTGTGTGTGTGCCCTGCGATGGGTTGGCACTCCGTCCAGGGTGTATCCTGCCTTGATGCCCGATGATGCCTGAGATAGACACAGGCTCCCCGTGACCCGAGGTAGTTCGGATAAGCGGTAGAAAATGAATGAATGAATGAATGTTGAAACATCAGCTTTTCCACTAACCACACATTTAAGACCACAATGATGTGCCATCTTAATGAAACAGACCACATATGGCATCTTTAGCATATGTGCAATCAGCACAGACAATAATACCAACATGCTTCCCTACAATGGAAGCGAAAATTGTCCACTCGTATCATATTTACAGAATACGCCTAAGGACGGTTGTAGAGGTTAACGTTAAACGTTTATACAGAACGCTGCAATACAGCTATATTACTGTATATTATGTTTTCAGAGATTTTTCCAGTGGTCATTTTTTTTGTAGGTGTAGACAGCATAAACAAAAAGGAAAGTGTGTCAATTTCTACCATATTACACATAGATACTACAAAATGACAGGAATAAACAGCTGCTTTGACTTCCTTTATACAGTGACCATTGAGTTAACAGGTTTTCTGCTCGTTCCTTTCCTGTACATGAAAACACGGATATTCTGGAGTGTGCTAATCCCACACAGTTGTAACAGATGGGACAGACAGAGTTTAGACTGCTTTACTATTCCTTTAAGATGAGCCAAACACCTGTGTTGCAGTCATCTGCTGCCTGAAATAGTGAAAATGATGAGAAGCGAGAAGCATCAAAGAGGGTTTAACCTGGCCCTGTCCTTAAAGACATGAGAGGAAAAAGCTGAAGCGTTTACTGACGGTGACCTATGCCAATCAATGACCATAAAAAGACCTTTAAAATGACCTTTCAATCAATTTTTAAGGACAGCCACAACTAAAAGCAAGCCCCACTCAATGATATTATACTAAAGGTCTTTGAACAATTATATCTTTAAAGGTGACCTTGCTATTGATGGACTGTTTTTGTTCATGCATAAGAAAGGTGACAGATCATACATGGTGCTGTGCTGGCATTTGGCTCCTGACTATAATTTGTCCATTACATATTTCATTTATTGAAGGACTTTATGTGAAATATAAAAAGCCACTCGACCGGACGTAGATGTTGTGAAAACTCATATAAATAATTCTGTCTTTGACTTTGTGATCATTTATATTATCGTTAGGTTCATGTCAGCCTTTTAATATTTTATAAGAAGATAGATGTGAATTATTTCAGGCTAATGTTGCTTTTGTAGATGGTACTGCTTTGTGTCCAAGTCTACTGTTGCTTCAGTTTATGTTGCTTCAGGTCAAAAGCGCCTACACTGACCACATCTAAACAAACAGAACCTTTAGAAAAAGGACTCAATTTCTGATGGCATGCCAACCTTCAAAACTGCTATTATGATGGCATGTGTTTACAATCGACAAGCACTTCCTCCGAGAAATACGACACTGACACTCCTACGGAAATACTTTTTTAAAAATAAAATATCATAGCACTTGACACCTTTTCCACAAGCCATCCATTATGCGATCACCTCAAAGCATCTTATCCCTCTTTTACTGCCAGCTACATCATAAATCAGCCAGCTGGGCATAAAGGCTGAATGAAACTGGTGCACTGGCAAGACTACAGCTAGCTGGTACAGTATAACACTGTGTTCAACTGGAGCTGCTTTCATTACTGCCACCTTTCTACAGACACCATGCTTTCCCCTCTAATGGATGCACTCACTAAAAATCAAGGTGGAGGTTTATATACTGTCATGAACAAAGAACAAATCAGAAAACATGCCCAGAATCAGACAGAATGCTACTCTAAAATAGCCATATGTTTAATCCTGCTTGGTATGCATGACTTTTTTGCTTCAGGGAAAAAAAAAACATTTTACAAGTGTGTTTTACTGACCATACAAACACTGTTGATGGTAATTATAGTATGTATTTTTATAACCATTCATATTAAAAGCTCACAGTAAAAGACCCTCTTGCATCACTGAGCTGTCCTTACATCTAATGCTATAAAATCACTGCAGGAAACAACCAGGCTGTGCTTTAATCCCAACCTTCAAAATGCGATTCCAATAACATAAAACTAAATCTAAATTACTGATAGCTTCCAGAGTATTTTTTTTCTGAATCAGTAGGTAGAATAGTAATAATATCTGACTATAAATAAAGAGTGTGTAGTCCTGGATTACTTGTGGATATACTTTATTCAGCAGACAAGGAGAACACAGCTGTTCGGAAAGACAGATTTACAGCATACCTAAGCCTCTATTCATTTGCCCCCTATGCACGTGCGTGGCTATGTGCTATAAGTGGAGACACTGGAGCAGCGTATGTGAAAGGTCATTGCTCTGATGGCAGCTGAGTGTTCTTGTTCTGCAGACTGGAAACCCCACTGCAGGCCTGTTTGGAGGCAAAGGTTTTTCAGCAGCCCTCCCTGAGTCCCATCAGTTCACTTTCACTCTCTTCACTTACTGTAACAGTACACAGATGCAGCTCACTGAAGCATTTGCTCTGCCAACTGCCGGCTTCGTTTGCAGCCACAAACACAAATCTACTGTCCACCTCTTGTATGTTCTCATGCTCTGTACTCTAATGGTGTCCATTAGCCTGACTATTAATGTGTCCTTCTGTGTATTTACAGCTTCCTCCAACAAGTTGCTGAAGGTGTGATAAAGTAAAGAGATACAGTACATTAGCACTAAACTCGGGTATTGTTCATAATAGAGTTAGTCGTGTGTGTAAAAGGTTGCTGCCTCCCATTCATTATTATACAATTCCCTGACCACAATATTTTCTAATAACTAATTTTCTCTTTTGTGTATTTATAACTTTGCAGTAGAAAGTAAAATAAGTCCCAGGTCTGAGCATTTTGGAAACTGGACATCCAGATTATTTTAAAGCTGATTATTATTAAAAAAAAAAAAAAAGAAAATACTGGCTTGGCTTTTCTTCATAGATATTCCAAACCATCAAAAACACACTATTTCAGTAGCTAATTTCATAATCTCATAATTGTCAAAAAAAAAAACAATTTGGGTCAGTTATCTTTCCTTACTAGCTACTTATTTAATTACAAATTAATTGTGGATAAACTGCATCAGCCACCTGATACAGGGAGGTGAGGCTATAGGTCAAGAAGTGAACAAATTATTCAAATGTTATAAAAAGATCAAAATAAAGACCAACCCAAAGCTATTGGAGATATTTGTCATGTATAATGCAATATAATGACAGATCTTTATATCCATCTTCTAGCCTTATCCTACCTTACTGGGCTACAAGACAGCTGGTGAAACACCCCTTAGTTCACAATTTATAGGCTTTAACCATGTTCAATCAAACCTGTCCTGCCCTGTTTCACTGAAATACACTGCTCAGGCTATAAAAATACTACAAAAAAAAGGTCATGTTGAAGTGAATTATAGAATGAAGTGATAACCGTTTTTCTATGAGAACATTTTTAAGAGTGAATCACACAGAGTTTCTTCTCACACCCACACACACTAGCAGTTCATGCTGCTACCACTGGCTGGTCACCAGCAAACAAAGCAGCACACAACGTGAGTACCCCTTCTAAAAGACAAAAAAATATGCTCACTGTTAATTTTAGGAAAGATACACAAATAAATACGCATATATATATTTTCCAGGCTTATCAATGGAAATAAAATGTTATGTATCCCTCAATCATGGAAGCTATATTTAAATATTTTACTCCAGATTATTGTCAGCTCTCTATGAAACCCAACCCTTCACCTCATCAAGGTGAAAGAAAGAAAAGCCAAGACAAATGGCAATGAGTAGTGTCAAGCTTCTCAAGCTTCATTTGTTAAATTTGAGCCTGCGGCCGTCATCTTAAGAGGGTTAAGCACTGCCTTTTTTCATTACTGTGAGCCAATCTTCACTGCTAATCCCATGACTTGCAGATCCGGTTTAAGAAGCCTATAAGGCTACGAGAGTGTGGTGATCCACAGAACACATTTTCCAACCTTAGTTAATAGAGCATTAATCAATACTTAGTAAATGCTCCATTACACTCACTGATCTATATAAAAACTTGGAAGGCTTTCAAAGACCGACACAATGGCATTGCAGGTTATACTGCCTGCTACAGAGCAAACCACCTAGAATATCAACAGAATCTACACCAGAATCTCATCCAGACTCACATCAGAACCATTGTTATGGTCCTTAAAAACAAATGCCTTCTTCATGTCAAGTTCATTCTCATAAGAAAAACAGACAGCTTATGAGGATGCAAAGACTTCATTGAAACACACAGAGTATAAGAATCAGCTCTCATAAAAGCACGCTGGACCAACTCCACCTTCATAAGAGCAGTCCGACGTACATCGTCTGTCGCTTAGCAACAGAGACTTGGTTGGTAGACTGTAGGTGTGCGCATGAAAAGTGTGTAGAGGAGAAAGAGTAAAGGAGGATGGACTGAATGAAAGAGTCAGGAAGAAGCAAACATTAAGAGCTTGTTTACAGCTCAAAAATTCATGATTATGAAATGCTGTTAATGTTAATGATGCTGAACACTTACGTAATTAACACCTGTTTAACAACAAACAAATAAGGCATATTATCAAAGCTATAGCAAATGTAACAGGAGAGAGCACGGGCTACATTCTGTACGTGGATGCAGGAAAGCCAATTCTGTTCTTCTAAGGGATTTGACACAAGTATATGTGAGATATACATAACAGGAGTAAACAAGTAATAACAATAATACCCCCCTGGTGTAATTACATTTTATCATACATAATCAGTACTCACATGAAATTCAAATGCAAGTTCAAATCGTCTTCACAGACAAACTGACCTATTTAATTAATCAGTCCGTCTTACAAAGAACACCACGCAACCATTTACTCTGACCTTCATTTTTAATGAAGTAACTTCACCCTGAGGACCTCCACTGAACTGTGTCTCATCTTAGAACAGACATCTGGCAAGCTTAATGAGTGATTTTCAATACAAATTACACAGGGGAAAAAAAATTCTTAAAGATAATGCTTCAAACAGAAAACAGGCACAAGTTCCCCACCAATTGGAGTGCAAGGAGGAGTCCATCCTGCTGTACAGTGTCAATCTGGACTAGATGGGAGGCTACATAAAAGGTTTACATTTCCAGGTGACAGGATACCAGAATACTGTCACTGTATTTTTAGAAGCAGTTATGAAGAAGTGCAGAAGGGTCCTGACCACACAGATTCATGCTACAGTTTAGAAGGGAATACTTTACTGCCCTGCCAAATGCCCTGTAAAGACAAGGACACCTTAGAAAAATGTCACTGATAACCTTAGATTAGAGTTTGATATACACCCATTAAAAATGAAAAAAAAAAAAAAACATTTAGCAGATTAACCTGGGGAATTTAAAACATTAATATTGCCACTGACTAGTCAACAATCTAGAAAACAAATAATGACAATACATGATTTAATATTAAGGTGTATCACACGTCATAACACAAGTCAATCCAAAATGAATTGTTGGTGGTGTTCAGGTTATCATGGTTCATGACCGTAAATTTAAACAGAACAATGTTAAGTCCGTAAAGAACACTATATTGTGTGGCAATAAAAACAGCAGGCAGAAGAGTAACTGGACACCACAGTGTGATCACAGGTTGGTGAATGCTTTAATGTTAAAAAACAGAGATTACAAGTGACAAAATTTTGTCCTACTATCCCCATCTCACACCCTTCAAATCTCTCTCACTCTGTAACAGCACAAAGCTGGAAGCTCATATTTCACATTACTCAAGTAAAGGAAAATATGTCCACTGACTGCTTAGTTGCATGATAAGAACTGCATCCTGTTTTCTAGTGCACTATTTTAAGAATCTGTCATTTTGTTGCACTAATGAAATTCTATATACAGTACTATACCACAATAGAAACTGTCTAAACAATACACTCTAATAGATACAGTTACGACCATCATGGTAGCCATAAAACCGTAGATAATGGCGAGTTATGCAGTAAGCGTTGTTCTGACCTATTTTGTGTCAAGCAAAGCATAAAATAAAAAATAAATAAAAAAACAAAAAAAAAACAAATAGAATAATAAAACAAAAATAGGAAAATTCAATGGTCTAAAGAATAAGCTGAGACAAAGAAATAAATATTTAAAACATAGTATGGGACCTTGAAAAAACAAAGCTATAGTGTGTGTGTGTGTGTGTGTGTGTGTGTGTGTGTGTGTGTGTGTGTGTGTGTGTGCTACCCTGCAATAAACCAGTGTCCCATCTACAGTCTATAGTTCAAGGGGTAGGCTCCAGATCCACCATGAGACTACCTGTGATAAAGTAGTTACTGAAGGTGAATGCATTTGAATCCATTTTGTAATAAGACTGTAAAGTAACAGAATATGTAAAACAGTGTCTGAATATTTTCTGAATATACAATATATTCTGAATATATTCAGAAAATATATTTCTGAATATATTTTCTGGTTTTTCACTTTATATGTCACAGGGTAAAAAAAACTAGAATTTTTTATCCTGGAAAATTCTGTCCTTCACCTAGCTTTCCAATGTAGTGGATAGTGAGTAGATTAGCTTAGGAAACACAGCAGATATGTAAATAATTATAACAGACAGAAGTGGTCCATAATAGTCCAGATGTAAAAGTGTCATATAGAAGTATACAGCCACCAGCAGTGTCTCGGAGATCTCAACTCCTCCCACTGCTGCCAATCAGCTAGAGTGAAAGCACTGCTCACATACAGTAAATCAGCTAAAGCAAAGCGTAGTATTAAGTCAAGCACCACAGACAGGCTGATGTAATCATAATAAGTCATGTGTAAAAGTATATTTTGGCCTGTAAATACAGAAAAAATGCCATTTTAGGCCAACAATATTTACACAAATGAGATAATACTGCCCCACAGCTCTAGACAAACTATTAAAAGTCTGTTTCATTCTTCAGTCCACAATTTCTATCCCTGGTTTGTTTTAGATTTAAAGATAACCATTTGTGTTTATAAGCTCTGCGGAATATATTAACTGGTGAATTTTCTATAAACAAATACTCTCCCTAGACAATGCAAGAAAAGTGATTAGGAATGCTAGTTGCACTAGCCACGATAAACGGTATTAGTATAGCAACCAGTAGTAGGAATGACAACTGGTGGCTTCTTAGTAACTGATGCCTTGCAGTTTTAAAACACTGTATGTGTGAATGTAATGTAATTCAAATCGAAACACAAACATATTTCCCTGCACAAATATTGCCATATCTTTTGGATTTACATCACTAATGCTGAATAAAGCCCAAACTTTTTAGGTCATTACATTTAAAAGGTGGCTAAGATGCAATACTTCCAAATAGCTGTCAATGCTGGAAAATATCCTTATGGGAAAGGTCAACTCACAGAAAGTCTGTGTACCTATTCCTGAAACCTAAATGTCGACTGAAATGAAAAGAATGTCATGACATTCAGTGTTTCAAAAGATCAAGCCAGCCGTAATAATTCAAAACACATTTGAGAAAAATAAATCATTTTGTTTTTTTTCAGAATCTTCTACTTACATCAATTAAAATGTTTTTTGTCGTCTGCTTATGATAATATGATATTATGCGTATGATAATAATTGGTCTCCCTCCCATTGCATACTGCAGTTCTTTCACAACCTCCCTTCCCCATATTAGCTGTGGTCCTGATAAGCCATGCAGCTAGTTCAATCATAGTGTTGACTGAGTCATTAATAAACCATTACTGCATAATGTGATATGGAGGAAAGGCATCGATCTTAGCAAGACCCAGAATCCACAAAGAATCAAAAAAGCATGTCCCTCTGTCACTAAGACGCCATGCTATGCTCATAGACCAAGCCTTGCTTTATCACCATGCACAAAAAAAATAAACTGAAATACACAGCTCGTTAGTGGTTGTTTACTCAAGCTGTGGAATAACTACTAAACATCATTTCTTATTTTCCATAAGATATTGTTGATCTTATGTTTCTTCTGGAAATAGGGGAGGAGACATTAGGCATCACAAGCACCTGATGTTACACAAACATATACACTGGAGTCTGAGTCCCCACTAACGCTGCCCCAGGCTCCTGTTCACACTGCCTTATGAGCCTCATTCAGCAGTTTCCTTAGCAAAAAAGACAAAAAGAGCCTGTGGCATGTAACTCACAAACTACAAAATACAAAAGCTCAGAAATGTCAAAACCATGTAACTGTTCACTGTTTTTATTTCCACATAAAATTTTCATTATGGAAGAACAGAAAAAGGAAAAAGGCACAGAAACCTATACATTGTAAATTTACAGTTTTAAACAAAAGTCACCACAAATGTACCATAACACCATTGAATGTACAGTAACATGCACTGCAAAAGAGATCATGCTAATGTCACAATCTCTCAGATCTAACTAACCCTACCTTCTAGCACCATCTGTGTTGTGCATGAAACTTCCAGAAGTTTCTAAACTACACAACTTAGCCAGGCTGGCACCATCATCCTGAGATCACATTTTGCCCCATTCTGACATTTCATGTGAACATTAACTGAAGCTTATGACCTGTATTTGCATGATGTACTGCTCTGATCCAAACTGACTGAAGGGATAATTAAAAGAAAACGAATAATAAAGTGGTCAGTGAGTGTTTATACTTCTAAATGCTGCAAACTTCAGATATGACAAAGTAAATACAACAAGGTCTTTTTGTTACTGAAATAATAATTAATAAGACTTCATTTCTGCCTATTAACAACTACATGTTCCTTTTTCTGCAAGCTCTTTAAACACCAAACTAACCCACATTCTCTCGCAGTCTCCACGGCTTTCCAAATAATAACATTAGTTATATTAGCAACCCGTAGCAACTAGCAGCTGTGACAAAAGCTTTAATATGCTCCTTCATACATATCAGATTGGCTGCATGGGAGCATTTGATACACTTAAAGATGTGAGAGCTAAAATTAAAGTTGATTGCGAGATCTTCTTCGCATCAGTCGCTGCCAATTAAGCACAGAAAATATCAACTTGCTTTAGACACGTGTCTGCAACACATTGCTCAAGCAAAACAGAGGGACAATTTAATCATGATGGAAGAAGATTATATCCATTTGTTTCCTTTTTTGCTTTACGTTCTTGGAAACTGATGTGTAAAGACTTTTTACAATGCAGAATTTTGTATAAAATGTTGTGATCTACTGGACACAGTAACATGAAAATTAAGTTAAAATCTAAATCCCCATTACAAGCAACTGTCTTAACCCACTATTACCACTATTACCACTATTACCGCTCCGTATATAACTCAGTATACAACCCCATGTATCCCTGCATCTCATCTGTGTGCAACACCAGTGAAATGAAATGTAAAATGGCAGAAATATTCTGTAATGTGAAAAAGGTCAAATTGTTTTAAATATTTATAAATAATATATATCCTGAAGCTAAACTGAATTAATCATTCACAGGGAATCAGTAAAACTCTGCAGTGGTACTCATGTCACCAATTACATCACCCTTCTTCCTGATTATTTAAACAGCATATGAAGAAACATCCAACATGTAGTCAAGCACAAAACATGATAAATTATGCAAGATAGTCAATATCTTTGTTTACAAATCAACACAACCGATGAATAATTACACACCTGGGACTCTGCTATTAGGGGTTTGTATTACTTGCTTTATATTATATTGCACTTGACAGCAATGTGTCACAACTAAGAGTTCCAACAAGGACCTAAAATTATGACTTAATAAATGAAGCATTTGTAGTTAAAGTTACACAAATTTTTGAGGAGGTTTTAAATGAATAGCAGAAGATGAATTATACTGTTGGAAAAAAATAGATTTAATAGACCCTAGAACACCGTGTGCAGATGGACATGTAGGAAATGAGATAGCTGATATAAAAAGGCACACTGCGCCACAGAGACACCCAATTTACCAGCATTTCACCGGCTGATGAGTGTGTTTGTTGTCTGCTTCTGCAAAATGTAAATTTACACTCTCTGAGGTAATTGGAATGACAAAAGACAGATGCAATCTGTCTCAAAGCACAAACATCTCATCAGAGACAGAGCAGCGACAAGCCAAGCACAACTCTTAACATCAATTGCCGTGACCATCGCAGCTTGAAACACCTTTTTTTAGAATGTCAATCAATTCAAAATCTTCAACTTTTTTAACAAAGAAGCAAAACACTTTTGAAATACCATGTATGTATGCGGTTACAGCTAAAGCACGTCATTAGTGTATTAGTGCATAAGTAGTGTACATCAAATGTTGTCATCGCTGCTCTTGAGTACATAGCTAGTACATACACTTTCATGGCTCCTTACAGTCTGTTCAGGTCTGACTGAATGTTCTATCTGTCAGTAAGTCTTCATCCTATCCACCACTAAACAGTAGTGCTCTCAGTGTCAGGTACATTTATACTCAGCATCAAACTGGTTAAAACGTCAAACTCCTGGAGCTACAGGTGCTTGTGGAATAAAGCAGATGACTAGTGATCCTAACTATACATAAGCCGACAATATATACGCCAATATACCACATTATACAATATACCAGAATATTCCACAAGCATTATAAAGATTTTGTCTCAATCCCTGTGCTCCAGTCCAGATCTAGCTATCTACTGTAGGTAACTAGCATTTCTGTGCCTGAAGGTAAAGTTTGTGTCCTGTTTATCATTTGGCGTAAAACCTGTGCCAAATCAAATATGCAGACCAGATGATCTGCTGTGGCGACCCCAAACAGGGAACAAGACTGCTAAATCTCCAAGCATATTTTGGCCAAATTTGAAGGCAGCTCCACAGTTCTCAACACCATAATGTTTTTCTCCCTAATAAGAGATCCACTAAAGTAGTGAAGGAAATTGTTACTTTGATCTGTACAAATGTAACTGGATTGCCTTGTAGATATCAATTCTTTATTGTTCAATAAACTGCCATTAACAGTGTATTTGTACAGATTGCCCTTAGATAAATTTAGCTTTGTAGTGCACAATGACCTGACAGGCTGTTATCTTTAATATGCTAATAAACTTGCAAGAAACTGTGATCCAGAGTTTAATGTTCATTTAAAATTACATCTTGGTTAAAATGTGAAC
The DNA here is from genome assembly GCF_030014155.1 of Tachysurus vachellii. NCBI lineage: Eukaryota > Metazoa > Chordata > Actinopteri > Siluriformes > Bagridae > Tachysurus > Tachysurus vachellii. Next base: position 13,367,697 of record NC_083465.1, read on the forward strand.
CAAAACACAGGAGCAGATAAGCAAGATAGAATTTATTTATTTATATTCATTTATTCATTTATTCATTCATTCATTTTCAGTAACTTATTCATCCTTTACAAGGTTCATGTTGGATCCTTTAGATTATACTAGGCAGTAAATAACACTTAAAGGTAGTGACCCGCTGACATCACCAGCTGTTTAATTGTGATACTTTTCCAGGCTTATTTTGGTTGAATTTTTGGGAGGTTTCTTCTTAAGTCTCCTCTTCAGGATCTGAAAAACATGCTTAGTTGTATAAAGGTCTGGTGACCGACTTGGCCAATCTAAAACCTTCCAATTGTTTTCTCTGATAAAGTGCTTTATTTAGTTGGCAGCATGTTTGTCTTGTTGCATGATGAGGTTTCTCTAAATCATACAGAATCTTTGTGTCTGTGCAGAGGCCATGACACTTTGTCCACCAAGATTGGCCCATGAGCTTGTGTGATATAAATCATAAGCAGATCCTTTCTCTTTATCCTTTTTATTTACTTTACTGGAAGAGAGTTAATCCTGGTTTTAGACCTTTTCTGAATCATCTCTGTACTTGGCAATTTCCAATCTGGCCTTCTAATTCTTAGTGCTGATGAGTGGTTTGCGTATTGTGTTATGGCCTCTATATTTATGCTCTAAAGGTCTTCTACAAACAGTGGATTGTATAGCTTTACCCCTGTGCTGTGGAGGTTGTTGCTGGCATCACTGTTGGTTTATGGATTTTCTTCACAGCTTACACAATGTTGCTGTCATCGTCTCCTGTTGTTTTCCTTTGGTTGTGCCCAATGCTTGTGCGATGGTTCTGATTCACCTTCTCTCTTTTCAGCTTCAAAATGGTTAGCTTTTCTTCCATAGCCAGCACACTGGTTTAACCTTTTTAATAGCAAATAAAGTCTTCATAGGTTCAGGTTCAGGTTAATAATAAATAATAAACAGTCAATCTAACAGAGAACGCCTGTGCAACAAGCAACACCTGTCAGTCACACGCCCCAATATTTATGATCACTTGAGTTCAGACATAATGTGTCCCGTGTTAAGTTGTTCACCACATCTAGATGTGAAAGAGAAAATGTAAAAAATAATGCTGAAATTCAACCTATTGTATTATATTCATCTTTTGGTCTCAAACCCAAATATCTTCAGTATATAGGAAAAAAGATTAGGAGGGGACTGTATATTTTTTATAGTGTGAATATTTACAAAAATGATCCAAGTACTCTGACACTGTCCTCTGTTTTTCTGATATTGCATCGGTGCCCCATCTGCTTAATGCTTAAAACTCTGAATGCAGGATCGTTTGTTAAAGCACAGTAATAGTGTAACCACTCATTGTGCATAACGTTGTTGGTTTCTGGGAGATGAAGCATGGCTATTCATGTAGTAACCCACTTTAAATCTCTACATTATATTTTAAATAACTGAAATGGAAAATAATAGGCAGCTGAAGGGAGGTAGGCTTGATGGACAGTGAACACAACCGGATTCTACAATGGCAGAGTAATTAATGAGCATGTAACCTTTTCTTAGCTAGTCCCCAGAGTCAGCTTAACAACTACTTGCAGGCTATGTTCGGTTACATCGTAAAAAAAAGTGAACGCTTGTGTTGTTACACAAAAGCAACTCCCAGCCTAAGGCAACTCTGACCCTGACCCTCTTTGTGGAGTTGAAAGGCAAGAGCCACTGTCTCACACATGACTTGTATTCCCAGAGGCTAAAACCCCATACATCTTAACCTATTAAACTCAAAAGGCTCATATGTGGGTCTAGACCTATTTCATAGTTTAATAGTTTCACTATTATTCATAGTTTTAATTGAATAATATGTTAGAAGACCAATAAGTGAGTTACAAGTCTGTGTTAAGGGGTTAAAGAGGAAAAGAAACAACAACCATGGTTACTACTCAGGAAGGGATATGCTACTGCCAGGACGGGAGAAGGAAAATTTAAAATGGAGGCGGAAGGGGAGGTGGAGGGAGAGCAAGCTGAGCTTTTGAGCATGTGCCAGCACTTTGAGCAGTTGTGTTCATTTGAGAAAAGCAGAGCAGCTGTGTAGCATTGGCTCCCAAATTCAACTCCACTAAGTGTGGACTGCTAACTAAGGGTCTTTACAAGTCAATATTAGCATATCAAAGCAGTGCTTTAAATAAATACTATACAATACAAAATGCATTATATCAGCAGGCTTTAATGTCAGTCTTTTATCATGCTGCATATTGCAGTGCAGCTTTTAACAGAGAGCAGGTAATTTGATGGTATGTCCCCGAAGTCATCATCTGAGTGGTCTGATTTTGCTTTCATGATAAACAGGATTATTATGATCATTTACTCTATTGCATGCCAATTATATCAAGAACCCAAGCTTTAATATAAGAGAAGTTTTGAAATTCATGTTCAACCAGAACTCCAGTGTATTTAATATTTTACTATTATTAGTCAGTGCTGCTCAAAACTTTTCAAATAATTTCAGAACTGTTCAGTATGCAGGACTGAACTCTATCCTTGACACCAGAGATTCATGTGTATGTCCTCTTTTTCACAGCACTTCTCTTCATATGCTCTTGAAAATATAAGAGCCGAGACTTTCCTTATTCATTCAGTGCATAGAATCCAAAGCAACTCAAAATAATGAAGCAGGTCAGAGATATACAATTTTTATCTGAATTATTACAAATTGCATTAGGTGATGTATTGTAGAGCAATGTTGCTGTTGCGTTTCTCTCTTTTTTTCATTGTTATCCAAACGACCCAGCTGCAGGAAAAAGGGGAGTTGCTTAAAACGTCTTACTTCCTTGCAGAAAATGAGCAAGACCATTAAAAATTTCTCAGTCTTAATGATGAAAAGGAGGAGACAGTAAAAATACTTAAGTCACAAAATAAATCACAGAAAAAAGTCACAAGAAATGGAAAAATGTGATTACAATGAACTGAACTCAAACAAATGAAAGATAAAAATGAAAGACATTTCATTTTCTTTGGATTGTGTACATAGAGGTCTTAATGTCAGTTTCAAGGAGAACATGGCAAATTTTATATAAACTTTTGACAAAGGCAAAGAAATTAAAATATAAACTTCTTGTCAAACATAAACTTCTTGTAAACATAAAAAATGAAGACAAATGTGTCAAAAGTTATTGTACCCACTGAGAAAGGAAATATGAATGCTATTATTCATGCTTTTTATAAGGTATTTTTTTATTTACATCTTAATATTTATTATAGATTATAATATTTATATTTGTACATAACGTTGTACATCTGTGAAGAAAGAATTTCTATTTATTATAATAACAAATAACCTTGCATTAAATTTTCACTGTCGTCACCTTTTCACTGCAACATTGTGTTACAAATCAGCCGTGTCCAATCAGCAATGAGTCTGTTCAGTAAGAATACTTTCCATTTTGAGTTGCTGATGTGATTCTGAATTTGTTGTTGTGGCTTTCATTTTGATGCTGCATTGTGCTTGCATTGTGTTGTCTGACTTGCCATTTTTAGCTGGTTAACGTATTGTAAATATATTTATGGGCGTCCTTAACAGACTATGTCCTATACAAACACAACATTCAAAAAGGCTTAAACTTCATAACTAATTCAATATCCAATTCTTGTTTGTTTAAAAAATCAGTAATTCCATTATCTATTTCCCACTCAGGTATTTTGTAAAGTAGATGTGTTTTAAAGATTTAAACCCTGTCTTGGAGCTCCAGGAAACATTATGCAGCTGAGAAACACTGCAGGTCAAGTGAGAGCGGCAATGTTGGAGCTCTCCATGGTGCTGAAAGCCTGAATTTCAACAGAATCACTGATGCTGGAAAAGAGTTATGCATTATGCACACTCTTAGAACTATGAGACTTAACACTCTCACTCAAGCACAGCAATTGCTTTTTGTGCTTTAGATGTGGGGAAGCAACTGAATGCTAACAAGCCCAATGCTGCATCACAACTCAAATCCATCGGGGAGCAGAGGATTGCAAAAGGCTGTGTCAGATGTGACTGTCAGGTGTGTACAGATGCAAAATTGAGTCCCTTTTGAATTTTTAAGCGCAGAACCATGAAAATTCTAAATAAATTCATCAGGTATCTGAATGCTGAGCACAAAATATGCCTGTAAAAATGCACACTTGCATGCATGTGTGTTGTATATGATAAAGCAAGCTATTTAACAAAGCTTATTATTCAGGCATTTGCATTATTAAATGTCACAGATGTCAGATCACAGCTCAGATTGTTGAAGTTGTAATTTAAGAAATGCATGTAAGAGAGATGTTTACAACAAGTAATTACTTTTACTGAGACACTTGATGAAAGGCTTCTCCATGCATCATGTATTCTAACCTATTATGTAACTTTAGCTGCAGAGCATTGCATAATAAGGGAAGGAACTAAAAAGAGCCTTATAGGAAATAAAAAGAGAAAAAGGTCACACTCTGACACATGACACAACTAGATCACCTGGCCCATGGAAATCATCCCTAAGACACTTCAAGCAAAATAATAAAATACAATTGAAAAAAAGACATTCTGTTTTGATATATAACACATATAAACCTACTAGTTTAGAGCAAGAATACCTGTAAATATTTAATGAGGTCTTACTGAATATTTGGTAAATAAATGCATAGACAGCCAGACAATTTACTCATTAAACTGATTTCATTATCCTGCCTGAGGCTGTTACTGGTAATGCTCATACTGAAAATACTTACGAATTTAGACCTTATTAAAAAAGAAGTTCAACAGACCTCAGCATGACAGAAGACCTAATCAATGAATTGATGAAGCAATAAATTGGGCATGCTGCTACAGTAACAGATCTGAAATCTAAAAGCTAGTTAAGCGTAAAGCAGCAATGACTAAAATAGCTTTTAGGCTATTTAAATAGAAACGACATATATTGACAAACTCGTAACTCCACACTCTCACTCTAAACATAGAGTATAGTCCTTCCCCAGGGGTCACTAGTGAAACCCAATAGCACTAAGACTACTGACTGATTAATACGTTGAATGCCAACATCCATCAGCAAACAATATGGCAGTGTATTATCATCTATTTTTAATGAGGTTTTCTCAGTGAAACTGATCTCCACTCTACAGCGTCCATTGACGATGTCTACACAGCCTCTCATTTAAAAGAAACACAACAGCTAGCTATATAAAAGCCTATCACACCTTTACACTGCAGTCCTCCTTTATATGCTCATAAGCAACAATGTATCTGCTGTTGTTTTGGAATAAATAAAATTAGACTTTTATTTAACCAACCAATAGGTATGCAGACAGAAAACAGGATGTTGTTTAATCTAAAAGACTGAAGGCTAAAACATAATCAAAACTCCAGCAAACAAAGACTTAAACTCTACAGACCCATGGAAACCATTCCATCCCATCACACTGATGTACTTTAGCGTGTGCTAGGAGCCAAACAGGTTATTAACATTTCCTGCCATCAGCGCTACAACCTGTTATTTGCGTCTCAGCACACAAGGGAAAAATGGAAGCACATGAGTGAGCAGCTCCAGCATAAGCAGCCCACACGACTGAAGGTCAGTGAAACGTCCTCTAGCCGTTGCTTCTTCTGTCTTCGGCTTCATGCAACATGCATGCTGCTCTGAACACCGATTAGGATGTTAAGTTCACTTTCATGTGTGCAAATCGGTAGTAAGCATGCTGATCAGTCAAAGCTGACTAGCAAAATAATGGCTCAAAGATCTTCTAAAGAACAGCATCTCCAGTTTAAACTCCCAAATAGTTGCATATTAGAGGTTTTTCAGATGTAGGTAGATGAACACTCTAGTAGTAATCTCTTTTATTTTTCTATACCCAGTTATGGAAGAGAAGGTATACTAAGTTAAGCTTAAAGAAAAAAAAACAAATAAAAAAATTAGAAGAGGTAAACATCCTAAACATCCATTATTATTTGCAGATAACAAAAACCAAGTGAGTTAAAAGGTGCATAAATATTAAAGAGATGATGAACACAAAAGCCTAAAGATGTTTGCCTGTGTATTTAGGTCTCATTTTAAAAAGATCATTGAGTCACCAACTAAATAATTGACCATGTCAGCTACTGACTGGAGGAGCACCCAAATCATATTGCCTACTGGAACAGCCATGCAACAGGGTTAATTGGAAAATTTTAAAAGACAACTGATATTCTATGAAACATGAGCTACAGTTAATATTAGCCAGGGGTCAAAGGAAACACTAGTGACAGTGGCTAGCCCTTACAAAATGCACCAATCGCCACAGCGACTGAGGCAGCTGCCTCTCCAGGGCCCATGCTCCAGACTAAAAGATGGACATTGCCTAGCTTTCTGACTAACTGCAGTTCTAGCTCAGCTCACTCAGCCTGACCGTGAGAGAAGCTAATTGTTTTCCCATGCCAGTGAGCATAGTACTGAATCAGGGGGTTTAACTCAGGAAGGCTTTCCCTGCATTAAGAAATACCTCCCTTGAGTTCTTTCTCAGAGTCACCCATACCTTCCTTTTTGATTCTCACCACTAAATATTCTGGTGCTCTAGGGTCCTGTTAATAGTGTCATGTCAAATAAAACAGCAGGACAGAATGATGGGAGAATTCTTTTTTCTTTTAATGTTGGTTGATCTTCTATTACTATGTCAGTTTTTAAATATGTTGGAGATGATGCATTACTTCAATAAACTTATATTTGGTCCTCATCTAAAAACATGAATATGTCTATAGTTTGAATCCTGTCCAATAGGAACAAGATTTAAAATGGGTTTTACAGTAGCTTTATAATATACACGAAAGGATCCAGATTATCCAAACCAGTCAGTGACTCCTGATGCCAGAAATTCAGCAGTGGACACTGGTCAAGCTTTGCCCTGCATTCAGTGCATGCTCATACCTGCCAGTAATGCATGACCGAAATGCAAAAGCTCAGTTGCTGGTGCAGCAGCCCACAGCCAACCCACAGGCTTCCCCACGAATGTCACCAACAAATGAGCTCTGGCCACTGCATTATAGCAGTCACCGTTATGTGTCTCTGCCGTTCAATATAGACTGCACTAAACTGAACAGGCAATTAAAATGCATCTACACAAGGACTAGTATAAGAATGTCTGTGCTCTATCACAGTTCTGCATAGCTAATCTAATAGTAAAATATTCATTCATTCATTCATCTTCTACCGCTTATCCGAACTACCTCGGGTCACGGGGAGCCTGTGCCTATCTCAGGCGTCATCGGGCATCAAGGCAGGATACACCCTGGACGGTGTCCCAACCCATCGCAGGGCACACACACACACACATTCACTCACGCAATCACACACTACGGACAATTTTCCAGAGATGCCAATCAACCGACCATGCATGTCTTTGGACCGGGGGAGGAAACCGGAGTACCCGGAGGAAACCCCCGAGGCACGGGGAGAACATGCAAACTCCACACACACAAGGCGGAGGCGGGAATCGAACCCCCGACCCTGGAGGTGTGAGGCGAACGTGCTAACCACTAAGCCACCGTGCCCCCATAGTAAAATATCAAGTGTATTAATAAGCTTGTTAGTAAGCTAATAGCTTGGACAGCCAGGACAGCCAGGTTTGGTTTATTTGTTGTTAATTTTTAATTGAGGTAAAAGCAAAAAAGCAAGAAAACCTTACTCCTGAATTACTACAAAATACAAGTTTTGATTTGGTGTGTATGTTTAAAAATATGAGTTTCATTGTTGTGCGACACACCTTGTAATACTGATGTTCTAGTGAATAGCACCTTCAGTCTTCTGCACTACACACATTTATTGTAGTGGTTGTTATTCATGTCTGTTTTAAGAAGGTGTACCAATTCACCGGCATGGATGATAGATTTTCTAAATGAGGAACACAGGTGGCTCATATCTTCTAGCTGAGACTTCTAGCTTTTTTTTTTTTTTTAAATGGTGTTATGCTGCAAGTTTAATGAGAAAGAGCCCTCTAGTTCCTGTAAGTTTTAGTAGAGGACTAAGAACATAAGATCCATGAGATTTATTGGGTTACTATCTAAAGTGTCTGATGATACACGACCTTCAAAATGATTCTGTGTCTCCTCTGTTTGAGGCTGATTATATATTCTAGATCTTCAGAAATAACTGAAAGTCAGTTTTTAAATATGTTGGAGATGATGCATTACTTCAATAAACTTATATTTGGTCCTCATCTAAAAACATGAATATGTCTATAGTTTGAATCCTGTCCAATAGGAACAAGATTTAAAATGGGTTTTACAGTAGCTTTATAATATACACGAAAGGATCATTTACTATTTGTTAGCTACCACTTCTTAGCCTACTCAGAGCAACCAAATCAATGGAATGAGAAAGAATCAATGGAATCAATCAACTTCAAAGCAACCAAATCAATGGAATGAGAAAGCACGTTGGAGCTTTTAAATGCTCGCTTGATTAGTGCAAATTTATGATTTGTATTTGCCCATCCTTGGTTATTAAATTTGTGCAGTTATATTTTAAAAAGTTACAATGCAAACAGCTGCACTTAGAGCAGATCATATGCTACACTATAAGGCCAGCCCTGCAGTTTTTTATGCATCCTATCTGCTTTTGTGTTTCCTAATACACCTGACCAAAGATGTCAGCAACATATTAAGCCCTCCACGGGGGTCAGGTGTGTTGTGGGTGCTAGAGGAACTTGATACTGTGCCAAGCAATGGATTTACCAGAACAAAAGTTGAGAAACCCTGTTATAAGCAGTCAGACCACATGAGCTCTGTGTGGGACACACTGGGGAGGTGTAAAAGAGGGACAGCTGATCTTTGAATGTGTGCAGTTCGCCTGTCGGCTCAGCAGCAGCCGTTGCGTTGCCAAGCATGAGAGGGTACACACATATACACAAGACCGTCAGAACATGTATCTGCAATCCTGTCTGCATTAAAGGAAAACAAACATCATCCCTCTGACACAGAAACATCTCTCTGTGCTTATTATAGATGCTGTAGGAAAAAAGCATTTGGTTGTATCAGCTCTGAGTGGATTGGAAACATTAGAAAGTATTTACCATAAAACCCACACAATATATAATTCAAACTATGTTTTTTTTTTTCCACAAAATTTGTGGAATCCACCCAAGCTTAACAAAGTAGAATTAACAAAAAAAAAAAAATCATGTAATTCCAGTAGGATTTTTTTTTAACAACCTAAAAATAAATACTGCTGGCAAAATAACCTGTCATTTTCAATTATAATTCTTAAAAGTTGCTTACAATTGGTCACCTGGAAAATAAGAGGTTTATGCACAGATGTTTACAGTTTCTCCTTATTCCAGTGGTAAAAAGAATCTGCTCTGTTTTACACACATATTCTTCCTGAGGAAAAAGCAAATAGCCTAAAGTAAATCAGTGTTAAGTATAAATTGACGTGTGTGTCCCATGATTTATAACAAGGCTAACTAGTACGTAAACACCAGTTAGACAAGCCCCTGTGAGTGCTGCTCCTTGGCTCTAACCAGGAACCTATTAACATGTTTTATTAACAGGACCAATAACTTTAATAACTTCAATGCTGGTTTATGCTTCACCATTATTAGGTGATGAAAGATACAAAATAGTTGGTGCTATATAACAAGTGGCAAAGTTATGACTCTGACTCTCTTCTTGTGTTCGCAGCCTGCTAATGTTACTAGCACCATACCAAGAAGGCCTGGTCTCCATAGTCATCCTCTTAATGTTCCTAGAAAGCACTGAGTGTAAACCTAGACTCAGAAGTCTCTAAAGACTCTAAACCTAGACTCAAATGATTATCTTCCTCAGCACTGTTCTCATATCTTTAACGAAACTCGGGTATGGTGAGACATTGTCAGTAGCACAGTCATGAATTACCATCGGATACACATTTACCAAGCATTAGCACAACCAAATTACAAAGGGGATGAGATGTGTTGAAAATGAAATGAAGAGTTTTAATTCCAGTGCTCCCAGTTGCTGAAGATCCAGACATAGGCCTGATTGTGTTTCAACAACTTCCCTCTGAAGAGGCAGAGCACCATGTCAGTGTCGGATGGGCTGCTTGCTCTGTCGGAACGCTTCTTCATGTAGGTAATTAAAAGGTAATGAAGACTGGAGACTTCACAGACGTCATTAACCCTTTTCATTTAAATAAGTAACAAGCTTGGCACACTCATACCCAGAGAATTATTTAAATAAATGAAATGTAACACCATGACATCATCACACCTTTCTCAAATTGTTAACAAATACTTATTACACATGCATACAATGTCAGACAACTGTAAACAAATAAACTGCATGTAAAAATATTAATATGTAAACCTTATGCCTTAATGGAAAAATCTATTCAAACGTTCTACAATCCAGTCACTTGTAAAGCAAATGGTATGTTGTTATGGTTCATTTCAAGCATCTATGATATTATGAAATAACTTACACTTTCTTCTAATTCATCCTTGTGATTTATCTTGGTCAGGATTCACAGTAAATCCAGAATCTATGCGCAAGGTGGTAATAGGATGTAAGTCAATAGCACACACACTTGCACATTCATTCACACCTATTGCAAATCCATCCATTTTCTGTACCGCTTATTCTGCACAGGGTTGCAAGGAGCCTGGAGCCTTCCCAACAAACAAGGGCACAACTGCACACACTTGAATACTATGGACAATTTAGGACTACACTATGGACACTATGGACTACAAAACAAGTCTTTGGACTGGAGTTGGAAACCAGAGTACCTAGAGAAAACCCCGAAGCATAAGGAGAACGTACAAACACAGGGCAGAGGCGGGACTCCAACCCTGGAGGTGTGCGGCTAATGTGCTAACCACTGAGTGAGCGTGTGCCCGCTAGGGCAAATCTACTGTACAGTATATACTGATATGTTTTTGAGATGAGAGAGGAAACCAGGAAAATCTGAAAAATCCCATAATGAGTGATAACGTGAATCTTTGCACATAAATGAATTAAAAAAATATGAAAACTATGCCATCTTAAAGAGGACTAGACATTGTGCAACAAATTCAGGACCATTTTTACATAGCCAACAACTTACAGACCTGATGAAGTGAACAGCTGCTTAAATCCCTGTAAGTCTGTACGTTACTTTATGGTGTGCCTGTTTAGAGCGCCCAGCTGCAGTGAGTTTATATCAGTATACAGGATTACTGGGTATGTTAAACCAGCACTGACTTTCCCTGCTGCTCACTCCACATAACTTCACCAAACAGCTTTTTAATAAAGCATTTTAAATTTTGGATACAAAAAGTGCACAAGCTTCCTTTAGTGTTCCACATTTCACTATATGGGTCAAAAGAGTGCTCATGAGCCCTTACCTGTCACAAAGCCCGTACTGACATGGACTCACCATTGTTCTCTACAAATGAACTTAACAGAATTTACTAATTAAACTTTATACCATCGATTAGTTCATTTTATCTACTAATTGTGCCAATGCTATTCATATGATTTAGTGTGATCTAGTGCATTTTCTCTTTTGGTGAAACAACTGACAACTGACATTTTGCCAACCTCTTCACCAAAACAGAAAATATTTCCTGATCATTGTAAATACACCCACACAGACAGTTGAGCAAATAAACGGCAATGCATGATTGTGAATCTACATTGGTATTTCTGAATGGCATCATGCTTACAACAGCAAAAGGTAAAATTTAAGGATGCTAATCTTTGGACATCCCTTAATGACTCACATAGTGTCACTGTCACAGGAACGTTTAGGACACCATTTGGAACAAAGTGAGAATGCCTACATTGAGAAAGTAACATTGACTGACAGACAAATATAGACCCTTCCTTGAGTTTGGGTTGGAGGTCCAAATCATTGTTTTTTCCTGATGTTTGCAGAGCACATGGCACTACAGACACTGTTATTTCCTTTTAGAGGTTATACTCTGACATGTGGTTGAATATAATGAAAACCTCACCAAATATTACTTATTAAAAGTATTCACATGCTGTTATTAAATACACCAGTTGTCTGTATTAAGCATTTTTACATTGTCAACCAAATGTCTTGCATGCAACTGTGTTTATAGAAAGCTTAATAAGCAACATTTATGACATGATGTGTACATCCATTTTGAAACTAATTGCGAAATACAGAGCATATGATACACTGATGTTATAAAATTTCTGACATTTCTAGATCATTCAGTGAAGTGAAACACCAGGCCTAAACAGGCTTTAATCAGCAGCAGTGGTGAAAACATCCAGCGTTGACAAATGTGTTTGCAAAGGCCTGTCATTTTCCCCTCTCCCAATATGGCAACTCTCAATATGTCATACATATATGTATATATATATATATATATATATATATATATATATATATATATATATATATATATATATATATATATATATATATATATATATGCTCTTAAGCACTGTTTCGATTGGATTATGTGTTTTCTCCTTTCTCTTTCCTACTTTCTATTGTAGAAATATACATAGATCTACAGCAGGGTGCACAGGACTGATGGGGTTACCTTGTTTTTGACGTTACAATGACAGCAGACAGTCCACAGGTACTTGAGGGTCCTCCACAGGAGGATGATAAAGAGACCCCCGAAGAACGTCACCATGGACGAGGCGAGGAAAGCCCACCACATGCGCTGGCCATTGTTATCGCACGGCACGTCTGCGGAGAACGGGATGATCACATCCATCCTGGATATAGAGACAGAAGAGTCCGAGTTTTTATTGTAGTTGTTATTATTAGTCATTCTAGAGATGCCGTCGCCGCCGCGGGAAAGGTTGCGATCTGCCCCAGCTAGCATTTGGAGAGCTCCTGCTCCTGCCAGCGCCCCCAGCCACAGCCATCAGCCATATTGCTTTAAAAAGCCCAGTCTGCGCAACAGTGCCGTTCCCTATAGCACAAGCTCCTCGCTGTCAATGATAGTTTCTTAACCCAAAATGTCGCTTCGCGTGAAATCGGCAGAGAAACAGGAGGTCCTTCTGCGCGACACATTTAAATCCGCAATAACGACGACTTTTCACTGGGTTTTTCTAAATATTCGAAATAATCGGCAAATCTGAGCCATGTATGCATTTTATATGAGTTGTCTTGCTATCCTTGTTAGAACTGAAGCTGTGTAAGAGAAATAAAATAAACGCAGCTCTTCAATCAGCTCGAGCGCCTCCAAGATCACGGTCTTCCATCCAGGGACCGCGGCGACAAACCGATATTTCTCTCATAGACGCCGACTTAATAATGAACGTCCGCAAAAAAAATGTTTCTTGGCGTATTAAATGTTTACGACTATAATAGGAAACAGCGTTATAGCATCGTTACGTTTATTGGATGGTTCTGTTAGTCGGAGCTGACAGAGGAAACGGTGCTGTCAGTCGCTCCGCTTCTCTCACTGAGCGCACACACACACACACACTCGCACATACACACACACGCACACACACACTCGCTCATACACACACGCACACACACACTCGCACATACACACACACACGCACGCACACACGCACGCACTGCTAGGCAGATTTACAGGTAGGAGGGCGGAGCTAAAGCACAATAATAAAGATGGTGCTGTAGAACAGTTAGGCGGGTAAGCTGTGTGTTTGGGTCTCGGCTGAATCGTTTCTGCAGTGTGTACAGCCGACATGACGCACAAGTCGTTGGTGCAAACGGAGATTTGGCTAAAAAGCTCGTTTCTGACAACAAGGTGTAACATACACCGGATCCTGGTGGTGAGGGGCTTATTTCAGCCTCACGACCTTCTCCATAAACACTGAGTTACTGTGGAGTGATTAGAAACCTGTTGGACTGAGACGCATACAGCAACATGTCCGTTTCATACAGGTTGTGCACATTGGGTTAAGCAATATTATTATTTAAATACCAATCATAATGGATTCTGACTGATAAAATGCTCATCTTTAGGTTTAAATAAATAAAGAGTGATTAAATGAGGTTTGCACGAAGGCAGCAGTGATCCACACAGTGCACTTCATGAGCGACCGAGTTCATAACATTCTAGTTTATTTTAGTAGCTTTATGGTTACCGTATTGTCTGGAAGATATGCTGATCATCTGTAGTAGGACAGACTGACAATAACGATAATGTGTGTGCATGTGAATGTATAACTATAGTGAGATATTTGGACAGTTTAATATAAATTGTGACAGAAATACTATAGCACATGTGGACATATTGGAGCAGAACTGTACTATATGGCTGTATGGTCTTCATGATCATAATGAGCTTGTTCTTAAAGCTCTAAAACAAACCATAGATCAACATAAACTGTGGTTTTTAATTCAAACATTGTATTAAACTATAAAGAGAGGATGAACGTTGTTGGGCCAAAGAGAAAAGGCTCCAGTTATATGAAATCAAGGGATGTAAAAAGGTCACAGAACTGAAGGTGTTCCTCTTTGTACCAAAGCATCCATTTTGGGTCAATCTGGAAACCTTGGGTCAGTTTGATCACTTTAAAACGGGGATGAATGAGGATGTTGACCACCGAGCCAGATTATTATTGGTTTTTAAACCAATATGTGTGTAAAAATGACCACATTGCCGAGTTGTAGACTGGACATTACAGAAAAAACACTAGGTACTTATTAACTATAAGTATTTGGCAGACACCCTTATCCACAGCGACTTACATTATCTAATTTTTAGACAACTGAGCAATTGAAGTTTAAGCAACACTGGCAGCTTGTTGGACTTGGGGTCAAACTCACAACCTTCCCGATTGGTAGCCCAACACCACTAGGCTACCACATACCACAACTCTATGGAACAAAAAGGGGCGATGAATCCCTGCCCCACAATTGGCCAACAGTAGGCAAATAAATGGAACATCAGCATATACATAATATGGCCAAAAGTATGTGGACACCTTATGATCTTACTAGACATCCCATTCCATAAATAAGGGCATTAATGTGGAGTTGCCCCTCTGCTGTCCACTCTTCCTGGAAGGCTTTCTACAAGATATTGGAGTGTGCCCGATTTCAGATTCTGTGTTCATTTAGTCTTCAGTTGTATGCTCATATACTGTATGAAAATGGCCTGCCTTTCAAATAGCATTCCAATTTATTTGAGTTCATGGCTCTGTGCAGGTTAGTTCCTCCACACACCAAATTCATCATGTCATGTATTAATAGACCTTATTTTGTGTACAAGGGCACAGTCAAGGTACCATAAAAGACCTTCACCTGAACTGATGCCATAATATTCAAATTAGACAATTGCCTAAAATGTCTGTATGCACCATTAATATTAGCCTTTACTGGAACTAAGTAGACTAGAAGAAACCCTGAAAAACATTACCCCCTTTACCATTACTGTTGACTCAGTGGGTAGGATTCCCAAGGCATCCACAAAATCCAGATTTGTCCACTTGACTTAACATTTGGAATTGCACAACTGAGTTTTTAGACTGATAGCACTCACAGATCCTGACCTAGTAAACTCCAATAAGGATGTATTTATTGACCGAGACTTTAAAGTGTGGCAGGTGGAAACGCAATTAATTGTCCATTAATTGTGCCTATGTTGCTTCCTGGGGATGTTTGGAATTCTGTAGTGAGTGATGCAATAGGACATAATTTTATGTACTTCAGCACTGCAGCACTGCTCTGTGAGTGATGTTGTTCTTTTTCAGTGAAGCAGATCTAGCAGTGCACTTTCCCATTTTACTGTCATTGTGTGTCCATGTTGTATGCATGTCTAAATGCTGAACCTGTTCGCAGTGGGCATGGCTAAAACACTCAGTAATTAGGAGGCATGCCCAAATAACTTTGGTGTCACAGTATATATTTTCGTAATTCATTAATTAATGGAAGTTTATGAGGAGCAGAGCACTCCAGAACTGATCACCTTGCGGCACATCCTGCCCAACTGTCATGATTAGAGGCTAAGGAGGAGATTTTAAGAATACAGATTTTGCAAAGTTGGAAAAAATCAGTGTGAAACCCTGTGAAGGAAACGGAGAGCAGAGCTCTCGATGTTTTAGCTGAAGATGAAAGTCCCTTTTAACTAGAAAGATCATTATCAAGCAGCCTTGCATCTACTTAAGCTCAGATAAGCTGGTGGCAGCTGTCAAAACAGATAACCCATCAGGAGGGCAAAGGGACTTGTAGAGTGCCAAAGTAGCACATATCGGCCATTTATATGCATTGGGAGTTAGAGGGCAAATTGAAAATTTCAAGTAAACAAGAAGCTTAGGGAAGGTTCCTTCAACTCTTTAAATGTGGTTTGGCTGATCAGTAGAGGAATAATCCACAGCAGTCTCACTACATCATACATTGACAGAGCAAACATGCTTTGTTGGTATACATCATGTACAGGTAAATTGTGTACACAATCCAATCATCTGTTCAAAAAGAATTAAAGACAAGATTTGATTTTTATGAAGAATAAATTGTGTTAATGGCACAACCAATAAAATGTACAGCCTTTAAACCATCTGACAAACATCAAGGTTATACTGTGAATGACTGAATGAAGTTCCGTTGTTTTTGCATGTCCTGAAATATCTGAATTCCATTTTTTCTCTCAACACATAGGACTTACTGAAGCAAACTGCATTAGCCCTTCTGTTGTTCTCACAATAATCACTAATAAGACGAGTCAAAAGAAAATATTAGTTTTATTATCAAGCTGACCCAATTCATGAAATACTTAATAATTAGGTGATGAACTTGACCTAGTGTTGGAAGTGATGAAAACATGGGCAGAGTAGTGGCGTTCCTCTGGACTAGAGTTGGAAAAATCCTGTATAAATTTACAAAGAACAAAACATTAAAAAGTAATTTTAAGTGGTATTTTAGATTCCAAATAAATCACTGCTTTGGTGGCAGTATAGCTTAGTTTAACCAATGTAATTAAAGTTCTATAAAAAGACAAATAAGGTTCAAAATATCAGTATGTCCTCTAAACATCCTAATAAATGTTTTAAACCTCACTTCCAAGATTTAATACCACATTTAATACCACAATTTACCTCTTACTGTCGTACTGCTAGCTCCATCAGCATAATAACGAAGCTAGCAATTAACTCACTCGAAGCTCAATTACATCCCCCATCAATCTACTGGACATCAACACTGGTTAGTTCACAGTTGGTTAGAATGAAAACACCTTTCAAACAACACCTGGATTTGTTTGATAATATAAGTATGATACAGAAAATGACTTTTATTCTCATGTTAAGTTGTTTAACATTATTTCATACAAATCACATTCTTTGTAATATTGAAAATCCAGATCAATAACAGTACCTGTCATCTAGTTATACTTCTTTAAATTGTATTGGCTGAATCCCTCTCATTTAAAACCATATGCTACTTATTTAGAAAAAAACAAACAAAAAAACAAAAACAACATTTAGATGTGAATAGTAATTGAAACAAAAAGTATAATTTCAACCCAATAGACAAGGTTGGGACTGATTTTCTTTTGAGACAACTGTGCAATAAGAAATCCCTTTTTTTAATTAAGAGTGTAAATGATGCAATGGTTCTTTTCTAATATAAGAATAGATGCAAATAATGAAATGTATGGAACATGAGTGATACACAAATCAATATTAAATCACAAAAGTAATAAGTATAGTACCTATTTGTAACCTCTACTGGAATCCTAAAAACAGCTATTGTTTAGGGTCCATAATATTGCAAGTGCAAAACAAAAATAAAAAAAATGGACACATTGAATTTTGGCACATTAACTGCTGGGATTACGAGTCTGAATAAAAGTTATGCAACTGCGCCTGGTGAATTTATATAATAATTACAACAAAAAAAAAAGAAAACTTAAATATACATGAAAAAAATAACTAACATTTAACCAGATTTAGCATAGGAGACCCAATTATATTTACCCTGCATCTCTTCCTTCCATGGTGTTTCTCAGTGGGTACATATAAAAGTGACAAACAAACAAAAAACATCGAGAAGAAACATACAAAAGGAACATGCTCTTATCTGCTAAGACCTGACTCGACA
This sequence comes from Tachysurus vachellii, assembly GCF_030014155.1. NCBI lineage: Eukaryota > Metazoa > Chordata > Actinopteri > Siluriformes > Bagridae > Tachysurus > Tachysurus vachellii. The sequence continues at coordinate 13,385,675 of NC_083465.1, forward strand.
CCTGCTCCCTAGGCCAACAGCCTAGTCAAAATACATTTAATATATTTATATGTTTTGTTTTATATATATATATATATATATATATATATATATATATATATATATATATATATATATATATATATAAAATATTATATTTTAAAGTTCTATATAGAAGTTTGCATACATACAGGTTAAGTGAGTGCCTCTACATCAGAACTGTGAACTGTATTAGTGTTAGATTTCATATTCTCTTTTCAACAAATTTTCCTCTAGGAAAATGTTACCACAGTGGTCTGTCTAGCCCTGGAGTGCAATCTGAGGAGTTTCAAACACCAGACTTTCAATATGCCATTGTCATACGCTCAGGAGTTCTCCAAAGGCACTTCCATTTGGCCCGTACAATGCTTAGTTGTTGTTCACTTCAACCCAAAAACCATTACATTTACATAAACGACCAAAGCTTAATCTTTATCTACAATGAATGTTCAGTCCCCTTAATGATGAAAAAACACCTACACACATGCGTGTCATTTTGGTATAACAGGCTTGGGATAGTCAGCTTAATTTGGGTTTGGATGAGAAAGAGAGGTGACTTGGGACTTCATTAAGATAAAAGCGAGAGGACACATTCAAGCAGACATTAAATAACAATTCACGGACTGACTCATCTGTAAACAAGTGTTTTAGATGCAGCATTACTAATTGTTGGATGTCCATCAGGAAGACCAAAGGAAAACATTGAAAACTTCAGTGCTATAATCCTGCATTTGCGAGCACACACACACACACACACACACACACACACACACACACACACACACACACACACACACAACCGCTCTCACACACACACACACACTCAACCGCTCTCTCACACACACAAATAAAAGGCTCCATTACAGTTACACATAAAATGTTACACTTAAACATAAAGTTACAATTAAACATAAATGAATAATAAAAGAAAAAAAATGCAATGCTCGCTGTAGTGTACCTTTGTGTAGTGCGAGTGTAAAAGCATAGTGTTTGTAAGCTCAGGTGTATGTGAGGCTGTAAGTGGAGAGGACTGGCTCAGCCACCTAAGGCGAGCCCAGTGGAGTCCACAGGACTTTACTCTGCTCCTGATCCACTATAGTCACGATTTGAGTGCAAATGTAGGGCAACATGCCTCCTTGGACAATACCTGCAAAAGAAACCATCATCAGTTCAAAGGTTTACGAACCTTGACTAGCACGATCATTGAAACAAACAAGCAAGCAAAAAAAATGAGAAAATAAAAAGAGCTAGATCCATATCCAAACCTGTGAAGAATTTGCTGTACTCTTGCTCAATCTTCTGTGCAACCTCAAACTGCTCCTTGGAATGTTTTTGAGAAACTTTGTCCCGCAGATACACTGGATCTTTCAGTTCTCTATACAAGGCACATGAAAAGAGCACATCTTTTACTGACATGATTATAACTATATACAGTTATGAATACTAGTCTTTGGTACTGCTAGCCTAAAAAAAAGCAGTGTTCCTACAAGACTTCCTACAATCTCTAAATGCTGTACTCATTTGGTGATCTAGTTAGTGATACTGAGCATGTCAAGGATAACAAGGAGCCTGACAGGAGGCATGGCTTTTATGGCTCTTGGGATTTCATCAATTTGCGGTGCTCTACTGGGATAATTTCATCATTAGTTATCTGTGTCACAGGAATATAATGAAATTTAAAGCCACACTATTTCAGCATTACTGGCTCTGTTCAGTTCTACATGTAGAGTGTGAAGCAGTAAAACATATACCAAGATATATGGTCAGCTTCCGTTCTCTTCATTTACTTGCATCACTGCAAAATATTACTGTGCGCATTCTAGAGAGCATCCGCCAACCCCCGCCCCTCCCACACACACACACACACACTCGCACACACCCCACACAGACGTTGCTTTAAAATGTGTCATACATCTTTCACAGAAAACGAGCTCAGATAATAACCATCTGCTTAAGAGCAGCAGCTTTCAGTTCACAGTCAGCCAAGTAGGGTGAACTACTGCAGTCCACCTTTACAGAAGGCTCTCAATTTCACAATTGACTCCAGGAGGCTAATTTATCAAAGCATGCATAGAACATTTTCTAATTCTGTGCTTAAGGACCACCAGCATGCACAAGAAAATTGCCATTTAATTACATGTGTGTATGCAGTTGTACGCAGAAGACGTTAATAAATACCACACATTCAATATGGCTCCCACCCAAAACATTATACTCACAGATACTCACATTGTCACACTAAAAAAATAACATCATAAATCACATTCTGTGCATAAAAACATGCCTAAACACATGCATATAATCCTGTCTAGAAACATGCATATAAACGTGAGTACATATTATATTTACGCAAAATCTATTCATGCACATGGTTGTTAAATGAGACCTCTGGTCTCTGGAGAAGAGCTCAGTGTCTGCCAAGGATAATTCAGCCCAACAGGCTTTGAGTAGCATTCAGGCAATGCATTTATTCGTGGACTGTAAAAATACCAAGGATGGACAAAACATCAATTCTAATCCTACTAGTAGTAATGTGTGCTCGATTGTCAAACATAAGAGGCTTATATCGGAAAGGATTTGGACACTTACTTTATTTGCTTTGCATTTTTGTAGCGAATGAAAATGACAATTGGATATATTTGAACGCTGTGAAGCCTTTCAATGGCATGGGGTGCAATGTCGAGCAAACAGTGGCAGTCCTGAGAAATAAAATAACAGAGCAAAGAGCAACTTCGGTTTAAAGATACATGAACAACAAATGGTTTCAAACACATGAACAAGTTGTCTCATGGTAGTCTGATGAACATAAAAAAGGACTTCAATGTTCTTCAGTGGCCTTCCCAGTCACTGGATCTGAATCCAATCTAGAACACCTCTAGGATATGGTAGAATGGGAGATTTTGTGCTTTTATGAAAGCATGACACCATAAGGTGATGAAATCATGAAATCTCAAAGGAATATTTAGAAAATTTGTGGTATCCATGCCACTAAGAACTAAGGCTGTTTTGTGAGAAAAGGGAGGCCCTACAAAGTATTAGCATGGTGTTCCTAAAAAAAATGCTTCATGAGTAAGCATCAGCAGAAAATAAAAATAAAAGGTCAGAATGCCAATTTTTCTTTAATAAGTTAATACAATGACTGGGGTTTGAGCTGACATATAGACAAAGACTTGCAAATCTCAGAAAAAAATTGTTCATGGAATAAAAAAAAAAAGAAGTGTCATGCCCCAAAGAAATCTGCAAGGCCTTGTGCATTGTGTTAAATGTAGCAGGATAATAAACAAAAAGAAAAAAGCAACTGCTTTGGACCAATGTGTTTTCATCTAGACTGTCTTTAAACTGTGTATTGTAGATACATCTCTATATCTGAACAAAAAACCTTCTGTCTTGATTGACAATCAGAAGGTCATATGCACTGTAATAAGCCTATGCTCAATGCATTTTACATAATATTTATGTTATATTATTCTGCATGGCCAAAAATATGGGTACTGACTATAAAATCTGTTCATTACACAGATCTTTGGAAACTTTTAGTAGCCCATTGGAAAACCTAAACAAATTTTAAAAAGTTTGCTTTCGGGTCTTTCTCGCTTATTAACTGAAAACAGGACGGACCTTATCTGTGATCTCCTTGATGGAAGCAACAGTTGTGACATCGAAATGGCCGCTTCTTCGTTTGTAGTCGATGAAAAGGCAATCTTTCACCCCTCGCTCGATGGCCTGCTGAGATGCCTTCATTACCTCTGAATCAGCACCAAAGACAAGTTCCAAAAGTGAGTAACACTGCATGCTTGTTAACAACATTAACATTATAGATATGGGGATGAGGAATTAAAAGACCATTTAAAGAAGAACTTTTAAGAAAAGCTACATGGAATACGGGAAAACATTTAACTCTCTGGATATAATCTGATCCATGTGAGCATCCCAAAATGAGCAGCAGCATGAGGTGCACATACAGTGCATCAGGACACATACAGCAATATTGTGGTTTACTGTGTGCCAGTGTCAACTAACCGAGTACACATCTGCTGAATTTCCCTGGAGACTCTTTCACGAGCATGTCTTTAACCGGGTCCACCAGTGGCCCAAGCAGCAGCACTGGCCTTGGTGACGTGCAGTCCACCTTCTGCACACGCTGATAGGCAAGGCTCACGCAATCTAACCAAACATCACAAAACTCTACACATTAACTAAATCTGGAAACTTAAATACTAAACGATAGTTTAATAAAATCTGCTAATAGACTACGGTTCAAAAAATTGAATAACCTATAACATATTTATTGAATTATTGGAGTGATTATAAACACATCATTGCAGTAATCCTGGGTGTACTGGACATCATCCTACCCTCTAAAAATGGGATGGAGTCTGTACTTATGGCATCCAGAGCTAGTAGGTCTTTGCCATCTTTGGAGCTGCTGCGTTTGTGCTTCTGTTTCCTGCGAAAGAAAGATCTGCGAGCAGCTGCAGAGAGTGTTTTACTTGAACCTGTCTCGTCCTTCAATTCAGTCATGCTGTGTCTACGATAGAACTCCTGATCCATCCTGTAACACATTGAAAATGGCCCATTTCAAAGCCCAAAAAACAACTCCAATAAAATTAATAACCTATATTATGCCCACATGCCATTCTACAGTTCATTTTCAATGCAGGATAGTCAGATGTACCAAATCGAATGTTATGGCTTCACTAACATGTATTTGCTGGGAATTTGACCCCTTTGCATCTTTTGTGCGTTTTCATCAAGTTGCCAGGCCATCCAGGTGCCAAAGTTGCCATTGGGTAGTGTGTCATCCACATAGAGAATGTCATCTTTCTTAAAGGAAAGATCCTGTTCTGTCTCAGCCACTCGGTCATAAAGTGCTCTGAGAGAAAGAAAAATAGAAATAGAATGTTACATCAAAGTGGATCAGCTTTTAGTGGGAATGCTAAGACTCTTCAACCCTGCACAGTCAGATCATATGGATAGGCAGAAATTGTTTAAAGCAGACCAAGAAGGTAAACATAGACCTACAATACCTGCACAATGAAAACTTTCATTTATAAAAAAAAAAACAAAAATAATCTATTTCTGAACCGCAAACTGCTCTTCTCTTCATTGGCACTTCAGAATCATTAAAAAGACCCCATATCGCAGACACTTACATAAAGCCTACATAGAGGATGCAAATTCTACCTCCACCTCACTTAGAATTAAAGAGATTAAGAGCTTTTGTTTACAGAGCTTCAACATTTTGGAACCATTTTTAGGCTATCAACAGAGACTTTTGTTAATAGTAAAATAAAAATATGCTTAGGGGACAATAGTACACTGTACCTGATGTAAAATCCATCTCCTCCAGTACCTTTAACCTGATTAAACTCAACCAAGCGTTGCTGGACTTTCAATGTGACAATTTCCGCTGGCTTGAGCATCTCCAGGTAAGCTTCTTCTGCAGTCTTATTCTTCATAACCATCGAGTTATACTGAACAAACAGAACAGTGATACAAACTCAGTCATGGGCTTTTAACATTTATCATGTTTTATTGCCTCTAGCACTTGCGGAATAAAAAGCATCCTGTATATCATGTGCCCCATAATCAATTTCCATCTTTAGCAAGTGAATGTGTTGCTAGATGAGATGCTCTGTCTGGATGAGCATGAGCTGCAGAGCATGCTCCACTCATTGCTCAGAGAGCTAAAGGTGACTGTGACAGGGATGGTAGCAATTCCCTTTTCTTCCTCAGAAACATTACTCAAGTTCAATAAGAGTGGACAGGAACAGGTAATCAATGCTGAACAGTAGAAAGGCCTGGAGTGGCAATTATATTGGAAGAGAAGCAGAACAATGCAGCCTGGGAGAGGAAGAATGATTCAATCTTTTACTGACTGTTAATCAGCAAAACCACTGCACAGAGAAAAATAAGAGCAATTTTGTTCAATTCATATAAAAATAAAGTCAATAATAGTTTGAGAAGTAGTTTTGACATGAATCTTCAAGCCTCTAGGCCTCCATGTGCTCTTCGTATTTTCCTGAGAATATATGAATAATTTGCACTCAACTATAAATGATCTCACCTCCAAGATCATGTCTCCAGGCATTAGGACATCTGCCAACTTAGCAGGACTGTCCTCCTCCAGGTTCTCCACAAAAATCCCACACAGATTTCCCCCACAAATCTGAAGTTCCACCTGATTCTTCCTCACAGACACTACTCGCGGCTCTGGAATCTTTTTACTGCCCTCCGATGACATTCTGAGACCAGAGCATGAAAAATATTTGTGTCAATTACATTACAGTACTTTTCAAAACATTTTGCCATGTTTTGGTTTGGCTATTGTCTACAGTGTATTGTAAAACACTGTACCTGATGAAGCTGTGTGGGCTGGTGGTAGGTGTGGTCTGTTTGGATGACGGAGTGAGGGTTCCTTCATCCTGCTCACTGAGTGTGTCTATGGTTGAGTGGTTATCTGGTGTAGTAGCGCCGCTGCCCTGAGGAGTGGATTGGCTGCTCACTGGCTCCATCCGAGAGCTACAGCCAAAATATATAAATCACATAAATCTGTGTCCAAATGCTATCACAATAAAGTCAGTTTTATGACATATACCTGGAGCGGGAGTGGTTGCCCAGCTGGTACATGTGTGGGTTGTACTGTGCCATGATCGTGATGGTATCACACTGCTGCCCTATGACCAAACGCGCCTGCTGCTCAGTGGCGTTACGCAGGTTTATCCCGTTATACTAAGGAAAATTAGAGACAAGAGACACGCAATAAACAACCACAACCCAAATAATAAACAGCAGAAGTGAAATACTGATGAATAATTCCTTTATATTCCATAGTACTGACCTCAAGTAGCTGGTCTCCATACTCCAGGCCTGCCTGGTGAGCAATGCTGCCTCCAGTCACCTTGGATACAAAGATACCGCCATTCTCACCACTGACAATGGAGATGCCCAAAGGTTCAGCACCTTTATGCACAATCACGTTCCTTGGCTCCTCCAGATACGGCCTTTTAGAGCACAGACATTACAATAATGTCACTATCAGATATCACCCCTTCCCATTAGAACAGTGAATACCGACCCCAGTCGTGCTATGTGTCTGATACTCCTCAGCGTGCTCAAGTGTGGTGATCTCATGCTCTGCATTGTACCCTAACATTGTAGTGTATTATGGAATTTCAGGAGTGTATTGCATATCTACACTATGATTTCAGACATGGGTATAAAAAAGTGCACTTAAGGAATAAGGAATGGAGTGTTGTTTATGATGTACTGCTGAAATAATTATGCATTGTCTTGGCTTCAGACACTGAGTGAGGACTGAGTTGACACTGAGTGAGGACAACAAACTCAACATACCGATTTGAGGCATTTTAGACAGTAAGAAATTAAGCTGTGGAAGAAACAGCGAATAGAGCTGTGTAGGAGTGACTGGAGTTGGGAAACGCTGTCCCATAGAATATGATCCACATTGTCTTCCTTGACAGACACATAACCAGTGTGTCTTCATGCAACTGGTACAGAGTTCTAGCATTTTTAGCAGATTACATATACAGCACTATAGTTACAGAAATATACAGCAAAAACACAAAAAAAAAAAAACAAATCAAGAGGGATATAAGCAAAGATCCAGAAAGGTGGGGACTATCAACTCAAAAAGACCTGCATGTAAAAATTGCCCTAAATAAAAGTTAAACAAGGAGAAAAATGCAGCAATCCTTATAAAAAAAAAAAAAAGAAGCAGAATGGACTACTTTATTTATTATAAATGGACAAAGGTCGATTTGCGTCCTATTTTCCGTACAGGTTTAACAAACAAAACCTTCAAACTACAAATAGGAATCACTTTTATTCATCAACTTATTTATATCAAGACTTTACACAAAATTTTGTTCACTTCACCCAAAGCACGTTCATTCTATCGATACCACACATAAGAAGGTATTTCCACAGCGAGTAATTTAGAATGCAGGTCTTTATTTCAAAGAAGAAGGTCAATCAAGCATTCCCTGTGCATGACTGACAAGAAACAAACCTCAGGCTCCTGAGAGAGGAGAACCTAGGCCTAGCAGCCAGAGGGATTCTCAGAAATGACCTGTTACGGTACAGAGATCTGAAAGATTCATAGGAAGCAAAGAACAGAGGCAGAAGAGACACGGTGTGAAAATCTACAAAGAAGCAGAAAGACTCAGACTGAAGGAAGACAAATTTAAACAGATGAATGCAGACAGAGATGTTAAAAACACCATAAATGAATTAAACAGGTAATGGAAGGAATGGCTTGAAATAATGATCACACCTTTAAACTGACCTTAGAAAAAGAGAGAGAGAGAAAAAAAAAGGTTTCTTTCCACACATTCTGATCAGGTTTCTGAGAGCTGTTGCTGGGCAAGTGCTTGAGTGCACTGAACAGACAGCTAGACATACATTAGACATACAAAAGTGAGCTGTTGCTGGGCAACAGCGCATTAGAATTGATGGGAGGGCTGTACCTGTCTTTCCTGTGGTCTCCCGTGGGTACGGGACTGACAGAGATCCGTGTGGAGATGGAGTTCTGGGACTGGCTGGAAGCAAACGAGGACGTCTCAAGATTAAGTGGGGACATGGGCGGTGTGATGAGACTGGGACTGCTGCACTCTGAATGTGACAGAGACCCTAACACAGACACACACACACACACACACACAGACACACACAGACACACACAGACACACAAACAGCCCAACTATCCTGTTAACATGTGAAAAGTCACAAATGATGGCAAAAAAAAAAAATGACATGATAATCGTCCATTTATGATATGAAATCTTGCCTGTATTAGTAAAAGTAATTCTTGTAGAGGTCTGAATATTGTGAAATATCAATAATGCTCTCTTCAATAGATCATTAATGTGTGTGGAGATACATACCTCTGTCAGAGCCCAGCATTGAGCGTGGATACCGCGGTGTGGGAGGGATTTTTATTCTTTCTGTGCGATACTGTACATTACTGGAAGAACCTGCAAAGCAGATAGAACCACTCAGGCACATGCAAAAACTACAAGAAAAAATGCATAAACTATGTCCAAAGACTACCCAGATGGTAAAAGATGAGAGGAAGGCAAAGTGGAGACTGACCAAGTCTGGCACTGGACGGCAGCGAGTTGGTGCCATGAGAGGTTTGGCTGCTGCGGGAGGACTCCGAGTACTCAGCAGAACGCTTCTGGCTAAGGTCCAGACTCAGACGCCCTTGATGTTGTGGACTGAGACATAGACACAGAGACAGATGGAGAGTGAGAGAGATAAAGCAAGCATGCAAGAAAAAGAGAGTGTCACACGCAGAGTGTGAAGAAAAGGAAATAATTCATTTCAAGATCGAGGGCTGCAAAACATTTACATGCTTTCAAGGTTAGAAAAGAGCCATTGTGTAACCTGAATCCTTTTGTGACTGACTCTATACAAAAGGTACATTTTGGAGTTAAAAGTGTTGCTCTCTTTAATGCACAGTTTAATAGTTAGCTCACCAATGTGTGATTGCAAATATGGATTATTTAAAAAGCACTAATGTTAATGTCACTGAAGCATTGTTACAAAAGGCAGTTTGTGCGTTTCCGTGTTGTAGAGCAGTTTTTTGCATTGTCAGTTTTTTTTTTTATTCTTTACATTAATACGATTATGTGTGCTGCATCCATACATGCCTAAGAAACATGTTAGACTGGTGTCACCTGGACTGCGTACTGGAGAAAGCTGACAACTGTCCACAAGGGGGAGCTATTACCACTAGTGGTTCAGTTTCTGCGGTAGTTCTAAATTTTAATTCTTAAAAACTGCTTAATTTTTGATGCTGACAAATATTTCCCTTCACCCAGCCCAGCACCAGTTACAATTCAGGGCTGTTCTGAAAACCCAGGTCTACAAAGTAGTATGTGTAGTCTTGTTTGGCAGGAAATTAGCAATGTGTTTGTGTCATCTAAAAGATGTGCACCAATTAAAATGCAGCATGTGTAAGCCTCACAGTACCTTGGATGTGTGTGCTGATGGCAGATCTGGTTGATGACGGAGGGACAGTTGCTGGTGTGCACTCTGTGGCTGCGGACAGTGTAAACAGGGTTCCTCATAACAGCTGTCACTGCTGTGCACGGGGACAGACCTCGATGTACTGAGTCTGGAGTCATGACCAAGAATATATTTCAATAAGAAAGACAAACACTTGTTCTTTATTGCCTGCTCTGTGCATGTTTCTTGTCAAAAGCATATTTCAGGATCTAATGGTAGGATCTAAAGTCATGGTGAAGTAAACAATTAATATTATGTTCTTTTTGTGGGCTCCTTTGGCAAGCTTAAATGTAATGCCAACTGCTACAAACAACATGTGAACAAAAAGTTAGGGACGTTATAGAAATCAGCTACCCTGACCAAATGATGAATATGTCTGCTTTTATGTAAAACTGGCCTTAGAAATCACTTAGAAAGTTATTGTATAGAATATTGTATGCAGAAAATGAAGTGGAGAACGGACTTTAGAATGGACTTACTGGGTGGCAGGGTTCCGTTAACGAATGTGGGAACAAACCCTACGCTGTGTCTGTAAGGGCGGCTAGGCGATGAGCGCAGTACATCCCTCTGGTCTAAACTGTCCCCGTCATTAGAGTGGCTCTGTTCAACACATTAATGCAAGAAACATAAATTTTCCAAAAAAAAAAAAAAAATGATAGAAAACTACACAAACACCAAATTAACAGTAGACCAGAGGTATACCCCAAAAACAACCACACCTCAATCTCAAACTGTGAAGCTAACTGAAGCAGGCAATAAATTTTCCAAATTTACCTGAAAGCTTTGTAAGGGGATGGATTGAGGCGTCATCCTGCGCCTGAGAGCCGGGGCCGATTTGGGACGTGGTCGCTTGACCTCAGGCTCATCAAGCCGTGTGTGCCCGATGTCCTCTTCGCATGACTTCCTAGAGCTGAGCACCCTGCCCTCATGGGCAACTTCTGTGAAGCACAAATTCCCGTTACACTCTTCCTGTTGGCTCTCAGTGATTGTGGAGTCTGAGGCCGAACTGCCCTGCTGCTTCGGCTTGAACTTGAAAGAATCACTGCGTGTAGGTGGAGTTGGGGGTGTGGTCAATGTGTCTGTTTTGGAAGGCTGTGGTGAGTGGCTGGTTAGGTATTCCATTTTGGAGGGTGTATCTGGCCTTTTGAAGGTGTCTGCATCAAAAATGGACTTCCTTTGCTTGGGCGATTTGTAAATGGACAGCTGGGCTGGGCTTTCTGCTGTCATGGGAACTCCAACCACCATCTTGGGCCAGGTGCCACCACTGTGCTTGGTGTCAGGCACTGGCTCCAAGCTGCTGCTTTCAGGCCCGACTGACTCGGGACGAGTGTAGCAAATCTCCTGGAAGGCACTGGGACCGTAACGAGCACACAGGGTGCTGGGGTGCAGAGTAGAGGGAGAGAAGGGCTTCCTCTCCTCAGAGTCGGCTCTCTGCTTCCTCCTTTCTCCGCCCGCTTCACCACTGTAAATGTCTGTCTGGGTGGAGCTATTGTGCTTAAGGTTCCGGCTGTTACGAGAGTGAACCTCTGACATGAGAATTCTGCCGTTGCACTTCTCTGCCTCCCTCAGACCCTCAAAGATGTTGTGGCCTGACGTTCCCTGGGGAAAGAACTGATCAGGAGACAGATGTTAAATTGCTATGTGCTTTTCTAAATGTCACTCCTTAAGACCTGAATATTCTACAGTAATGTGAAAATACAACAAGCAGCTGATATGGGTTTCAAACTCCTGACTGCTCACATAAAACATAAAAAGCTTGTATTTCCCCCCCCCACTTACAGCACCCGTCACAAACACTACAACATGCGGAAGCAGGAGCTCCACATTTTGAAAGGAGATCACAGACACACACGTACATAAATACACACACAGCACTGCAGTGCACTGAAACACGCTCACCTTCATGAGGGAGAGGCTGAGAGAGTCCCTGCAGCCCCTCAACAGAGCCTCACACTCTGTAACAGATTTGTTATCCAGAGCAATTCCATTTATCTGTGAAGGGAAAATATAGGTCAGCGTTTATAAAAGAAAAGCACCAGCAGACTTCCTAACTCTTCCCATAAAGCCTGCATTTTCTGAGAGAATGGAGACGGTGTATATTTTTGTTATAAAACTATCCATCTGCAATGAATAGATTTATGTAAAACCGCCAAGTTGCAAAAGCTAAAATTTTAGCTTTGAGAAAATTTATGAACCCACTCAATATGCTCCAGTATTATTGATGTTTATGCTACACACAGTAGCCTTATATTTGAATTATGCAAACAGCATAAAGATTCCCCATCTTCTGGAGATTTCACATCAATAAAACAGTGTGTGCTGAAAAACCAGGAGCCATATTAAAGTCATTCATAAAAAAAGTCTACAACTGGTGGACAAATTTCCTCAAACTGTCTTGTGAGTTACAAATGCATGCATAAATAACAACGGGTGTGCAAGTAGTTTAATTATGATTATGTTTGTCAGGATAAGGGGCTAATAAGGCTGCGGTATGTATAGAATTTGTTCATCATTATCACGTCACTACAACTCCAAAAAAAGCTAGAATATGCAAATAAACACATTATTTCTTTAATTATTCTGGATTATAAGCATCCCAACTAATCTCAGACAAATGATCTGGTTGAATGTGATCATTCATCAAACATTAAGTATTTGGTCAAATAATGCATTCCATTGCAAACTTACAGCAATGAGACGATCTCCAATGTTAAGGGACCCTTCTCTCGCAGCAGGGCTGCCAGCTGCTAGCGCTGTTACATACACTCCACTTTCCAAGCCAATGCCACTGTCTGAAGACACCATTCACATGGGGAGAGTTAATACGGGGAATAGAAACAATCACAGTCATTTTATTTAGCTAACACTTTCCATTGTGGAAAACTGAGTAAAGCGATACCTTTGTGCCCGATGAGATTAATGTGTACAGGAGTAACTAGTCTTCCCCCTAAAGACTTTCTCCTGCGCACCACCATATTGATCACTCCTCCTCCATTGAGCACAGCTTTGATGACCTGCTTCCTATCTTTGTTTGAAAGGTCTATGTCATTTACCTTCAGCAGCCAGTCATTTACTCTGGAAGGAGACACACAGCTGGTTTGGCCAAAGAAATTATTTTAATAAAATAATAAGCAATTATCAACTGATTGTACCTTAACCTCCCATCTGCAATACTTCCTTTGTCCACCCTGGTTACAAAAATCCCACAATCTCCTGGTAAATATGGGTCATTCACCCCCTCTGCTATATCAAACCCCAGTGCCTTCAAGTCCATGTCATCCTGCTCAGAGAAGAACAGATTACAGTATGTGTATATTGTCTCATCGATGGCACATGTTTTTTGTTGACTTAAATTCAGCAATGCTGTTTTGTCTTGCTATGATAGAGACTCACTTTGTCCTTCTCAAACTCCACCACTTCAGTCTCCCATTCCAAGGAGTCTGTATCTATGGCTGAATCATGTGAGCTGTGTGCCAGCAGTGGGTAGAATGGTGTCTCCTTTTCCTGCTGACACTCCATCTTTTCCCTACAGCACACAGAACACAACAGACATTACATCAGAGTAAAGACACTGCTGGGCACCACACGCAGACCAGGCCTTCTCAGATGACACAAAAAGGTTCAATATCTCAGTGGAGAAACCTGTACTAACAAACAGCCCTGAATACTACTGAATACCTGTATACAATGTTCAATATTGTAACCAGCTGACATTTTATTTCAAATGTTCTTTTGAAGTGAAGTGAAGTGACGTGACATATAGCTAAGTATGTTGACCCATACTCAGAATTCGTTCTCTGCATTGAACCCATCAAAGTGCACACACACAGCAGTGAACACACACACACCGTGACCACACACCCGGAGCAGTGGGCAGCTATTTATGCTGCGGCGCCTGGGGAGCAGTTGGGGGGTTCAGTGCCTTGCTCAAGGGCACCTCAGTCTCGTGGCCGGCCCGAGACTCGAACCCACAACCTTAGGATTACGAGTCAGACTCTCTAACCATTAGGCCACGACTTGCCCCCTTTTCTAATTCTATGAAAAATAAATCTGCCTCCAAAAATCCATGTGAACAAATTCAAGGGTAAATCTATCTGTCAGCAAAATAACCATGATTCTGAACTGATATGGGGCCAAGAACAATTAAAGTCCACATTATTGTTTAAGCGTTTCCGAACGAAACGTAACAAGCCTTTTACTTTTGTTTCATTTAGTGCATGAGTATAAAACCAAAGAGGAGTTGGCTAACAGCTTTTTATAAAATATATTGTAAGCAGAAGAAAGAAACAGAACAATGCTAAGTTTGGTAATGAGTTATACAGCAGTACTGACCTACTAGCTCCCTACGCAAATGCATCAATATAGTGAGCTAGCTAATGATAGCCATGCAAAAGAATTTATGGAGTTTAACTATGGCAAGAAAGGAGAGTCAGCATGAACTAATGTACAAAACTGAAAAAGAAAGAGAATTATAAGAAATAAGAAGTTTAAAGAGGATATAATGATGCCTGTAAGGAAATTGGGGGAATCTTGTTTGAAAATGACTTGCAAACTAAAATATACCAAAATATTCAGGCTAAAGTAGAGCAAAGCCTGGAGGGTGTCACAGATTTTTAAAATTCTAAGACACCTTGACTATCTGTTATACACAAAACAGCCACGAGAGGGAGACAACAGCACTGGCCAACAAGCCACAGTGCAAACCCAAGTGCTCACTTCAGTTCTTTCAGTTCTCTGACAGCGTCGTTCTTCTGTTTCCTCATATCATCCAGGTTGCGCAGGGCATCAGCCAGGTCACTAACAGCACGGTCCCTTTCTCTGCGCAGGTTATCACACAGAGTCCTGGCAGAGAGTATAAAATAATGCTGCAATAAATCTAGGGCCATATAATCTAAATAAAACATTTGTGATAATCAGCATTTCATTTCTGTAAAAGAAAAATCCATGAATGATGTAACTTATGTTTATGGAACTGTGAGTGTACCGGATGCTTTCTCTCTCTGCCACAATCTTGTCTCTCTCCTGAAAGGCCCAGTCCCTGCGGCACTTCGCCACCTCGGCCTCCTGCACAGCCTCCTTCAGTTCCTGAGACATGGCCTCGCACTGTTTCCTCAACACCTCGATCTCTTTATTGGCACGCTCCATGTCCAAAGTGGCAGTGTCTTGTTTCTGTTCATACAACCCAAAATTTAGTTACTGGGTACAAAGACTAAAACATAACATTTATCAGTTTGAATCTATTATCATGTCTCCTGCTCTACGTCGAGAAACAGGTCTCATGATTTCTCATCCACTTTTTTTTTGTTTTAGGTGACTTCTGTTGTCATATGATTGTGTTCTGTTTTTTGTGTAAACGTTTTTCCTGTAAATACTTTTAAAGACCAAACTTAGAAGTGATGAATCTGTTAACACTTAGAAGTATTAACTAGACAGATGGCATATGAAATAAAATATCCAATACTGCCTAAAATATTTCAGCAAATAAACCAAGCAATATTCCATCAAATGTAATGCTGTGTCTTAATTTGGAATCATAATATTTTAATGTAAAAAACAAGGCAATTATATCCTTTAATTTACTACTTAAATTCATTATTAATTAATATGTGTTGTTATAATATAGCAAGCTATTTGGTTTGACTCAGGTGTCATATGCACATGAGTAAGTACCTGTCTGGCCTGGTAGTACTCCCGCAGTAACTGGTCCCTCTGTATAATGGCTTCGGTTCTTTCTTTCCTGGCTACGTCTCGCTCCTCACGTACAGTTTCGATGTCTTTGCAGGCCTGACTCAGCTCTTTCTGAGCCTCTGCTTTGTCCTTCACTTCATGGCAGTATTTCTCCAGCAGCTCGTTACGCTCACAGATGGCTCGGTCTCGATCCACCAGTGATGAATTGAGCTCCTAAAAGTACAATATCATCAGCAAATGCAACATGTCATGCTCTATTATTTATCTGACCAATAAAAATGGTCTGATTCACAGGGGCCGAGGTCATGATCTAATATTGTAGGACACTACAGTATGAGGTTTATAATCAAATTCATGACAACATTTATGGTCTATTGCAAGGTAGGAACACGAGGAGCTTGTTTCTGTCAGTGCATCTAACACTTTCTTTACAGGATTGTCCCTGTTACCTGTCTGAGTGCTTCCAACTCCTCACTGGCCACCATCTTCTCTGATGAGTTGTTTTTGAGGCGAGCTTCAGCTGCTTCCAGTTCCGTCTGCAGCCTGTCCACTTCTTTAATGACCTGGTCCCGTTCACTCATGATCAGCCTGTACTCGTTAAACACAGAATCGCGCTCCTCCTTGTACTTCTCTGCATCCTTCACCGCCTTCAGCTGGAAGTTCTTGTAACGTGTCATCTCTGATTGCAGTCTTTCCATCTCTCTTTGCAGCTCTTTATTCTGAGCTGAAACTTTATTCAGCTCCTGCTGCACTGAATCAAACCTGACAGGGCACAAAAATAAAGACTGGTTAGCTGTGTTCTCACTCTGTACCAATGTTTCATACTGTAGGACATACTGTAAAAAAGAAACTTACTCATTCTATATATTACATGTTCTCTACCTGGGTCCTGAAATCCTGTCTTTTTTACGTACAGTTTTCCATGCTAACTAACTTCCATTACTGTTAATTGGCTAATAAGTTGAATGAAGCAGGAATACTACAGGAACATGGATAGGAACCTGTGCTGTAAGCAATTTCTGACTCATATGGGATTAAATATGGTATCCCAGTATGCACTACTGGGAAGACCTTGCTTTGTAAATATTTATACTGTTTATTTGGCTTTTGGGATGTGGTCTATTATTTTCTCTAAAAAAAAAAAAAAAAAAAAAAAAAAAAAAAAAAAAAAAATCACAAAATAATTACAGCTAACAGTCAGGTCATGGAAAAAGCAACCAAAAATAAATTTGAAATAATAGTAAACATGAAGCCATTAGTTCTACATCTACCTGTATCGGCACAGGCTTTTGACATAATACTTTGACAATATTTATTTAGTGCTGCATTGTGCAGTACACGGTAGTCCAACTGGTCCAGTGGTACATGGTCATCCGACTGGTCCAGCTACTGTGATCCTGCCTCTGTGAATCTATTTAAACAGTGAAATGGAAAGGTGTGTCTGGCCATTTGGTAGAAAAACATCACTAGCTAAAGCAAATAAACAGAGAGTGGAAACAGAAAGTGATTTTTCCTTCTTCTGTACCGATTCAGTGAGAGAAAAGCCAATAAAGATGACATATTTCTCCTTCCAGCATTAAGCAAGGTAATTTAGATAGCATCAAGCACTTTTCATTAAGAATGAAGCAAATACATTTTATTATAACAATGCATATTTAAGAACTTATTTTTCAGAAGTATAAAATGTTATTTACTCTAAGTCCACAAAGAGATATGTTTTGAATATTTTCAAACTAGGTCCAAAAAGTTTCACATGATAATGTGTTTCCCAAGGAAATACAACTTAAAGCTTGATAGGTTTATCATAATCACAAGGGATTTAACACAATTCCCCCCTTGTCTCTTTCAGCTATTTTATGATAGACTTAGCAGGCATGAAATATGATCATATTAAGAAAAGAGGCAATTCCACATTGTATTTTTATGCATCCAGATAAAACTTGTATAGATTCAAGTCCGGGTTGCTTCTTACCGGCGGATAGAGGCCGAGTACTGTTGTTGGTAGTGCATGGCTGTATCCCTCTGCTTCATCAAAGTGTCAGTCTGTTTCTGCAGCCGTCTGTTCTCTTCCTCCGCCTGTTCCAGTCGACTCAGATCTGTGTTGTGATTGGCTACCTTTTCACTGTATCGCTTGCTCAGGTTGTCATACTCTTTCTTCAACCCCTCTAGCTTATCCATTGCAGTGTCATAGAGTTTCAAAACCTCTGAGGACCCTTTCTCCCTAATAACCTAGACAGGAAAACACAAGACAACCGATCCTTTATTTATATAGGAGAGCAAAAACCTGTTTGTTCAATGGCCAAAGTAAGATACATAATGCAAACACCAGATGGCAACCGTGTATTAAAGAACAGCACGGTAGCTCTAAAGAGTCGGCATACAAAGTAAACTGTTTCTATTTCATATCTGCTAACGAGTCATAAAAATAAATTTCATACTTGTATGTAAACAATAAGATGTCATATCACATATGATTACCAACAGATGGTTACCAACTCTGATATGCTGAGCAAACAGTCTTTATCCTTTCAGGTTGCTCTTTTCACTGAGAGTATCATGTGTGCAAAATGTGTTTAACAAAACTTTTGGGCAAGGCGGGATGCACTGTACATTTGATGCATCGGTTTGTGATGGGAACTGCACTAACAGGCCATGCATACACGGTAGCCTTGCACTCAACTCTTCCTACAATCGTGATCATATTTTTACTTCACTGCTGGATAAAAATCGCTGCAGAAGACACTGGGGAAGAAGCCAACAGTCCATGAACGTTTCCACAGTTTTAATCTGGAAGGAAGCCCGATAAATCAGCCAGGAGAAGAAGGGGGAAAAAAATTAAACCAGAGTCATGACAGGAAGCCGATGTGTGTCGCATGGAGATGTGTCGATGTTTGCACAGTTACATCTCATAGAATAGCTTAGGACTGGTGCTTGAGGCATTTAAGGTCAGATGAGAGATACAGTACTTATCATATTGTGCCGAATCAGGGACAAGAAAACACCCTTGTGTATTTTAAAACTGCTCACATGCCATTTGGCCCAAAATGTTACAAGAGACAATGTAAGGACAAATTGATCACATGCCCTGGATATCTTAAGATATATGAGATCAATATTTTGATAAACCCTAAGACACTGCAGAAAAGACAAAGCGATATCGTGCCATCTCAAGTGCTTACTTTAATTAACGTTAATTACGTTAATAAACGTTACTGTGCAGCTCTTACAAAACAATCTTATATTTCATATTAACAATAAGAGTTTTGCTACCAGCATACTGCAAGACCAAAACTCTTCTCAGCATAAACTCTGCTATCAGCTGTACCAACTGTGCGGTCATGTTCCTTGGAGCATTCTGTGCAGAACTAGATACATGTGCTGGAGATCTGTTCAATACATACCTGTTGTTGCTGGAGTCTCATTTCAGCCACCTCTTTCTGGTCCTCTGAGTGCAGTCTCTTGAGCTCCTCACAGCTCTGTTTCAGATGGTTGTGCTCTCTTACGAGCTGAGCATTATCTCTTCTCATCACCTCCATCTCCTCCTTTAGCTGAGACTGATCACTCAGGAGACGGCTGTGCAGCATGCTGAAACACAATTTGGTTCGTTTGTAGTGAATCCTAATGAAAACTGCTCAGTAGCACAACAGGCATTTTAATTGGGTTGACCTAACGCATTCGCACTTGAAATTCAAATCTGCATTGTAAATAGTACAAGAGTCCCAGATGTACCAGGATGGCCAAGTATAAGATAGGACCCAACAGGACCCTGTATTGTCCTATGTCTATCCAAATAGGGGAAACCAAGATATCGTAAATATAAATATATATATATTATTATAATATATATAATATTATAATATAATATAATATAATATATATTAATATAATATATTATATATTATAATAATTATAATATAATATATATTAATAATAAATAAAATTGTAAAATAAATAAATACATTTCGAAAAATTGTAAATAATAAATAAATAAATAAATAAATAAATAAATCAATATAAAATACAAAAAAATTACACATATCTAGGAATATAGCTACCAGCAATTCTATTCCAGCCCAATCGTATAGAATATTTCATTCTTATTAAAATCTAAATGATTCCTAATCAGTTAATTAAATTTTTGAGGACAGGTTTTACATTTCCAACTAAAAACTGAAAGTGAATAATTATTAAACATGGTCACTGCCCTTCATAAGAAGCAGCGTATAATGTGATAATCCTCCATAGTATATACTCATTCCAATCAAACAGAGATGTCTGTAAGCGACTATGTGCCCCTACATGACTACATAATACCCAGCATTACTGTAGCTGCCACATCTGTCCATGTCTAGATGCCTACAGAAGTGCAGATTAATACGGAAAAAGTGTCACAAACAAACCCTTTAACTAAAGCTACTTAAAGCAGACATCGTTTGAGAGAAAACCCCAAAATAATTCAGTACATTAATAGGATACATCTTGTTTCTTCAGGCAGGCAATAGAGCCATAATAACTCTTACTAATTAAACTCTCGAGTTGAAACATGGATGGTTGTTAGCAGTGACAGCATGAGTCTCTGCCTCCCGCTTTGCTGGAAAACCCTACTGTGTCCTAGAATTAGCAACAGAAAATACTAGAAAATACTCACTGGTAGAAGTCGGCTTCCTTCACTGCCTCCTCGCACCTCTTGAGGGTTTTGGTATGCTGGTTCTGCAGAGCCTGTAGATCTGCCATGGCCTTCATGCACTGGGTTTTGAGTCGCTCATAGTCGTGACTGGCTTTGGAATTTGGCCTTTTGAAGACAAGAGAAATACACCAGTGCTGTCACTCTTTCTGCAAGGGTGCTTTACAGTTAATAGAGATAAAGGACAGGCTTTGCAACATTCTAAGGCATGAAATCAACTAAAAGAAAATGGAATGGAAGTGAAAATGTTATTTTTGATTATTGTTATGTATTTGCTAAACAATGAAATGCTGTGTTATGTCCTTGACAATATGCTGCAAAGGTTTTGCTTCTTCAAAATCCTACAAGCACACAAGAGAAAGAAACAGGAACAGGACAGGAACCATACCAGGGACCATAGAGCATCGTTTTCAGTAAGAGCGGCAAGCAACAAAGCAAAAGCTACAACATTTAAGTTGCAATTTTTACAAATTACATACGACCTAGGAAAGTGGCTCAAATGATTTTTCACTCTAATCCTACAGTGTGCATGTTTCAGCACTACTTTACATTCCCGTTTACAACTTTAGCATCCATTCTCACGGGGTCACAGGGGGCCTGGAGCCAGTACTGGGGAGTTGGGGCACAAGGAGGGGGACACCCTGGGCAGGGAGCCAATCGATCACAGGGCACAATCACACACACACACTTACACACCACAGACAATTTAGAGATGTAGTGATCAGCTTATAACACATGACTTTGGACATGGGGAGGGAACGTGAGTACAGGAGGCCCCTGAGGCACGTGGTGAACACCACAACACTGCACACACAGGGCTGAGGCATCATTCAGACCCCCAAACCCAGGGGTGTGAGGCAACCATGTTAACCAGTAAAACACTGTGCCCCTTAACTTTAGCATCTCTGACATGCAAAATTGTGGGGAAAAAGCAACTATGGTTACATCTTGGGTACAAATGCATTGAAAAAAAAAAGAAACCTTGTAAGGTAGAAGCAGAGATCATTGCTTCTTGTGAGTTTACTTTAGTACAGTAAATACTCTTTAAACAAACATGATGTGGCAACTGTTTCTCATCAGAGAGAGCTGGACAGTGCACACCAACAAGGAACAAGAGCGTCAATACATACCCACAGGAGACAAGCTACATACACCAGCTATGTGTTGAAGGGACTTTTGCATGCTTGTGTATAGGTTTAGACAGCTTACGTCCTGAGAAGGAGAGTTAGAAGGCACCTGCAATCGTCGAAGGTAGTGCCCGGAGAGGCAAGGGCAAGCCTCTTGCGAAGTTCATCTCTTTCCCTGGTCACCTGTCTCAGCTGGAACAGGAGGGCGTCTCCGTTCTCACTGGCCGGACGGTTGTCATTGAGTGCAGGCGGAGGCGAGGAAGCTTTGGAACCTGCAAAATTGAGCACGTCACCGGCGCAAAGGCA
Source organism: Tachysurus vachellii (assembly GCF_030014155.1). Lineage (NCBI taxonomy): Eukaryota > Metazoa > Chordata > Actinopteri > Siluriformes > Bagridae > Tachysurus > Tachysurus vachellii. The sequence goes on from NC_083465.1 coordinate 13,407,530, forward strand.
CCTTCGCTAAGCAATAACACTAGGGTACACAGCAAAACAGGCCCTTGGGAACCCCAACATAACTGTTTCAGTTTCTGAAGGACTTCATAATTAGTAAGGTGAACTCTCACTACACTCTCTCTTAAACAAGCAGTCCAAACATGAGGATTTTGTAATTCATTTAATAGTTCTTAAAACTGAAGAAAAATAATAAATATTTGCTAGACTAAAAGAGAGGAAGCAGCATAACCGTTGTCTCCTGCCGAGAAAAAACATTTATGAACAATTCGATAGAACGTCAAAGAATAATATAGGAGAAAATCCATTTGAATTAAGTTCAAAGGACTGATTACGTTTTCTAATTTCTGCCAAATAACCAAAGTAAAATAGCAGACATTCTGTATACTTTATGTAAATCATGACCTCCAAAGATCTCATTCCTATTCAATCGTCTGTCTTTGTCGTGATAATCGGCTGCAAATATTTAGAGAAGTATTTCAGATTTGTGATTGTAATCTAAATATATGATAAAGGCAGAGGACAAATTGCATCATTTTGATAATGACACTTTCACCTTCTTTCCTGGAAGTTTTTTTAATTGTTCTCTGCTCTAGGAATCAAATTTGTTTTTGAACCTTTTTCAATGTTCTACAGGAGATTTATCTGACAGGAATGACCACATTTGCTTCCTGCTTAAACTTAGGTGTGTCTTCTTTTCAGAAGTCCTGAAAAGGCTTTAACTGAGAAGCAAAGAACAGCTGTCATCAAAGCCTGAAAGAATCACACAGGAAGGTTTTGTTTTCTTCTTTTGCTTCATTATTCGGCTTCCCAGACAGAGACCACTGTAAAGTTCTCTAGCAAAACTTTCAAAGCTTATAAAAAGGTTTGTGCTGACTCATTTAGACAGAAGACAGACACAGAGCAGCAATGAGTTTGCATATTTTCTTCCTCTGGCACTTGACCAGGTAAACTGAGCTCTGCTTCCTAACACACTACAGCCTGGCCATCACAACACTCATTAGCACTTTTTGCATTGGCAAGAATAAAATGGTGATTTGGAGCTAGTAAAGCTGCCTGAGATGCAAACATTTACACACATACACACACACAGACATGGTGCAAGGCTGTACGAGAAAAGGCCAGTGATAGGCCTCTGACATACCAACACTGCTGAGGGAGGAACTGCTCTCTGAATCTGATGGCATTGTAGACAGCACGCTGTAAGTAGACCCTGTACAGGAGAGAACAACATGGTTAAGAATATGCCACGGTCATTAAACTGAAAACAATACACGGCTGTTTTCCATAATTGTGTCTGGAAATAAATGATTTAAGGTTAAGTGTGGTTAAGCAAAATGTGCAACGTTCTAAGAGCAATAATAAGAATTCATACAGATAAATGAATATACTTAGATATTATAAGTAAAAATATTCAGCATGGCGGTTAATCAAATATATAAAAACACTAAGCTTATTTTTCATTTGTTCAAATTGGTATTTAAGTGGGGTATATATTTGATTTGAAATAAATAAATAGTGTACTGCTGTGCCAATGTTCTTTTTTATCTCACATTAATATCTCACATTTTTTTGTCAGATATTTTGTTTTAATTCAACAAAGTAGTCACATTTCTAAGGCACATGCTCAGCTTTTTCTGTTTATATCCTTCGGCTCCATTTTATTAAGAAACCCAGCTTCAAGTCAAGTTAAGACAGCTGGTCCCTTTCACCCAAATACAAACAAACAACTCACTTAAAAACCTGTTATGATTTTCTAATTTCTCAGGTGGTGAAGGCTTTTATGTAAATTGTCTGACGTCATTGCCAATTTACTTCTACGTTGAAATAAGCAGCACAATATAATGGAATAAAACGCCACAAACTCATTTATGGAGCTGGGTACAAACAGATTAATTTCTTAATCATTTGTATGAACGTTTTCACAAGAAATTTGGGATTCATGGACACCCTGCAAATTCCAAAAATGTAAACTTTAAAGTACATAAACGTCAACGTACAAAATAATACAGCTAATATGGATTTGCTACTGCACTTTTATATATACACGACATACTGCCAAATATGTCATTAAACAAGCAGTTACTTTTTTTATTATTATTATGTTTACAGAATTTAGTGGATGCCCTTTTCAAAGTGAGTCAGAGACTAAAATACCATTAAGACTATTAACCATCAATCACCTACTAACCATACAATTCTGACAGACAGTTCTCTGTATAAATGAAGGTTGTTCTTTCTGGGTATAGCTGCAAGCCGGATTATTCGATATGTCAAGTATTTTTATTGCCGTGTATGTGAGACATGCGTTCTTTACACTTGAAAGAAGATCAATAATAAAATTTGGACTCGGTTTGGCTTACAGAACCATTTACACACCATGTTAGTAAGAGACTGATAAATGAGCCAATTGTTCCCAGAGCTTAATTAACTAGTCACATCTACAGGTCATTAAAAGTGTCTTGTTTTGTCCCGACCTCAAAATATGATAATATTTTATTATGCTAAAATTACAAAAAAAAAATGTATTTGTTGGTCATTCCAAATCTCTTAAATACATCCATCACATTTCTGTCTTTTGGCTCAGTTTGCACTTCATGGTTCATGCTAGCAGCTCTTACTGTATCTACAGACACTCGCCACCTTTGTTTCTCTTCATGTAATCGGGTTGATTCAGGACCAAAATCTCTCCAAATTTCTCGCTGCATTTAAAATCATGCTAAAATTCACATTCAGCACCAAAGCAGAAAATGCACTCAAATTACATTCATTCAAACAGACTAAATGCTGCCTTTGTGCATTTAAAAAAAAAAACCTTCATTTCAAAATCAGATAGCTAATAGTATGAATCTGCCATGACTTCTTGTGCACCACATCTAGCAGAACCATGAATAAAGCTTGGATATTTGTATGCAAACCCACTGGGACAAATGCAATATTTTAGGAAACATATTCAAAGATCTATACAAATGCAAATAAAAAGACAGATCCTGAAGCAGGTAGCACAATGAATCTATATTTCTGATTCCAGCACACCTTAACATACAGCTTAGAATGTTCTAATCTTCTTGTTGAATGATAAGAGTGTAATAATAATAATAATATGAACAAAAGGAAGACATTAAAGCTTTGGGATTATTGAAGACCGTCACTTCAGGAGACTTTCTTCTCTGCTTTTTGTGAACAGTGAGTACAGTACAGTGAGTGACAAGATCATGTCTCATTATCAGTTATCCTCCACTTCACACAGAGAGGCAGCAGCAGAGCCGAGCTCTTCTCATCTGCTTACACCCTCATAGCCTCAGGAGACGTCAGCACTCTGCTTTCACACTGACACTGGATGATGAGAGAGAAATGCACAGATGTGCAAATCAAGCCTTGATTTAGCCTTGGGAGAATACTACAGAAATTACAGCAAGGTTTTTAAGAGGGAGAATTTTGGAGAATTTCGGTGTGTTGCTTTCTCTGTGTATGGGTGTGGCTTAGTAATTATTGATGTCGGCCTGCTGAAAAGAGCACGTAGGAATGAAAGTAAATATTATTTGCAGGGATAACTGTGTATCGAATGCATATGATTATATAATCACACTATAATCACATTTAAGTATTTATAAGGGGTGTAATAAGCCAACAATTTGGATTAATGCACAGTTTTAAAAGGCAACAACTGAAGTCGATTGATGCAACAGTCTTGATTATATATTATAACTGAAAAAAGGATAAACTACTTGTGTGTAAAACACTTTCCATATAAATATCCATTATACAGTACTGATTACTCTATGTGTTAAATTGCCTTACTGTACTAAAGTAGCACAAGCACCAGCTTTTGCCACAAGGCTCAGGAAATCAATGTTAATTGCAGCCAGTCAAACACTTTCAGTGTATTTCTACAAAAAAAAACAAACTGACGCCAATAGCTGTTAAAATGAGATTTCTGCCAAATCCGGTCTACTTGTGTCAGTCGAGCTGTGAGTTCACCCTTCATGTGCAGCTCTGAGGAATAAAAACACAGAGCTTCATGACTGAAACAAGCAATTATTTTGATAACTGTAATGAATAAATCTCTCATGTCTTGAGAATATTATCAAGTGCTTACATTCACTAAATATTTTATTAGGAACACCTACACATTCATGCAATTATCTTCAATAAGTTGTTGGAGCCATCTTTATACTTCCACCATGTACATGACTAGGATTACAATGTGTGCATATGACTGCAATAGGTAACATTTCGTCGCTGTCGGGCGGAAACCTCATATGTCCAAATTTGGTCAATTTCATATTTTTTCACATATCGATGCTATTGGTCAGTCCCCACGTGGGTCTGTTATTTTTACAAGTTATTAACCAATCTAAAGTCTTGAAAATAGCTTGAGCACAAATCTCATAACTCCATTGGACACTTCAACTGTCCACCTCTTCTTCGCTCCGCGGGAGAGCTTCGTGGCGTATTTCTCCTTAATAAGAGTCGCAACGAATCAACACGTCTTCTGAGGTAAATGTCTTCAAAACACTGGGCTCAAAGAAAAAAAAATCTTGACCCCCGCTAGGAAAATAACTTCCTCTAACACCTCTAGTGGTGGCTAGAGCAGTTAAGGTTCTGGGTTGTTGATCGGGTTTGAGGTCGGGTTTATCGGGTTGGGTTGAGGTTCAAGCCCCAACACTTACAGGGGTATCATAGCTGACCAGAGCTCTGACCCCAATCTCCAAAGTTGTGATATGCGAAGCAAGAATTTTGTGTGTGTGTGTGCGCGTGTGTGTGAGAGAGAGACAAAAAAAGGCTTCTATTCTTCTAAGGGCTGAGGACAAGAAAAGACAATCAACATAAAAGACAGCAAATATAAAGTAGAGAAAAGTGGAGGGTAAAAACACAACCATATTTGGGGATGATGGAGAGAATGAAAAGCAAGTAACTACTTCAATGAAAAAAAAAATATATTATATAATTTTATATAATAGTTTAGAAATGAAGTAATTACACTGTGTGCATTTCTGCTGACAACAAATACATATATTAAAGACATGGTCCATGATGTTTGAAAAATGCTTGAGTCGGGCCGACTCAAAAATTGTCGTCAATACACAGCAGAGATTGTGTTCAGTGCGCATGTCTGACATTAGCCTCTGCCGTTACCTCTGCCTCTGGTTCTAGGTGTTGAACGCTGTCTTCCGTGTGAAACGGAGCTAAACCTTTCACAGTACAACACACAGTACGACAAAAAAACATTTGACCTGTATTACCATAGTGTTACTCATTGAGTTCATTTATTGATAAAAATATCCCCTCGGCCAGCTGCCCCAGCAGGTTCCGCCATAATAGTTGCCTGGGTTGCGTATGTATGTGTGGGGCGGAGCTACCAAAACAGGGGTGACACCCATTTGGGTTAGGGGCGTGTTTGTTTAGGTGATTTCAAATGTCAACACTGGCTTTCAAACATAGTGCACGCCGCCATGTGCAAGCAATATACTAAAAATGCCACTGTTGATTAATTAATTGGTTCAAACAATTTGTTTGATTAAAATAATAATTGATTTAAAGAAACTTATGTTTTCATATATAATTTGGGTTATTCAAATAAAATGTTTTAACACATTTATCACAGACAAACACACACAGATATCAGTCATAATATTACAACCAGTGTAACGAGCAACTTTGAGAAGGGTCATATTGTTATTGCTAGACGACTGGTTCAGAGCATCTATCTGCGTCGCATATCCACAGACTGGTCCCCATGATGACCTTTGTCAACAATGGCCATGTAAGCATCAGAACTGGACCATGAAGCAATTGGAGAAAAAAAAAGGCCCACTCTGATGAATCACACTGTCTTTTACACTGTGTGTGAGTGAGTGTGTGTTGCGTGCCTGGGAAAAAATGCCACCAGGATGCACAATGGGAAACTGATAGGTTGGCAGAGGCAGTCTCTGGGGAGTGTTCTTCTGGGAAACCTTGGGTCCTAGCTTCATGTTGATGTTACTTTGAATCATACCACCTATCTAACATTGTTGCAGACAAAGTACACCTCTTCATGGCAACAGTATTCCGTAATGGCAGTGGCCTCTTTCAGCAGGATAATGTGTCCTGTCACACTGCAAAAAAATTGTTCATGAATGGCTTGAGGAACAAGCCCAAGCCATTCTGAGTTAATGGTGAATACTTGTCCCCCAAATTCCTGAGACCTCAATCCAATCGAGCATCTGTGGGATGTGCTGGACAAACAAGTCCAATCTTCTTCTAATGTCTTGATGCCAGATACCACGGTCCACCAATAGAGGATTTGATAGTTGTTTTGATGGCATAAGGGAAACTACACAAGATTATGCATTTGGTTTTAAAGTTATGAGCTCACAAATTATTGTCAAACTTTCGATCTCCTGGTGTAAAGGTAAATGCTTCAGTGGTACGATTCAAGAGTCTTTTAAACAAATTTAATGTCACAAGATGTGATTCTCAAAAACAAAACAGAGCTTGCATTTTAAAAGCGTTACATTTATCAGTGTAAAGAATAATCTGATTCAAACTAATAACTGGGAATTGATCAGTGAAAATCTAGGATCCCTGTCTATTTGTATTCCAAAACGAACAGATCTGAGCTCAGCTCAGCTACTTTTATCAGCCTGAGGTTCTGCCTGTCACCATGCCAGGCCTGCAGAGATGGCTACAGAGAGAGTCTGACAAACGATTCTGTTTACCCACATCTCAGGCATTTACATCAAACTTGTTCTGGCAGTGTTCCTTCTTTCCTGAAGAAGCCAGTTCTGTTTGATTAAATCTGGAGTGAGCCCAGCTCAAAGTCACCCCCTTTTCTCTCTCAGACAGCAGAAAGACATAGTGCACGGCGCTGCAGAAGCAGAGGCACCACACGGCCCAGGAAGCCTTTGTTCAATTAGCTTGCAGTTTCCAATAAGGCCACATGGCAAAGCTGTGGCACCAAGGGCAAGATTCAGGAGAAGCAACAAATCAGGAATCAGCGATGTTCACATGACATGCTAGTATTTACAGTTGATTTGATGAGTGTGAAAAGTGAAGAGCCTGCAGCATAAATCTCTCACATATCAGATGATGTCACCCATGAGGAGACCTTCACACTATTGAAAAGGTGGTTTAGCAGCAATGTAATCCAATAGTCACCAGCTACAAAAGGAGATGAAATTACATCATGTCACCTTTGAGCAAATTAAAAACAGATGATACTGAATTAAGGGGGGGTACGGAAGCAAGACAAGCGGAATGATGGAAGACAATATGGGAAAAGAGAGTAAAAGGGAAGAAAAATCATATTTAAAACAGTTTCCCACCATTTAGAACATTCTTTACAACTCTTACCATATAATTAAAAACATCTGAGCTTATTTTCCACATATAATCCCTTTAAAAATAAAGCCAAAATCCCTGCACTTGAAGGTTTTTGCGTATTTGAATCAAGAATGATAAAGTTCAGGTGTATTTATCTTGAACCCAGTGCTATTAGCATTGTTAACTTAGCTGCACTAAAGTGAGAAATATGTATCTTTATTTGTTACGTAAAGCCATCAAACAATGCAAAGCTTTAAACAGATTCTATTAACAAAGCAGCCAAAAAGCAACATAGCTGATTTCACGTCTCCTTCTACAGTACTTTATTCCGCCATCTTTGAAATTCGCCAGTGGTTATTCTGGTTCTACTGGATTATTTGTCGTAAATTATTCTTCAAAGCACATCATGGTCTTTTGCTTGCAGGACAATTATCTGGCAGCACTGGGCACTTACCAGTTTTTAGATATATTTTTTTTCTTTCCAAGTTTAAGTCAGCCACGTAAACACAGACGAGCACTGAGCAGTTTTTCAGCCACATAATACACTTGGTCACTGTGTCAAAAGCTTTATCCATCATTTTACTTTTTTTTATTCCATACAAAAAATTGAAATCATTGGTCACTTAAACACTTTGGGACTTGGCTTTGTTGGAAAACTATCAACACCCTTTGTTATTTTCCTATTACAGAGTGACCAATCAGTTTTTTTAAAATCCTTGCTCATTACTTTAATCAGTTCAGCGATCATACAGTGCATTACTATTTGAAGGTATAATTTAAAAAAATGGTTAGCAAGTAGGCCAATATTTATATATGTGTTATAAATCACTTCCCCGTAAAGAATTCAATCGAACTGCACCGTCACTTTGGTAAGAGTAACGGTCCTTTAAAAAGTGCCAAGCGGCCACATTTAAATTTGCCCTACTTTGCTAAATAGCACAAACTGTTAGAGCAAATGCTGTGTGTTTCCTAAACAAGACATGGAATATAGGATAAAGTCATGTTAGAACAGTACAGAATGAAAATGACCTGGAGCAAACATTCTCAGACTTCGCCAAACAAGTTCAATATGTCTAAACTGACTGAAATCCACGTTGCATTAGGTAATAGTGTCTCAATCTGTGTCTTGCAGTTAAGGTTGGATAAGGTTCACCACCACACTAAAATACATTTCCTTTTGTTCAGCCCAGCACACCAAGCTGTGCATTACTGCCTGTTCCACACTTAATAGCTGCTCTTAACCTACTAAAAGCTACATGTGTCAGGTCAGTCAGCCGTGGGAAGATTAGTGGGCCCGTTTTCAGAAAGCCTTTATTACAGGGTCTGAGTATAGCCAGCTATCAGTCCAGTGTCAGGCTTCAGGTCCAGACTAGAGAACTGATGGGACTCACAGCAGCACTGTTTATTTCTATTGCTGCACAACCAGTATTTAGACTTTGGCATTTCCTGTGCATTTCTCAGTAATTAAGAAGCTTGGGATGGCTTGCAAATAGTAATTAAGTCTTTTTTGATGCTAGTGACTCATGTAGACAATGCCAATAGTCTCAACACCTTGCAAACACAAGAACCTATTCATGATAATTTCATTTAATGCACACACAAGCAATCAAGAAGTCTTGTTTCAGTAAATGATATAAATGAACAAAGACTCATAGCAAATTTACACATCAAAATATCCTACAATTAATATTCTGCAATATATTCAACACAAAGCCATTTAAAATTAGCAGCATATTCATTCCAGCTCTTTGGTGCACTTGGTTGTATTAATCAGGTCCAGTTATACAAAAGGCCGTCTTGCTGAGTTGCAGATACTGGATTAAATGCATGACAGCAACAGCAGCTAAAAGTAGAGCAACATCTACTGCATAAGGCCAAACAGAACAGTGAGTGTGCAGAACAGGCAGCATGAACAAATACAAGTAAATACAATACTGTTCCTGGAAGCTGGTATGTTGACGTGTAACACCCCTTAATGCTGTGGCAATAGTGCAATCAGCTGAGGTGAGAGCTGTCTGACTGGAGAATGATTTTTACCAGGCAGGTTCATTAACATGCAGAGATGACAGAAGGTTTTTAATTAACTGTGCAAAATATAGCCCAGCACAGAGCAGTTTTTTTTCAGGAACAAATCGTGTCAGTTCACACATTCCTAAGCTCATTCGCAGGTAGAACCTTGAAGGAAAACCATATGCACAGAAACTCCACATAGAGAGTAATCCTAGCTCAGGCTCCAACCAGGACCAGCAACCATCTCTGCCTATATGTAACAGTCAATTCACGGTTAAACGTAATCAGGAGAAAATGTTTTTATTAGATAGTATTATTACACATAACTAGCTCACCATACCTTATTGCATTGCAATAGCTACCTCTTATGTAGTAAAATAGGTTTCTGAGCTGAGGAAAAAAATATAACCTTTGGTCAGGACATCATACTGGCAGGTCTGCTTGTCCAGTAGGCAAGGTAATAAATGTATGATCCTCAGCTCCTGTAAATAAGCATTACACTTACACTGATCTTTAAAAAATGGCAAAACAACAAAAGCAGATATTACACCTTCGCAAATATGCAATGATTCCTAGATTCAAAAATCATCGTAAGTATTGCATGAAAGAGACAAAAGTGTTTGAGAGACATACTGTCCTGCCATTACTCCCTCTGTCCACAAGTTGGATCTATTGGGATCTGAGCTGACAGCCCCTATGGTCCATAAACAGAGCAAGCTGCTGACAGTGCACTTTGGGTAGCTCAGCTTAAAACAAAAGGCCTGTTGTCTCTGCTCAGCCCTCTGTTTGACTGCATGAAGGAGTCACCCTTTGGCCTGCTGTGGACAAGCCATTTCAAATTAAACAACCACTTGATTTTAGAACAGAAATGGATGGTTTCTCAATGATGCATTTTACAGAGCCAACTCCCACTCCCAATCCAGCCAGTGGTAGAGAGCTAGTCTACAGATCACAGCAGATAAATATTTTAGGTTGGAGGACTAGGGATGGAGCTGGACAGAAATTCCAGGACAACCTTGTATTTAACATGTTCCAGGGAGAAGTATCAAAGTCAAAGCTGTGGCCGTGGCCGTGCAGAGATTTGTTTTTCCCCCGCTTTTAGCACACCACATGCAGCTCATGAAAGTATTGCTAATTAGCTGAGGAGAGTGGGTTAAATGAGGTGGGACTCTGCAGTGCTGCTCTCCGCCTGGAATGGAGTCTGACACCTCGGATCTAAACCAACGTGACTGTCTAGTGTGCAGTGCAGAGTAAACATCACACCAACAAAGTAAAAGCAGCACAAGAGCTATAAACTGGTCAAAGGTCTAGGCTAGGTCTGTTTAGAAGTCACAATAAATAATTTGGTTTTAGAAACGTTTCCAGTACGTCCATTTAATTATATTGTTCGTAAAACTCAATGATTTGCAGTGCATATCATTTGCCTCCCTGTTTATGTTGATTTATGATGGTGTTCAATATACACTGCAGCACATGCAGTGTGCAGCTCCTCCAGCCAGCATGAGGAAGCAGTGGGAGCTGCCACCACACTGCCCTGCCCCTCCTCCACAGCTCCCAGCCCCACTCTCAGCCTGTGTGTGTGTGTGTGAGAGTGTGTGTGTGCTCATGACTGTGGGTGTAGGTGTATGTGTGTGTTTGGGAGGCTTGGCAGTGAAAAGAGTTGAGGCTCAGCAGTGGCAGCTTGACAGAACGACTTCAGAGCAGGTCGCGATCAATGTAACTCATCATACATGTTAGTGTGTGAGCTAGCCAGAGAGAGGGAGAGCTCAGGCTTTCATCTGTCAGTTCAGAGCCGGCTTGGGGCTTGGATCATTTAGGTCTTATGCTGCTAAATCAAATCACATCACACGTGCCACAGAAAAAGTAATGGAAGTGCTGGAAAATGTTTCAGCCCGAAAAACTGTACGATTGAGGGTTCTTGAATACACTTGATCAGTATGCACTGTTACAGGATGAAGCATTTATTAGAAAAATAAGCTTATAGTAAGGAAAGCTACAGGAAGCCCATAGGAATCAAAGACTACCAAAGTATGAAGAATAAAACAAAACAGGGTGCAGTTACAGGAAAATGACAAGATGTGTCCCGTCATCACCCCGAGAAGTGATTTATTGATCACTTATTTATATAACACAGCAATTTGTCAATTATTACAATGTTTAGTTTCTTACTGAACTACACATCGTGCTTTTTAACATTTATACAGAAAGCTTTTTCAATGTGGTTTGAAGATCATGAGCCATCCAACAGAGCAATAATTGCCCATTCTCTCTAGATGGAACGGATAACAAACTCTTTCTTCCATCAATCAAAACTCCACTAGCCAATCACAGGCTGCCGTGAGCTCATGTATGCAAAATAAAGTAAACAGCACAAGGTTATGCTGCACAGTGACACTTGTGAGCAGCAGTTCCAAAATATGTTATTTCCTGGTTTCATGTGTCTCGGGAAGAAGCATGTTATAGCCTTTCATTCTCCCTGGTTGGTAACAGGGAAGAGTTAGCCGGTTTTCAGGAATTTGTGAAAGAATAAACTGGGGAAAAGAGTTAGATTTAATGTTGTGGAACCTCCATAAGTTTATATTATGACTTATATTAAAGTAGCTATAAACAGCTATAGACTAGTTATCACATGTTAATGAGACAATAAATGAAGCTCATCATGTTACTGGGAAACAAAAATGTGTTAACTGCCCCGTCATGAAGACTTTTCAATAACAGATATCTTATTAAACATTACTGATGATGGATTCCTCTTCCACAAATGTAAAATAAAAGTTCACAAGACAAACAAACATTTTGTTTGGTTTGTTTAATATTAGCCATAGATTTGGTAGACTGTGACTCACAAGTCTCACAAGTGAATTAGCTGGTCATGGGCATTAATATAAACCAGTGGGAGCTACTATTGGAGCCATGCTGTTCTAGACAATCAACACCGCCTGACCACAGACAGACTCTTTTAAAAGTCTCTTTTATCACACAATATAAAGTGCATACGTGGTGGGTTAGAATGCGCTCGCAATCACAACCATTGATGTACGTGATCTGACAGTTCTCCCCTTTAGGGGAATCTTCGAAGCGGCAGTCAGTGCCATGCTGAGAGCACACGCGTTTTTTGCTTTTAGCAAGCATTAATATTTTATAGACTTTCTAAAACTAACTCTTCCTCCATGTTTCGTCACTTAAAAAAAACTCAAAAGTGGAGAACATTTCGACAGACAGGGAATCAGAACAAATCGACAGAACAGCATCGGATGATATGACGAGGGACCACACAGAAAATCACATACTGATCCTCACGTTTAGCTCATATACCTGACAGCAGGGCAAAAAAGTAAATAACGCCTTAATTATGGAATAAAGGTTTAGGCAACTAAAGGACTGCAAGTGTTCTTATGGACGGGCAAGTGTTCCCATGGAAACCACCACTTCCAAAGGCGTGGATCAGGAACACATGATGTAAAAAGTATTACATTACAGATGCTGTATGATGTAGAGGAATTTTTGGGTTAACCAAAGAAAGTAACTTTTGCACATGAGATTCTGGCTCATCAGTATTAAAATAAAACTCCTTGATGCTATCATTCTTTTTTTTTGTTGATATGTTTTCAGCTCATTTTGTAGATGAATCTAAACGAAAACACTGCACAGGAGGGAATTAAAAGGTCGTGTAAAGCTAAGACTATGCATTTCAGTGTATTCTTGGGGACGCTGGTGTAATTTTTTATACTCCACACTGGTGTTATTAATGAAACCTCACACCAAATCTCAGCACCACTTCCACTAGGTTAGATTAGACATGGCGACCTCCCTCCATCCTGCTCTCAGTGATGATCCTGTAACTCTTACCGGAGTGATGATCTGCAGGTCCTCCACCGTTGCTGAACAGGGCAGAATACAGGTGAGGATAGGTTTTCTCCAGTGCCACACACAGGGCCAGGAAATGGTCGCTTTCCTTGTTCATGAGCATCTTCAGCAGCTGGTCCACTTTCTCTGAGCTGGAAGAGCAGTTCTGGTCCAGTTCGTGTGTGTCCCGCTCGCTCAGGCTGCCGGATTTGACGAGCAGCTCGATGAGTCGCTGTGCGTCCGGGATGGACTGCACCAAGTTCTGGTGGCACTGCTCTAACAACTCTTTGTGCTTCGGCTCCATTGCACTTCGCGCAGTTCCCTAGCTAACTAGCTATGCTAGCTTCTTGTTATGTCGGCGGAGACGGTGACCTCGACTCAAACCCAGCAGAACCACCGATACACCAAGCAGGAACTCCGTTTGCTTATGGTCACTTGTACGATTTGAGCGACTGTGCCATGATATACGATGGCTTAATACAGCAGTTTCTGATTACACAGAGCAAAAAGGCACACGAAGCCATATTTGTTGCCTGAGGCTGTTGACTGCACTAAACACTGAGAGCTAAGATACATTTCCACAGCTCACTTACTTTCTAGCCGCTTCTTTCCTCTTCCACCGCAATTCTCCGAGCAGCAACATTTCCATCCACTTTTAGAATTTCTTCTTCGCCATTTATTCGGTAACGTGTCGACTTTAGTGCGAGCGAAACTACGGTAACTATTGGCGTTCCCTACTCAAACTGTAAGCTCCGCCATGTCTCAGCAGCTCAGAGTAGCTGCTGCCTGCTGTCAATCAACTAGCTTCACAATAACCATGTAAGGTAAAAGTGGGCGGGGCTCCGTACAGACACACCTGATTTCTCTCAGTGGGCGGGTACCTTTTATTCTGCACATAAGTTATTTAAGTTTCCAGCTAAATATATTTCGATCATCGGGTAAAGGAAGGAGGTAATAGCAGTGAAATACGTGGCCATTTTCCACAGTGAGGGATAGAGAACTGAAATGTTACCGGAATGACCAGATTATTAGAAATGAGGGGAAAGGAACAGGAAATCAGGAAATTGGTGACCCACTAAAATATATAGTCATAATCCACTTTTATAGAATCCCTGTACACCTGCACATGGTCTCATCATCCAGTCATGTGGAAATGTAAAAAAAAACCATGCAGAATCAGATCAAGAGCTTCACTTAATGTTTGCACATCAAACATAAGAATAAAGAAAAACTCTGATCTCTGGGACTTTGTGGCATGTGTGGATGTTGATCTGAAAATGCTGATCTTCTGGTGAATGTCATGTACAACAGTCATTAGAGTTTTCCAGAGTCATTAGAATGGTGCGAAAACTAAATCGAGTGAGTGACAGTTCCGTGTCTGACGTGACAGGTCAGAGGAAGTGGGCCGGTTTGGTCTGAGCTGCTGTTTCTCCATGAGATAACTGCATGAATGTGCAGATGTACAGGTGTTCTTAATAAAGTGGAAGGTGAGCATATACAGGAAATTTTATTCCTTCATTTAAAATGAATTGCCCCAGTATGTACTTTTTTATACTAACTTCAAAGTTCATTCATTCCTTCATTCCTTCATTCATCTTCGGTAACCATTTTATCCTGGTCATAGCCAGAGTGGATCCTAGGAACATTAGGAGTGATACACCCTGAATAGTATGCCAGTCCATAACAGGGCACCATGGACTCAAGGTGTGAAGCAGGTTGTAAAGGACAGTAACCGGAGGACTGAACCAGAGACCCTGTAGCTGTGAGGCAACAGTTCTACCTGCCATATCACTGTGCCATCCAGCTTCATGCTTCTCTAGATTATTGCCCTGGACGTGAGTTTGTTGTGGTAAGGCTTAATTCCATGGCAGCATGTTCTCTCCAATTCTACAAATAGTCTACCATGCTAGTATATCCTTATGCTAATTAAAATGGTCTTATTTTTTTCACCTTGAATGATAACAGGTAAATATATCCCCCGACAGACATTAATCTAAATACTACAGATAAATTTGAGGTCAAACCTAGAATTTTAAAGTCATCAGGTACCCATAATAACTCCCCACAAATAAATAAATAAATAAATAAATAAATAAATAGGATTATACTGCAAATATCCTGTTATGTAGGACAGGATTCTGACTGCAGAAGCACAAGCAGAATGTTGTCACTGACTAGTCACTATTGGTTTAATGTTAGGCTATAATTAAACAGCCACTAATTACAGATCACATTATTGTACACAGAACATCAGGGTGCAGTTATTGTGTGAGTGCAGTGTGTGAGCTAAAGAATGTCTCATTCTATGCTCTGTGCAATGGTCTTGCTCAAGCATTCACTGATCTTAAAATGCCCACAGATTAAGAGCGCTACAACCCCACTGTGAATTGCGTTACCTTTAACACACAAAAATACAACTCCAACCGGATGCTGTTGCAAACTATTTTATTTGATATCTACCAATGAACATACATTTTGCAGAAATATCTTGTAAATAGTGAAGACAAATGAGATTTCAAGGATAATAAATAAATCAAAGGTTAAATTATTAAACTGAAATGATTATTGCAGGACAGATGTTTAATTTCCATTTCTGAACACACTGCATGAAAAACTATAAAGCCCCTCCACCCCCTCTCTGTATGGTGGATTTAAGCAGCCATCACTAATCCTACATTCTTGGTGTTTATACTGAAATGGCATTACTTAATATTAATGAAATACCTATTTGGTTGTTTCGGAACTAGCTGAATATCACAGCTTGCTAAGTGATCACCTAAAATGCTGGAATTCCCAGATGTTTTCTAAGACACATCATACGAGCATTGCTATTTTCTCCCCATCTATGGGCATGTGTTGCTGGCGTGCATAACTGTGGTGGTGTCCCCATTTATCTGGCATCAGCATTTCACTATTAGAAGACAGTGACACTGCTCTCTGGTGGTAGTTCAACAAAACAGGCATTCTCCAACCACTGCATGCACTCGCTTCATTCTTAAATCCTGGGCTGATAGGAAATCACCTTACATTAAATATAGTGCAGCATTCTGTGTTTAATAAAAACCCAGATAAAACACCTGAACACAAGGACGATGTGTGAGTCAGAGATGACCCTTATTTGACGGATGATTTGAGGTGATATTTTGCTGCGCTCACAAGGGAAATATAGCAAATAAAGAAAGAAATGTTTCCTTGTATGTTAGAATTCCTTGAATTGTCCTTGTATGTTAGAATGCTACAGCACATCATGTGTAGGCTTTCCACAATACAAACAAATGAGTAGCTTATCCACAAGTCATATAAGCATGATGCCACTTTTTATTTTATTTTGCAACAAAGGGTGAATTGATTGTACAACAAAGAACATAATCGCTCATGTAAAAATGTTATCCACAAAATGCAGTATATCACATACAGTATCTTTCTAATCCATGATAAAATGTGCACACTTCCATATATTACTATGGACCTATATCCCAGAGTATAGCGTAACGCAACTAAGAATTAGAGTAACTGCAGGCCACAAAAGAGGCTGTTTCTTCTGACCCTTTCTAGTAATTGGTGTTGTTTCTGCAATTCCTGATTCCTTAACATGGCTGACAACAGAATAAAAATAATGTGGTATTTAGCTAATAGTATGAATCTCTTTAAATCATTCAATATGGATGCACTCATACGATATGGAATGTTGGTAGAATGGCTTATATCATAATATGATAATAATATAAATAATATTATATTGTTTTGAAACACTGATATTGACTCAGATTCAGCTTGATATGTTTTCGTCTTTAATCCAATGACATTTCACACCATAAAAGTATGTAATGACTGACATGACAGATTGTGCACGTAAACCACAGTTCACATTTTTATTACCCCTGTGTTATATCATATGACTGGAAATAGAAACTTGCAGAGAGTCACTCATTTCTGAGGAGAAAATGTATTTGGATCGGTAATGGGTATTAGCACCTTGATTTTTTTATTGTATCAAAATAGAAAAATGGGACCAGTACTCACCCCTTATCTCATTCATAACGCTAAATAAACTTTTCATTTACAGCACCATCCAGCCCCCCTCAAAATATATGACTCAATAACAGCACTTTTTAAGATGCATAACACAACCTATTTCTTATGGCATTATATACTCAGCATAAAATGGCCCAAATAAAGAAAAAATATGGGCTGCTTTATATAAAATAAAAGATTCCTATAGAATACAGCACAGAAATGTTGTACATGAAATTCTGGCATAAGTGCATTGATATAATTATGGCAACAACATGCAATTGTAGATAAAAGCATTTTCAGAGTATATTTATATATTTTGTATGAACATCGCATGGCACATTTTTTTTAATCTTCTTTAATGTGGCAAGGCTGCATCATCCTAATCACTTCCACCACAAAGCTTCAACAGCAATTTCTTGTAATCCCCAGAAGTGTCTCCCTGCAAAACCAGAGATCATCCACTATTAAAACAAATCACAGACTACGCAAATGTACATGCAAACCTAATTTAGTTTGGTCAAATCATTCATTTTACATTGAACTTGCTACATTAGATCTGGGAATCATAGCAAAATTGCACACATTTTAATGAAGGCATCTGAATGAAAGGACATGGATATTCATAATTATTCATTTTTTTCACACTAATGTGCTATCTTCTATGACACGGTCACAGAAACATGTGTGGAAGCAAACATAGTGTGTGGTTTTGCTAAATGAACTGAAAACCACATTAAACTTA
Source organism: Tachysurus vachellii (assembly GCF_030014155.1). Lineage (NCBI taxonomy): Eukaryota > Metazoa > Chordata > Actinopteri > Siluriformes > Bagridae > Tachysurus > Tachysurus vachellii. Next base: position 13,425,447 of record NC_083465.1, read on the forward strand.
TTAAAAGGAAACAGAAACAGTTTACTTACAGAAATGTCAGTGTAGAGAGACTTGCCATACATCTTCAGGTATGCCTGGCGGATGTCCAACAGATCAATCTCAGAGCGAGACACCATAATGCGGATAAGGGTGCGGTCTTTGGTTCCTAATCCCTGCACACACCAGACGTCATTTTAGCTGTAGTTAAACAGCTAGGACTTAAATGTTGAAATTATTTAGCAGCTGAACTTTCTGACCCAAGTTCCACAGCCTTAGAGCAAAGTGTCTTACCTTCATGGCTTTGTGGAGTCTTTCAGCAAAATAGGCTGATGTGTCTTTAATACACTTCACTGCAGACAAGACATTTTAGATTTGACATGTGCAAATATTTTCCAGGTCAATCACAACTAAATAAAACTGTACAATGATGACTTGACTGAAATCTAAATCCAGGCGGCTTAGAAAACTGGAAATACAACAGCAGTCAAGATTAAAACCAACTACAACTCATCCAGGAGAAATGTACAGGAACCAGAAAGCATACACACAACGTACAGAAACACACAAACCATGCACTGCACACTTAGGAGAAATGTACAACACAGCAATGTGTGTGACAAAGAGTATGTCAACCACGGTGATGATGAACTCAGAGGGTGCTTAAATATTTTAGCATATTACCCGTAGCCTGAGAATGGACAGCAGGTTAGAGGACAATTTGAGAAACACAAAACAGTTAACGCAAATATTACAAAAAAACTTGTAATTATTTTTTAAAGGGACTATTTTTTTTTCTGTTCTACATGATTAAGAGAGAAGGTATGATCATATCTAAATATTTTGAATCTCTGTTTGACTATACACTACTTCACCATGACCTATGAACTGTATAATCTATTCTATGACATACAGCAGTTTAATAAGCAGTGAATACACATTGTATACAATTTTTCACATGGTATACACATGGTATTACATTAATATGTAAACAACAGTGGCACTGAGTTCAGAATCTGACACAGAAAAAAAGTGGGATGATTAACACAAATTCTGCCTACCAGGTGGACCAACAAAGTTGCCAGTGAGGGAACAGTGTATAAAAACACCGGCATTAGTGTCATTTCTACCAGGGTAACACCTAGAATCATGTTACATCTGTGCTAAGGTCCATCCTCTATTAAATTAGTTCCTTACAAAGATGGACAGCATAAAGAGGCATTTGAAAACTGTCAGTAACTCTACATGTGAATGTATGCCTAAGCTGGGTCTATACAAAATAAAAGTATACGAAGACACAAGAACTTCTACATTTAAATTTATGTTTATGCTCAAACATCTTACCAACAGCCAACATGCCACCCTCCAGATCTCCAGACATCTCCGTCTCAATACTCTTTTCAATGCTTCGGCCACACATGTGCTGGTATTCCTGGAACACTGGACACACAAACACACAGTTCTTGAAAACAATAACCACTCACTGAAGAGACACCTACTGAACATGTTCCACAATAATAATAAAAAAAGATGTGAAAAAGAAATTAAATAAATAAATAAAAAATGAGAGAAAGATTTTCTTCAATTACGGCACTGAGAAAGAATGACAGTGACCTGTTTAGTGTTTTAATACTAGGTAACTTTGCAGCATCTTTTAGTGAATTGGTAATTTTATTATTCAGATTTTTGTTCATATCCATAAACTCGCCCAACAAACCCACAAATTATCAACCTGTTCAGAAACTGTGATTTCATGCTAGTTCTTGGATAATTGCTAAACATGATAAAAACAGTTCCAGCAACAGTGTTAGGACTGGCATTATGGAAAACAATAACACCATGTAAACAAGCAAGTACCACCTGGTGGTACTGGTTATTGCCCAGTTTCTATTAAAACACTTTAAAAAAAATAAAAATAAAAATAAAAATAACAATGGTTAATAATCATTGATAAGTGAATATACATTTATTAATCATCTAAATAATTCTCAACTAGCACAACAACTAATTCTGCTAAGCTTCAATTATAATTGCTAAAATCAATCTGTTCCATTGCCAGTAGTAACAAGTTTGCTTGTATTTTATTTAATTTATAAACTTATCATATATGATGCAAGGTAGTGTAAAAAAGGGTGTAACGGGTTCTGTAGACTAGAACAACGAAAGCAAAGCAGCACGTTTTGGGTAGCAGTTGCTCTGCCTTATGGCTACTGAAATCCCAGCAATGCCAAGGTGCTACAATTGGACCTTGAAATATGGCGCTTTCTTCTCCAAGTATAACTGAACTCAGGTACTTAACTATATATATATATATATATATATATATATATATATATATATAAAATATATATACATATATAAAGAGAGCAACATTATTGCCATGTGCATAGCTGCAATGACAATAAAGGCTTTATCAACTTTATCAACTTGTCACATTTCAAAAGTTAATAGTTCTGGTTAACTGGTGACATTTTAACATAAATTACCTTAATTTTTGTCTAAAGGTTATGAGTTCACTAATTAGTTAAATCCCTGAATGCAAAAACGATCACAATTGTTAAGCAGTTAAATGGGACCAAATCCTACATTTAGTTCTTTACAGAAGCTGGAGTTTTAAAGAACTGATTTGACATCAAACTTAAAAGATTGACAATAAGTAGATTATTTTAGCGCTCATGCAAATCGGGTAAAGGTACTTTAAACCACATAACCCATTATTTTTCACTGGTTCGGTAGTTTTAACCAGCACCCTCACAGAGCAGTAATGAAACTGACTGTGGTTTCACTATTAAAGACTCAAATGTTGTGAACTTTTAGTATCAAGGAGAAAGTTTGATTTTATGGTAGGGATAAGTCCAACTGTTCAAAGTTAATCCTGTTCGGTGTCCTGTCCAGATACCTGTACTACCTTTGAAATGATATGGAATAAGTCTCCCTTAAGGTCATAATGTTGCAAAAATGATACAGTTACCTGCTCTGAGGTGAGATTTGCTTCGAGCACAAAGAATGGCGTTAAACTTGGACTCATCTGTGCCCAGTTTATTTTCCCCAGCCTGATAGAGAGTCTACAGGAGAGTACAGTGTGCAGATGCAGTGTGAGCCTTCAGAACATAGAAACATTACAGTAACAATAAAAAAAAAAGTCACTCGACTACCTGAGCATCTTGTTTGGCTAATGAGATATCCACAGTCTCTCTTTCATCACGATTGCCCTTTGAGATAAAAACAAACAAACAAATAAATAAATAAATCTTTAATAATAAACAAAAATTTATAAGTAATATTTTAAATGTTAAATGAATGAGTTATAACATACAACACTACATTACTATCACAAAAACTCTCTAAGGAACTGCTAAAGTACTGGTACAAACAATAACTGATTAATAGACTGGCAGAAAAAATCCAATATATTTTCTATGATAAGATTTTTTTTCCTCTCTAGACCTGCTAATAAAAAACATCAAGAGAACCTGAGCAAGAGAGATGAGCAGCCTGCGAAAGTGCCCTGATGTATCGCCACTAATCGCATCCTCCAGTGATTTCTTGTTTTCTGTTTAAAAAAAAAAAAATAAACAACTGAAATTCATTATCTTGCTCAGTTCAGACTTCATAGTAAAATGTCAGTGGCATGATGATTTATTTGCTTCTAGTATTTCAAGGCGTAATAATGCATAGGAACAAACCAGCTTTGTAGATTTGATTGATTTCTCTGATTTCATTATTGGTGCGAGAGGACAGGATCTCGATCAGACAGGCCTCATCAGTCCCTGCTCCCTGTCCAGTACAGTAATCAAAGGTTAAATAGCAAAACAATAACCTACTTGTGAAACAGATTCATAAATTTGTAAAATCTACTTTGATATAATTAAGATTTGTTTAGATATTTTCTGTTATAAATGCCTTTTTTCCAAATGAGAGCTTGGAACATCTCCTAAAATGTAAACTTTATACATAAAGTACTTTTCCCCTTGGACTACACATTGTGAAACAAATATATAAGAAATAAGACATGTGCGTTAGGAAACAAATCAAGCCAGACATGGTGTGATGGCCACCATAAGTGTTTTTATTCCTCTTATACAACAGCAATGTGTCAACACCTAAAATATGTTGTATTAAAAAGGTATTAAATGTATTCAAATATTTATGTATTGGTGCAGTTATAATGTGAACATGTACATTATAGCAGTTATAAACAGCTATTTCCTCACCCATGCTTCATTTCACTCTCTGCTGAAGCTAATAAAAACAACTATCCAACACTAATCATTCTTTCTGACCAATCAGAATGAGTAGAACTCTGGTATAAAATGAAATAATGTATAATTCCAATTTTTTTTTTATACAACATATTTTAATTAGAGATTATATACAAACCTTGATGGCCTCTCTTAGCTCAGATGCATCAAACTGAGCAGGAGTCTTCAACATGGCCAAAACCAGTTTCTCAAAGTTTCCAGAAAGTTCAGACTTCAGATCCTTAACCAAGTCCTAAAAAAAAATCAGCCAGTATGCGAACGATCAATTTCAGTTGTAATCTTTTTGTACATTTGAGTAGTTAAACTATTGCATACTGAAAACTCTGGGGAAAGGAGGATAGAGGTTCACTACTTCCCGACACATCAGAGATCTCTATTTTAAGACTAAAATATTAAAACTTCAATAGCTGTAATACAGATAAAACCAGGACTGCTTGGGAGGAGGAGTTAGGGCTGCAGTTTGGCGACGAACAGTGGGAGAAAGCCGTAGATAGGATATGGTCTACCACTTCCTGTGCCTCAGTCTCATTCAGTTTAAGGTTTTGTACAGAATTCATCTTTCCAAATCTATACAGGCAAAAATCTATCCTGGGGTTGATGACAGATGTCATGTTTCCCCCTGTCACTTGTCCTATGTTTTTTCTGTGCCCAAAATTACATGCATTCTGGACAGGTTTTTTCAGAATTATGTCCTCCATATTTGAAGCGCAACTGACGCCATGCCCACTGATCGCTATATTTGGTATTACCAATGAGTCAGTATCACTGAGTTCTGTACACAAAGATGTTTTAGCCTTCTCATCTTTGTTGGCCAGACGTTGAATACTTCTACACTGGAAGGCAATAAGATGTCCCTCCATCTCTCAGTGGTTTAAGGATTTGATGTTTTTTCTTAAGTTGGAGAAAATAAAATATACACTGAGGGGTTCTACTGACACCTTTTTTTTTTCCAAATATTCTTTGAACATTCAGTATTCACATACAGTATATACACTGGTCGGTTTCTGTTACTGTTTATTGTCTTTTGTGTATTGCATTTTTTGTACTTTTTGTATTGTCTTGTAACTTTGTGTCTGCACTGTCTTTTGTCCTGCACTGTCTTGTCTGTCTTGTTTGTCTTGTCCTGCACTGTTTGCACCAGGTTGCACAGTTGCACTTTATGTGGCTAAGACTACTTACAAGTCTTTAGCCCTGTCTTTGTTTTATGTAGCACCATGGTCCTGGAGAAACGTTGTCTCATTTCACTATGTACTGCAACAGCTATATATGGTTGAAATGACAATAAAAGCTTCTTGACTTGACTTGACTTTTGTAAGTGGCAACCTGTTATTTCTTATTTTAGGAGACTACGGGTGTTACCTGATTAAAGTTCTAATTCGGTCAAAAATTGGACTGTATGCATAACCTTGATTGTTGATTTTTCAATAAAAAAATTAAAAAAAAAAATTATTAAAACTTTTGACTGTATGAAATAAAAGGGCATTAATTAAAAAATACTAATAAATGCTGTAAACATGCAAAGGTTTCTTACAATAAATGAGAATTACCTTCCCATAGGCAGTCTTGTATGTAACCAGCAGAGGCACACGCTGCCTGCAGGAACGACTTCCAAGAAGATTAATTATAGCCTGTTCATCGGTACCTGTTGAAACGTGTCAAATTATAAATACAGGCATTTCCCCATTGTCTGTGGAAACTTCAACACTGGCAAATTAGCAAAAAACACAATTTGCATGAACCTCACACTTGGACCTCTTAATGAAGTTCAAGTCCAAGATATACCGAGTTATACGGTATATAATTCTTGTGGTAAAATGTCTAAAAAAAAATCCAATTGTACAATGTATGTGTACATGCAGTGGCGTGTGTGACAACAGAACAGGTTGTGCAGAAGAATGTAAGCTAAAAAGAACTGTATACAAGATATTCACCAAAGCCTTTCATTGCTTTCCTGAGAACCTCTACATCTTTTAATGGGTCTGCTCCAGGAAAATCTGGGATGGTTCCTCTAAACCCACGCTAAAGACAAAAACAATAAGGCAAAGAAATAGAGCAAAACAAAATTTAAGGCTTAAACAAAATCATTGGATTAGTAACAAATTATTAAAAAAAATATTTGTTAAAAATGCATATTCTTACATTAATAGCAGGAGCAATTGGAGCTCCTCCTCCATATGTGGGCATGGACGGATTGGTAGCAGGCACATTGGGATAATTAGGTACAGACGGAGTCAGTGATGGACCTTGTGGGTAGCCTGGCATGGATGGATTGGCTGCTGGGGCTTGTGGATAGCCTGGCATGGATGGATTGGCTGCTGGGGCTTGTGGATAGCCTGGCATTGGGGGATTCGGTGAAGGGGCTTGTGGGTAGCCTGGCATAGGCTGACCTGGAGCTGGCCCTCCTGGATAGCCCATCCCTGGGGCCTGAGGCATGGATCCTCCTCCCTGAGGGGATAGGCCAAAGGGCTGTTGGTTAGGGTAGGATGCAGGACCCTCAGAAGGTACTTGAGGGTACATGGATGGATTTAAACTAAATCCACCCAAGGCAGTAGAGATGTTGTTTGCCTGTGATGAAAGGATTTAAAGGCAATAAAAAAAAGCACATAGCAAAGCACTAACTGGATAATTCAGAGAAGGACGTGCGGTGGAACAATTACACAAACACAGCTGTGAAATGATCACATGGACAGGACATGCATTGTAAAATGATTTAAAAAAGCATTACAAGATAATACTGCGTTCTTAGCAAATGACAAGATATCTACGCATCGTTTTCTAAATCTTACAAGCTAAAAGCTAAAAGTGTGACCTGATATCATGTCTATGTATTGCAGATTTGTTTTGTTGGTTTTCTATGAATTGGCTAAAAAATTAAACAGCATTATTATATGTATTAACAAATAATTATTTCACCCATATAAGAAAGAAGAGACAATATGAGAAATAAGAGAAATATGTTATGAATTATAGTTTCAGAAGAAGAAGAATCACAATGAAGAAGGAAAATAATTAAGCACATCAGCATAAAGGTGATGGATGACTATCATTTGATGACTGTGCAGAAGCATGCAGTAACCTGGCAAGGAGGGACTGCAGAGATTATGTTTGGACAAAAAGGTCTGCAGTTTAATCAAAACCACTCTGTAGTGTTTTCATATTAAAAAGCAAATGTTAGCGGTCAGCCTGCAGGTATCAAGAGAGAATGTATCAGGATAAAATGTGAGAAATTCTGTGGCTGAAAACTATGAAATTATCCGACTGGCAGTTAAAAGAAAACAAACCCACACCACTTAGCATTTCAATACATGTAATGCAATGTAATGTGTCATGGTTTGTTTAGAATACAGGGAGAGGTCTTGTCTTGTGGACATTAAACATTAAATTTAAATACAAACAGTTAAAAACTGCTTTAAAGTCATTCCTTAATAAATTAATAAGAGTAATCTTTGGCAAATTGCTGTTGAAAACTGAGCAATAACAGACTACGCACCATGTGACTATACAAAAATAGTCCACTTTGTACCGAATTGTACCACACCAACCCGACATGGATTTTTTTTTCATATAACAGTATAATAGCATGGTCTATTGTGGGTTATTCTTGACATAATACACACAGCAAAAAATACTACTGTTACAGTATACATACGGGATTTCAGAACATTTTATCAATATGATGAAACTTACCATTGCAGGTAGATTGCTTGCATTAAATCCAGGCATTCCTGGAGCACCAGGAGCTCCCCATCCACCTGCAAATATACAACAAATTATCAAACAAGTTATTTTTTTATATTTAAAAGGATTTTGTTATCTTTATAAATATAGTTAAAGCAGTTAACCGTTGCTGTTGTCCATCACAATCAGTTTGCAACTTGCCACCTAAAGAGCTGTATTTATGAATCAAGTCAAGAATGGAAAACACGACACGTTTGACCAAACCCCCTGACGTCTAAAGGTGACGGCTCACTTCCTTTACTTCAAACCCAGAACTACAATTTAAAACTAAGTTTGAGTTCACTGACCCCAGGCAGTCACAGTATAGCCATCAAAAAATATCCTACCAAATAAATTTAAAGAACCTTAGCTTTAATGAGCAGCTAAATTTTAAACTGACCACAAAACACATACCTCAAATAAATGTAAGACTGAAAATACATGCTAAACAGGAAAAATATAATGATTATAATAAAATCATTATTGTGATATAAATCTTTGTCATGACTTAGAAAATATGCACTCATTTATTTTTGTGAGAGAAACTCTAGACTTAAACCAGTCACACAAGTTCAGGAGTTGAAACACCCATGTTAGGAAACTCTGACACCCTTGCAGGAAGCAATGTTTGTGCTTTCTCCAACAGACAATATTTTGAAATACACAATGGCTTAGTATAATCCAAACTGTGTTTTTCCACACAAACACAAATCTTTCAGTCATCCACATGCAAACCTACATACTGAGTGAGTCATTTACTAACAGAGGTTTCCACTGTGAGTGTGCAATATTTGACAAGGTGTCTTAAGTATTCCAGTTTGGGCTTCCTAATGACGTTACTCTGAGAATGACGTACCTGGAGGAAGGGTAGGAAAGGCACCTGGCTGGCCTGGGTAAGCACTGGGCTGGGGCGGGTATCCCCCTGCTTGAGGAGGATAACCTCCTGCTTGAGGAGGATACCCTCCTGCAGCAGGAGGATACATTCCTGCCTGGGGAGGATATCCACCACCCTGTGGAGGGTAGCCACCGGCCTGAGGAGGATAACCACCGGACTGAGGAGGATAACCTGGATAACTCATCTTTTATTCTGGAATGAAAACAGAATAAAATCTGTTACATGCTTACTACTATGATATAAGCTCTGGCATTTGGTGAATACAAAACACTACTGTGAAAGTAAAAGAGATAAAGAGCAACTGCAGCATATTTCATGACATTCATTCATTCATTCATTCATTTTCTACCGCTTATCCGAACTATCTCGGGTCACGGGGAGCCTGTGCCCATCCCAGGCGTCATCGGGCATCAAGGCAGGATACACCCTGGACGGAGTGCCAACCCATCGCAGGGCACACACACACTCTCATTCACTCACGCAATCACACACTAGGGACAATTTTCCAGAGATGCCAATCAACCTATCATGCATGTCTTTGGACCGGGGGAGGAAACCGGAGTACCCGGAGGAAACCCCCGAGGCACGGGGAGAACATGCAAACTCCACACACACAAGGTGGAGGCGGGAATCGAACCCCGACCCTGGAGGTGTGAGGCGAACGTGCTAACCACTAAGCCACCGTGCCCCCCTATTTCATGACAAATGGGGAAAAATAATCAAAAAAGAAATTATACTATATTGTGTCTTATTTTGATCGTTTCTGACTGGAAAGTACGGTTACACTTCAGGTGTATTTTATAGAAATGTTGAGGACTAAATGAATCACTTATTAAGATGATGCTTCACTGAACTTTTAATACTTGAACTCTCTCATTCACACACACACACACAAACAAACAAGGGTGTGAGAAAACAAAGACATGAAAGCGCAAAGATGAGAGTGACAACACAGCCTGTGATCTACAACAGTCAAGATTTTCTTGTACTTTCTTTTTCAGCAACACAACGAAGGGGTTTATAAGGTAATGATTGGCTTCTAAGTCAGATGGCAGCCGCTGCTGCAGAAAGTGTATAAACAGGTGTGAAAACTGCAAAAATGATGCTGGAGCTGCTCTGTTCAAACTGAAAATACATGCATGGTCCAATTCAGAAGAAAAGCAAAAGAAGAAGGGTCTTAAAACTGTTCTTAGAGAAACATGACCACATTGCCCCATCTTATCACTGGCTTCCAGTCAAATTTTATACTGACTGTAAAATACTACTATTGGCTTTTGAAGCACTGAGTTAGTAAGAATAGTCTTGTGCCACAATAGCTGCACAAATTTCTGGTCATTAATGATCCACATCACCTACATCGATCAAAAGACGCACGCTATTTGTTGGTACCTAGAATAACGAATTCTCCTCCAACGCCCCACAGTTATGGAACAACCTTTAAATGAATGTTCGAGACTCAGATACAGTCCGAGTCTTTAAGCTGAAAGTATTATTTTACATATTTCTTTACTAAAGCCTTTAGTGAAAAGCCATTGAACAGAGCACAGATCTGGAGGTTTCACTGCACACATACATCTCTGAACCCCCCGTAGACTAACAAGTTCCTGTTTGCAATACTGCACATTTTAACTATACAGTACACAGTTATAGAAGGGAAATTATTTATAATCACACTATCCATTTTTTGTCTGGTTCTGATCATGTTTTCATCTTCATTTATTTTTCTTGCCACCTCACCATTGGTTTGCTCATTAAGGAGGATGTTACATATTTAAAATGTACATTGTTAAAAGCACTATGCAAATAGAATCAAATTGAAATAAAAATGAATACAAATAACCATGCTAATCCTGTACACCCACATTTACAACATACTTTGAGAATGACAAGAAAAGTCACACAAAAGAGTAAACAATGCCCTGCCTTGAGATGTTTAACTTTTTGTCATGAATTATTACAGTTTTGGACACTTCTTTGAGTCTGGCATATCTTCAGCTACATATGTTCAGTGGTCTGTAAAATCCTGAGGGGATTTTTAGTTTTTGTTTAAAACTGTGGTATTTACTTTGACACCATATTGTGTTTTTCCAGTCATGGAGGATTTCTGAGAACTAATTACAGTGTCCTTTACGAAAGATCTCCACTCAAACCACAGAGATGTTTCACAATCTGACCTTTTGCGTTATCAAGTAAAGGACCACAAAAGTATCTTGTTGTACAGTTGTATCTTGTTGTACAGTTGTCTTTAGCATGGGGAAAAAGGTAATCTAGCATAAACCTTGTCACAGTTCATATACAATCCCTGTTCAGTGCAATGCTCTAAAACAAAAAATGTTAAAAATGATAACCATACTGACTTTTTGTGACCTACACATGAAGGTTATTGAGTGCAAACCACAGCGTATGTTGCTCCAAAGATGCTGTGATTCTTTGTTTCTGTTTTGTTCTTATTAATTAATTATCAGTTTCCCTGAAGTGTGACACAAATATCAAAAGCCTCCTATAAGAATCTGAACATCAATGCTTTGTAGCACGTGTATAAAGTTAATGCAAAATTTAAAACAATTTGTAGATTTATAACGACAACAAATAATCCCATCCTTTACCTTTCGCATTATCCCTACAGTGTTTACTGTAATTTCTCTATGTTTATATGCGTGATCATGATTCTGTCAAGGGAAACATCCAGACAAACACACAACATAAAGGGACCTGGGTACTTTGCATTTTATCTCCACTGAAACACGAGTGAATGGATACTCAGTGCTGTTATCAATATAGTCCTCTCCTCGCCAACCAAATATAACCACCGCATGCTGACAGGCTGCATTCATACCGTCATAAAATTGTACAACCAGGCTGAAGGTGAGCAAACATTCGGATGAACAGGTGAACTTTGTACGTGGAAACACACCTGAAAACTACAGTTCTGAATTATGAATCACTTCTGACTTCCGGATAATTTCACTGAACATCTGAATACTGAACATCTGAATACTGAACATCTGAATACTGAACTTCTGAATACTGAACTTCTGAATACTGAACTTCTGAATACTGAACATCCGAAGTTCACACATTATCACACATTTGCAAGAAGGACAACAGACCCAGATTTTAGTAAATAAACATTTTAGAGGCGACATATTCTTAAAACTCTACAGAGTGGCGTGTATGTGAGAACTGACCACACCCACTGCACTGTGACGTCATAAACACTAAGCCGACATCTTGGCCTTAAATTAAAAACGAACACACGATAAAAAAATAAAAATAAAAAATAAAAATAAAAAAAACATATGATTAGCTAGAATTGAACTCTAACCAAACTACCATTTAGGCCCAGTCCCGCTCGGTGTAATTTAACAACATGGACGCTGAAAGTTTACACTACATTTATATTAACCGTTTAAACCTGCAAATAAACAACAACTGCTACGAGAGTTAGTGTCTCTGCTTCCTGTAAACGTTCCCCAACAAACACAACAAAAACAAAAGCAAACCAAAACAGCTAGCTTACAGCGAGAACTGATTTTTTTTACTTACATGGCCACTAGAGCTCGGCAAGGCCTTTAAACAGAGCAATTCTTTGGACTTTTTGGATCAGAAAGAACCAGGAAGGTTTCTCTATGGGTGGGGAAGCTTAAGCTTCCAGTCAGTCACTGTGGATAAATGTACGTCAGATGTGGGTGCGTTCACTTTGCGCAGAGCACCAACTCCTGCGCACAACTCTGCTAAAGATTAAGGCACCCCCCCCTCCCCCTCCCCCTCCCCCTCCCCGATTATTCTATTCTTTGTCATCATAACTGTAGTTCAACAGCTCATCGGTTCTCGGACGCGTCCGAAACCAGAGATTCAGAATCAGAATCAGAAAGAACTTTATTGCCAAGTATGTTTTCGCATACGAGGAATTTGTTGTAGTACAGAAGCTCCACAGTGTAAACAAACTGGCATTGACAAGAGACGAACACATATAATAAAGACAGTTGTATGTTCTGTGTATGTCAAGTGTTCATCAGAAGGAAAGCTCACAGCTCACAGTTCTCTCAGCACAACATGTCTCAGTTCAGTGTACAGGAGTTACACATACTCCGGGATATTAGTTTATTTATAGTCGGAGGGGCTGTCAGGCATTACCGAAAGTGAGTAACTTTAGTAACTTGTGTATCAGCGCTGACTCAAGACGCGAACTGTTTAGAACGAATCAGTCCGATTTGGTGAACCGGTTCAAAAGAACGATTCGTTCACGAACCGGCCATCACTAGTAAGTGTCTCAGGGTGAAGTGAAAGGTAGAACTGAGGTGTCTGGTTGTGATAAATAAACAGGTTCAGTCGAAACATCAGTAAATAAAACAATTAATATAATGTCAACTAACGACAATTTCAATCCAAATATATTGTCAGGGGAAATTTCTAAAAGTACAAAACTCTGATAAATAGCCAACATATTTTGTAAACATGAAATTAATTTAATAGATTTTTTTTATATAGTTAATCCCAGAGATTAATAATCCCTGAGACATGGTTTTACCCACTGACAAGTCAGTTTGAGGAAAAAAATAATTAAAACACTTCAGTTTGAAGTTTTCTCCTTACAGAAAATATAGTTGATCAGCCAAAAAATTATTTCATATATATTTTTTTTAATGTTTGCTTGTACTGGAGTAACAAAGTTAATATAGCTGATAAATCAGGGAAGCTTCTATCTAGAAGTCCATCATTGTGCAAAAAAACACGTCAAAAATGTCACATACATGCTTCTGGAAAGCTCAGCAATAACATTTACGTTTAAACAAATTGAAGCAAATCATTAAAAGAATGTACTGAGTGTACAAATCCATTTTGTATAACAGCAAGCTACAGTATGTGCGTATGAGGAAATTTATTCTAGATTGAAGAATTTATGAAGTAGGAATCACCTAAACACATTATTTTAGGGTGGAAACCCATTTTCAAACAACACAGTCTTTAGATATAAACTTATAAATCTTTATGTATTAAAATTATTATTATTCATTTATACATTCATTCATTTATTTATTTATTCATCCTTAGTACTGCTTTATCCTGGTCAAGGTTGAGGTGGATCTGAAGCCTATCCGGGGGAACATTAGTCATGAGACAGAAATGCTTTAATGTTATTTACAAATGATTTCTATGTAATTAGATTAAACAGAGCTGCATGTGGAGATTAAAGGGTCTAATCACTATGTGATGGACTCTGGCAATGAGGAATGACCTGATCCTTTTCATTCAATTTAGTGTTGAAACATGATTCACAGAATTAACATTTTCATTCTGTCAGGCAGATGTTTTCATGAATATTTCAATTCCCCATTGGATTATAGCTCTGCCTAGTGATGGAATGATACAGCACTTATTGGAAGACATTTAGGGAGTGGTTTTATTAAATGCATGTGACACAGAATTACGCTTAAGAACTACAGATAGAAAAAGAGTAGAGAGTCACAGATAAGTGAGGCAAAAAAAAAAAACCCTTTCAGTTCCATCCTGTTAATAACCTCTGAAATATAAAGTGAACGAAAGTCTCTTTCTTAAAATCTCCTAAATATTTTAGTGAAATTTTATATCTTTTAAAGAATCCAGGCCACCTAGCAGAAACAGATATACTCTGTCTTGTGTTATATACCATATAGTCAGTGTATTTATGTTTCAGCTCAACTGCTGAGTCTTAATGTGGACATTTGTCTTAGGCTGATACACTGCAATTACAAGAAAACCCAAATAATAACATGGTAGACAACAAAAACAACCTTATTCCTACAATACTCTGATATTATTATATGGTTTATCAGCACTGCTGTTTTCTCCTTTCAGAAACCTGGATAGAAAAACACATACTAATTCTTATTTACACTACAAACATAAGTACTCTACACACAACTGTGTAAAGCAGACTATAACCACATATTCCATAAAACATGAAGCCTTGCTTTTTTTATTAAACAGAAGTGAAGGGTTGATGTTTACCTCTCCTTTCAGTTTAAATGGCACTAATGCCATCAGCATGTTTCAGACAACAACAGCAGCATGTAACATTAATTAAAATGCCCTAAAAGATTTGCATAATGTAGCAATAATCCATTAGAGAGTTGAAAATCAATTACTGTGATTTTATCCCTGGGTGTTCTAAGCTTCAGCAAAAGCACTCTGTTTTGATGTGTAGAGCAGCGTTTGTCTACATTTTAGGTAAAATTATTTAGAAAAAAATAATTCAAGCCAGACCTTGCTGAGTTTATTATCACTGTATAGAATGGCCTGGGGTTAATTTGGTCCTTGAGCTTAATGTTAAATGATTTGAAGTGACTGAGAATTAGCACACTGCAGTGAATCTACGATAATCTTAATATCTGTCCTTTTATTCTTTTAGCTTTGTCTCATAAGCACCAGCCATAATATTAAAACCGAGTGCCTTATGTTGCATAGGTCCTGCTAGTGCTGCCAAATCAGCTTTAACCCATCAACACAGAGACTCCACAAGCCCTCTGCATGTCCCACAGATGCACGGTCTGATTGAGATCCGTGGAATTTGTCATGGACCTCAAACCATTCCTGAACAATTTATGCAGCATGATAGGACATTATCCTGCTGAAAGAAGCCACTGCCATTACAGAATACTGTTGCCATGAAGAAGTGTACTTCGTGCGACAATGTTTAGGTGCGTGATACATGTCAATCTAACATCCATAAGAATGCCAGGACCCAATGCTTCCAAGCATTCTAATAACTTCTGCAGAATTTCCCAGAGCATCACTTCCCCAAACAGGTGACGCACGTGCACATAGTAGTCCACATAATGTAAAAAAAATAATAATTGATTCATCAGACCAGGCCAGCTTCTTCCATTGCTCCATACTCAAATTCTGATGTTCACGTGCCCACTGACGGCAACTGGGCACTCTGTAGACCCAACACTGTGTATTCTGACACCTTTCTATCATTGTAATCAAAATCTGCTGTGGGATCAGACCAGACCAATGTCTTTTGGGCACCTATGATTAGCCATCAAACTATGGAACTTGTCAAAGTCTCAAATTCTTGTGCTGTTTTTAAACACGCAAAGAAAAAAGGAGACTGTACAACACAGCCCATCTACAAATGCTTAAATAGAATTTAGCCACTCCTTGAACATAGCCTTATGAATGGTATCTTACTTGCTATAGGTTGCGTAGGTCATTTCATAATGGTTTAATTGTCAGCAGTGTAAATTTGGCCTAAGACTTATTCAGTTTTACAGACAGAGTTTAAGCATAGGTGTTTAACACATGCTGCATGTTGAAGTAGTTATCTAACATTCAGCTGTTGGTTTTACCATCACATGGGACTCAACAGACAACACAGGATATGGATTGGATTTCTGTAACAGATGATTCAAGTATACTCCAAATGTAATCTGTGAATTAGAAAACATTAAGTCATTTAAAGCATAAAGTCTTGGAAAAAATTTAAGTTTTGATAGTTCTCTTCTGACAAAGTTACATTATATACAATGAATTTAAACTAACAAAATTAACAAATGTTCTTTTAATAAGCAAATGTATATATACAGAAGATAACTGCATGAGTAAAGAAATATATTGATTTAAATAAGAAAATATCTAGTGATGAATCTATTAAAATCACCCCAATACCATGGTATAATTTACATAAAATTAATATACTGGAGTTCCACTCCACTTGCTGCTCACATAAACACTCTCACTCCCTTAATAAAGTTTTAAATTACACTGACCTTTCCACTCCGGCAATCAGAGAGAGATCTGAGAGGCTCCTGGGATTTAGTGCCAGAGGTCTGATCTATTCCAATCATTTGGCAACGACTACATTTGCCTGCCACCTTCAACAAACCAGTGATAAATGATTAATGGGCTGCTTTAAAATTAAAAAAATACTTTTTAACTAACCAAAATGTGCTCATAAGAGATCTGGTTATTTTAAAGATTCTGCAAACCTGAAACTGTGTGCTGCCTATTTTTACACATGTCCAGTCCTCTTCTTCAAAAGGCTCAGAGCCTGAGATAACAAGGTTTGCCCGAAAACGATTAATGAGTTGCATCATGTCAAACGAGGTGCAATTATTTGAGCTGTCCTCCCTGTGACAAACCAAATTGTAAGAGAACTAATATAGGATCCACTTTGTAAGCAGCCCACTATGCAATCAGAACAAACCATGGAATGGAATCTACATTTAAATGAATGCCCAAATCCAACACACTGTGAGTGTGTTTATGTTGACACAACAGGTAGCAGTCATCACCTGTTAATGACGTGATTAAGCAGAAGTTCCACACTAGCTCTGTTAATTAGCAAAAACTGAGCCTCATTCACCAAAGAGAGGGCTGGACGGCACGCACCTTCAAAACATAAATCATATATAGAGATACAGTCAGATTTACATTATGTTCATATGTAACATTTAGAATTTTGATGAAACAAACTGATCCAAGTTAGATAAGTCTAACAATTCTGTACTGAAAAACAATACTTTAAGTGACACTGAGCTGTAAGCTCACTCATCAGGGCTGACATTATATATTCAAAGAAAATTATGAACTACTTTACTTTACTGGCTTTGGTTTGGTTTTGTTTCTTTTGGTCATTTGTTTTCTCTGTGACTACTGGAACAACCAGCGTGCCCTTTATGTTCTACCTTAATGTGTGGATTCAGTTTCTGTTGTTCAACATCACCTGCATGACATTTCTAGGAAAACTTTAGATTTAGCACAGGATACCTGCAGCTGTCACAATGTAATGGTTAACATGATGTGCTATACTGAGTATCGTACCCTTTCCTGTGTCCAGTTTCATATCCCGGACAAAACTGGGACTCTGTCTAATGAGACTGCAAGGTTTTCCCAAGAACTCCAACAGCCAATCTGA
Organism: Tachysurus vachellii; assembly: GCF_030014155.1. Taxonomy (NCBI): domain Eukaryota; kingdom Metazoa; phylum Chordata; class Actinopteri; order Siluriformes; family Bagridae; genus Tachysurus; species Tachysurus vachellii. The sequence continues at coordinate 13,443,199 of NC_083465.1, forward strand.
TACTTTCTCCCCACAGTCAACAGTCTGTACCCTGAAACAGTGGAGATACGTATCAGTATGGGAAATAACACAATCAATATCATTTGCAATTGTGTGATTAAATATAAAAGACAAGACCAAATCACAAATCAAATAAAACAAAATTAAAATCTAAAAAATATCCCACTTACCTGTCACCACAGACTTTGCTTTGACATGTTTTTGAGCCATGTTTTTCTTTACTGATCTCCAGGGGAACAGTAATTGGATCCATACCTATACTTTCAATAACAAAACGCACTCTTTAATTTCCCACACCTCCCAAAACATGCCTCTAGGTGAATTGGTATTAAAAATTAGACTGTAAAATGAGACTAACATTGCAAAAATTTCTCTGACCTGAGGCTTCAAGGCACAGCGTCTTGGAGTTTAGGCAGATGTGTGGATGGATTAGACACAGTTTGGGTTCTCTCTTCTGACTCAGACACACTCCATTCTCATTTACCACCATCCACATGCGGTCATATAAGAGCCCCTGAGGGCCCAAAGGCCATTCTGTCACCTGTTGAGTTCCACACAACAGCATGATGTTTCTTGAGATTTGACAACAAGAAGTATTGACTTTCATTTTAAATACACTGAGGAATGAACAAAATAATAAACTTTAAATATTATGGCTGTCTGTAATACTATATAAAATGCAGTGCTCTATGTAATTGCATTTCATGCTTAATGGATGCATGGATGTAATAAAAATAGATTGAAATTAAGCGTACCTCAAATGCAGCACAGGACTTAATAGGATATATGAAGATATTGGTCAGTGTATAAGCATTTTCACTGTTCTGATCTGCCTTTGGAATAGTATCCTGCGAAATGTTCTTGCTGACAGAAGCAGGAGAGATATTTAGGTCATTCATCACAGGCATAGGTCTCTCGATAGGCAATGATGTCACCTCAGGGTAAACTGAGGTCTCTGCCTTTCCAGTTGACTTTAACCTTGCCAGTCTCTCGTGGTTCAATCTTAGTGGTTTTTCCACAAAGCAGTCCATAATAAACTTTAATAAACACTGGCAGTCTTCAAAGGTTGACATATATCCAAAGGAAATGCGGACAGACCCGGTTGGGCGCCCATCAATCAGGTCAATGTTGTCTCCACAGACATGACCAACCTTAAAGTAAAATCAATTTAACATAGCTTTTCGATACGAATAATTTCATTAGATACTTAATTTCAGATAAATAATTTGTAAACTGAACAGACTATATGCATAACGTGACTATATGCACAATTTCACTGACCTGTAAGTTATCCTTCACCTCTTGGCTGCTGATGCCTAGATATGCCTGGCAGGCCCCAGTGTTACAGAAACAGCCTGTGCGCAAATGGATATTGAACAAACAGGCCATTTTGTCCACCTGAGGGAAAAGCAAGAGTGGATTTTTAATCACAAGCCTGGAATAAACTGATTAATGTGCCCAATGTAGGAAAGTAATTGGAAATCCTGAATCCTGCGAAATTCTTTTTTATATAAAGTTAGAAGTCAGAAGGTGTTATTTTTCATAGATGTTTGACCTGGTAGTATCCAATCACTTGGCCATTGGAGTCCAGCAAGTTGAAGTTGAGGATTGCACCTTGATCTGTTGTATTTTCAAACTCACTGTCACAATAGATCTGAGCCACAGGTTGTGTATTGCTATGGCACAGGCAAGACAGTATAGTGTAAGTATAATGAGCTAGGCCAAATGTGTGTAGCTGTATGTTCATCATGCTTCCTGGGGACAATAAACACACCAATAATATAGTTTATTTACAGTAATATTGTTGTTTTAAAAGAATAAAGTGATGTAACTGTCATACCAGTCAATCTGTGTAAAGCATCAAACCCATGGTGGAGGGAAATAATATCAAGGAAAGAAATGGTTCCATCTTCAAATCTAAATATACCAAAAAAAAAACCCAAATAAGTACAAGCAATATTGAGTTACCTGTTACTGATAAGTCAGTTAAATGATTTTGGAGTAGAAAAGTGAATTTTGTAGTGCAGAGTACCTGCTACCAATGTCAGACTTTGGTACAAAGTAGTCTTCTCCCACCAGATAAGCTGCTGCTGTCCCTCCACCAAAATACTTCTTTTTCAACAGCTCAGCTACTTCATTCCTCACCAACAAGGCTCCAAGTCCAGTGGGGAATCCAAACATTTTATAAAAAGAGATGGGCACAAAATCAGCTGGGTGTTGCTTCAGGTCGAGTTGTGAGCAGCCAACAAATCCAGAAGCATCCAGCAGAACAAACCACCGACCTCTATGCTCACATGCTGGGTAGAGCTGCTGGCGCTGAATCCCTCTCACATAACTCAGAGGATATTTCCGCCCAGAAAAATTGCTCTGGGCAGGATAGCAAAAAAGATGTGCTACTAAGCATTCATCCTGTGTATTCATCATGACTTGGCTAGCTTTGGCTCTTGCTTCTATTTCCTGAGGAAACACGGGCACTGTTCCCACTCCTTGAGGTCCAGTTACCCCTCGAATGCCAACTACTGATGTGTGATTGTCGGTGAGGTAGCAGAATTGACTTCCTGAATGTTCATCAGTAGCAGACGTCCAAGGAAAAGTTTCAGCAACTAATTTAAGAGCTGCAGTGCAGCCTGGAGTGAAAATGACAGAGTATTCATCAGGGCTGGTGTTAAAGTGCTCCAGTATCCTACAGAGAGAAAAAAAACACAATATGCATGAATGTCATGAAAGTATTGATTTAACACATCAATTTGTTTAGTTTTAGCGCAGTGATGCAGGCGTACACGTGAAACCTTTTTTATTTTTAATGAAAATATTTATTTACATAAACAATTTACATTACAAACTTTATTTACATTACAAACTCTAAGCAATAAGCATATATCCAAATGATATATTATTTTGAAACTCTAAACCAAATAACACACAATACTTTAAATTCTGCACAAAAATAGAAACATTGTGTGTTCTGAAATGAAACCGGCTGAAGAAGCTGAGGCATTTTTGGAGGAGCATTCGCCAGGCCTTGAGCAAAAAGAGCAGCTTATCATCCGTTGTAGTTCAGATTTACATACTAGAAATACTCTTCCTGCACAATTTATTAATAATTACTGTACATATTTTTATGTTTACTAATAATATTATGTACATTTTTGCATATGTTTGTTAAAACAATTATCTTTTATGTAAATACTGTAGGGTGTAAGATACAAAATATCTCAATCTTATAATTTACAGTAACTGGATAAAATAGACATCTTACTCATATCATCTATCACAGAACTACTAACTCGAGTCTCGACTACTCTCAACTCTTAACTTTTAATGTTGCATGCTGTTTTAGTTTAGCAGGTTTAGACTTGCCTAGTCTAGTCTGTCAAGTTGAATGCTTGAACCATTGCCTAAAGCCTAGTCATTCTATTCAGCATTGACCTTTGGATTTGTCTACTTTGCTGTCTCTTAATAAAAAACCCTGTATATCCGTCTAAAACCCAGTCAATGCCAAACAAACATACTTTTAATGTATTGAGACATCTAAATAAAATAAATCTGCATATAAATTGTGGCTTACTAATATATCTGCATTAGTTCCTATGGCTGCATTTTGGAGACGGGTTTGTAAATTGTGTACATGATGATTTGCTGCACATGAAATATATGGACTTTATTGTGGAACCAAGAAAACCTTCTGCGATGTTACAAGCTGTAAAAAGGAAAGAGGACAAATCCACATTCAGGTGAGAATCTGAGTACCTGTATCTGACCCTCTCCACGGTGTCATGTGTCATCTTACTGCTGGGATTGTGACTGTGAGGGTTACCTGGGACAAATACTTTGCTTTAGTAACACACTCATATATCAGGCCCATCATATGTAATAATGTTGAACAACAATTTACTATTTTAGGTATATTCAATTCTAGAATTTAGGATGATATCTACGGCTCGTTAATTTAACAAATTTTTTTGACATTTTTTTAAGGATTTTATGAAAATACTAACCATAAATATTCCTGGATATATCCTCATAAAATGCTTTGACCTGAGATTCAGCAAAGAGTGTTGTCCCAGCATGATCAAGGTAAGTAATATCTGTGTGAGGAACATCTAATTATAACAACAACAACAACAACAACAATAATAATAACAACGACAATAATAATAACAACAATGACATCCTTTTTCTAAATAACTACACGTCTCCGGTCTTCCCCTGTAATACTTGATGAGATTGGAGAAGCATTGCAAACAATGACTGTGTATATTAATGTGTTATCTGAAGTGACTGGTGTGAAACCAAGTAAAACCTCAAATAAAGAAAATAAAGAAGATTGAAAAAATAAAGAAGAAATTGGCGCAGAAATTTGCTCGATTTGTGGTTTTTTTCTTCTTCTTTTGAACAATAATTCTACAACATTAGCATTGTGCTGCGTTCTTTTCTGATATGAAAAGGTTGTAAGTAAAAAAGTGAGTCCATGTACAGAGAAAATAAAGGTGCAGTGTGTAAAGTGTACAGTAGTGTACATTGTGTGCAGTAGTGTACAGTGTGTGCAGTAGTGTACGTTGTGTGCAGTAGTGTGCAGTAGTGTGCGGTAGTGTACAGTAGTGTGCAGTAGTGTATTGTAGTGTGCAGTAGTGTGAAAGTGTACAGTAGGGTGCAGTAGTGTACAGTAGTGTGCAGTAGTGCGCAGTGTGTGCAGTAGTGTGCAGTGTGTGCAGTATTGTGCTGTAGTGTGCAGTAGTGTGCAGTAGTGTGCAGTAGTGCGCAGTAGTGTACAGTAGTGTACAGTGTGTACAGTAGTGTGCAGTGTGTACAGTAGTGTGCAGTGTGTACAGTAGTGTGCAGTAGTGCGCAGTAGTGCGCAGTGTGTGATGAGCCTATCTGTGGATACTATTACCTGCTCAGAGTTACCAAAGCATAATGAGATAAATAATTCATAATAATAATAATAATGTCATGTCTAAAACAGGGTGTAATGGCGTTTGTCATGCGTAAAAATGTTCCTACCAAACATCATGACAACGAATCACTTTTACTGAACAGTCAGGTGACTCACAGTGGTTTAGCACCAGATTTTTGTCCCTAAGCTTTTTTGCCCCTAGTTTTAACAAGCACTCGATATTAACGAGCTTTCTCATGTCTGTATTTTTGCCATCCGAGCAGCAGAGGGCGCTTCACACCACACAAACAGACCATACAGTGCCCTGGTTATGAATTACAACACTACTAAATAATTGTGTGTTTGTTTACTTTGCGTATTTTCAGTGTACAACCCGAACTTCGTCAATCGATGAGAAATGTTTATCAAGCAAGTAAACTCGTGTGACTGGAGTTAAAGCCATGAAAGCTAACTTTACCTTTGAGCCTGGAGAATTCATGGCGGTTCAGTTCCTGCTGCTCACAACCGAAAGTGTAATACGGCCAGATTTCCTTAAAGCTCTCAAACGTGCACAGGCGGTTAAATTCACTCGAAAGCGTTTCCATTATGTCAAAATGTCAGCCAGTGACGGCCAGTCTGTCGCTGACATTTTCTCCGAGGTGAATGAACTTTTCTGACAGCTTATAGCCGAGTCCCAAGTCCACATCTGAGGACACAACATGGCTCTGGCTGTAGCTCTGCTCCTGAGGGACTCCACAGTTTAACTGCATTGACTGCTCTAAGATAATTAAATGGAAACACTGCTGCAGTGCTCTGATGATACATTGCTCTGTACCAAGGGTTCTCAGTCCTCCTCTGATTAAATCATTACTTTCCTTAGAATATATTATAATATATTTCCAGAGCATTTTATATTGTAATTACACCCAATAAGCTCAGTACCCCATATCCACTGAAACTAAAGTCTGAATAGGCATAAGACAAGGCGGATACAGGGTATTAACATGTCCTGTTTCGTATCCTTTAACACTAGAGAAATTAAGAAAGTCTTACATTTGGCACAAAATAATAAAAAGGTATACGGATTACACAAGTCAGTTCGAACAGTGTGACTGATATGTGTAAATGTATGGAGTGAAGAACAGTGATGAAGGTTTTTAACAGGAATACTTTATGAGATGAATATATTTAACACATCGAGTTTGTACAAGTGTGATGTTTAAAGACAGATGAATCTGGGAAATGGCTATGTACCATTATCACTTTTCATCAGAAACGGGTAATAATTAAATGTCACTTCTGCTCCAGTGATTCACTCACTTCATAATTTGGCCATCAAACCAAATGCATCTCTTTTTGTTGAAGGACCACATTGTTTCCATCGAGCTGGACTCATTAGCAAAAGAAGTTGGCTGGGTTGGGGGAAGGGGTGACAGACTTTTTTCTGTGTCTCTCCATCCATAACAACGTGACACAATCAGTTTAGAGATGTTTTTTTTTTTTGATAAAAAAAAAAAATCATTGTTTTGCTGAATATCTTGCCAGCACCGCTCCAGAACAGCCTGATTTTGTATGTTTAAATTTGTTAGTCATGAATTTCTGTCGGTTTTGTTTGCAAGTTAGATTGTTCACAAGTTTCACGGGCATAAAAGTGTAGCTGACCTGATGCTGTCCTTCCATTTAAAGACAACATATATTTTTTCCAACTTTACTGCTTTTACTATTCCCATGATGGGACCAACTGTATTAAATAAGGAACTCCAAGCTGGCCTACCCTGCTGTATAGGCTTATCTCAGACTAATACAGTGGGGGGAAAACAGTAAAGCTAGTCTCAGTCGGGCAGAGCTACGGGCACATGGCCATCTGTCTATTCTCTGAATACAGCTGACAACAAAGGAGGGCAATTCTTCATTACCAGACCATACAGCCACTGGACACTAACACACTCACTCACATTGTTGAAGAAACAAGCCAAATAAGAGGGAAAAGCAACCGAGTGACACCAACCTACTGCCTCAACCGCAATCAGCCCAGCAGGTCAGTTTGCTAACTTGCTGCTTGTCACATTTTACAGAGTGCCAAGCAGATTTATTTATGCATTAACCTACTGCTTTTATAGGTAGTTTTTACACAGACAGTAATTAGATTAACGACAAATTGTTTCATTATAATCTTTAAACACGTGTTTTATAGATGCTACACTCTTTGCCTACTGTCAAACACGTTTAAATATCCAATGTTTACGTGTACTGACCAAATTAATTGCAATTAGTGACTTTAATTCACAGATCATTTAATGGAGACATAAGTTAAAGTAGAAGACACATTTAAGAAGTCTTTGAAATGTGTTATGTATGAAATGAGTTACATAGAACTTTAACACAGTTTAATTCTGATTTGTTAAGAGGGTTTGCTTGCTCGGTATTTAAAAGTCAACAGCAAAGTTTTTAAAAATGATAATATAGAGTTTCCTGTAAAGTTAAAATTTAAAAACAATGTATGCTAATATCACAGTTCCACAGTGTTTTATATGAACCGTGCATTTGGCCTTGTTATTGTTGTGCGTAATAGAGTGGTTTCTGTGGTCTGGTGGATTGCTGACAAGCTTGAGGAGACAGAAATGGGTCAAAAGGGATTTAGCATTAGCTAAATAAATCCTGGCCTATAGGATTAGGTAAGGCTGTTGCTGCTTGTTTGATGTGTTTACCTGATGAACCAGCAGAGGACTGAAACCTAGTAAAGAAATTCCACCCTTTTGAATTCAGACCTCTCATTAAGTCAACTGACCTTATTATATTTTAAGTTCAGATTAAGAAACGCATGTCTTTTTGTCTGTTTTTTAATTATGTTTTAATAAATGTGTACACTCTCTTTCCAGTTCATCAAGAATAAAATGGCGACAGAGAGAGAGGTCTTCTTAATTCATATCTCATGTACGTAACTGAAAAATGAAGAGTGGTGGAGTGACTATTACTATTCTGTACCACCTAAAATTCAAATGAAACACATTCTGTGACCTGCATGGACTCAAGAGGCAAATAGCATGTGGGGTATCAATTTCAGTGCAAAACTGTGTAGTAAATATTGCAACATAAGATATTCACAAAAGACCTTCAAAGGCCTTTAAGACGTGTATTGAAATATAAATCCGTTTTCATTGCACCTGTATTGCAGTCATGACATTTTAAATATTTCAAAAATGATCACAATTTCCTGAACATACAGTATACAAAGGAATGTAGAAACCATTCAGGACCGCAGACTATAACAATATACTACAATAATAGTAGATTAATGGGACCCTATTTACACGTCACTAAAATCACTGGATCTAAAATCTCATCAGGAAACAAACAACTGCTGTTGCAGCTTATAAAACATGGCACATCAGTTTTATTAAAGTGGAACAAGTAAAACGCACCTACACGTAAATAGCACCGAAACTGCAGTGTCTCAAAAGTAAAGTAAGCAAAAAAAATGACAGACAAGTCTGAAATTGAATATTGTTTTGAGTGGTATTGAGGATTCTGTGTTTGTAGCTAAAGTGTTTATTGAAATAATCAAATATGTAGAGATTGAAATTTGCTGGGTGTCGCTGGTTCTTGCTTATTGAACTGCAGCTGCTTCACTGTCTGCTAGGCTGACTGAATTGCTAACATTCTTATCTGTTTGTCTGCACAGAGCCTGTCTGTCTGAAAGTGTGCAGTGTCCAGATCATCAAGAAGTATGAATATGAATGAGAAAGATGTTGCTTTGTGGTCTGAGGGAGGGCTAAATGTCACCCTCACCATCCGCCTACTAATGCATGGCAAGGTGAGGCTTGCAAACCCTTACATTATAAATGTTTATGAGCTATTTCAGCTCATAATAAATTCTCTCCTGAAGGTAGAAAGCACACCGGAATATATTATAATAATTCATTACCAGTGAGGGCCTCATTTGGAAATTTACATGATCACTACCACATACATGCACTAATGTCGATCTAAGCATGCTATGCTTCATTATTTTTAATTAATATGCATACATGTATCCTAGTAACATTTGTAACATTCGTGTATGTCTTGTTGTATTTTATGTGTATATGATATGGTCTTGAGTGCACTTGTTTTACAGTTGAAAAATACACACCAAATACATTAATACAGCAGATCAGTATACATAATCTACAGCTGTGTTTACTTTAATATAATATTTGTGGAATTATTTTGCAGGAAGTGGGCAGTATTATTGGGAAGGTAGATATTCTAATTCAACAACTTAGTCGACTATATATTGAATTACAATTGTGTACATATTTAAAACTTTGAGCATGTCATTTTTTTCTCTTTGTAAATGATACCACCATCTCTTGCTCAGAAAGGGGAAACTGTCAAGAAAATGAGAGAAGA